>NC_134110.1:79643055-79961944 GCF_040939455.1 Microcebus murinus | reverse complement strand
AAAATAATTTAAGGCACTAACTATAAAGGGAATTCTGAAGGGGTTTTATCCTTCACTAGGAGAGACTGTGCAATCATACTGTGGCTTTAGCATTCATCTCATTGTCCTAACTTAGGAAAGCTTCCTCTTTTCCTCCCCAGGGGCCATTTAAGTCCCACTACTCCCTGTGGGAACCTTCCTTTGAGAACTCCATCCTCTCACTTAGTATTTACTGCTTTTTATTTACTTGTTTCTAGTTCAACTACATTTTATCAATCTTCAAGATTTCCATTGTATTTTAATGAAGTAAAAAACTATTGTTTTAATGAGAATATTATTAGTCAGATACTCCTAAATTTTCGGAGGACATCACTTGCCTTCTGTAATATTTCACTATGGTTTTTAAAAAGTAACATGCCAACCAGCACAGCAGCTCAGGCCTGTAAGCCCAGCACTTTGGGAGGCCCAGGCAGGAGGAGGGATGATCGCTTCAACCCAGGATTTTGAGGCAGCAGTGAGCTATGATTGCACCACTGCACCCCAGCCTGGGTGACAGAGATCCTGTCAAAAAAAAAAAAAAAAAAAAAAAAAGGAACAGGGTGTAATCGACAGTGCCTATATTAATCTGTGGATGCTGAAAAAAAAAAAACAACCTAGATTTTTTAATGCTTTCCATCTCCAATTTATTTTATATGATCCACGTGAGTTAACTTTCTAAAGCTCAGATGTAATTCTACCACTCTGCAGTTAAAATACCTTCAAGGGCTCCCTATTACTATACCTAGCCTAAGAAGATAAAGTCCACATTCCTCAGCCTGGCATGTAAGGCCTTCCAAGATCTCATTATACCTAATTTCCAAATTTTCTACATTCAAATATCCATGTGAGTTTTAAGCCACAAGAGGCTAATAACTTTTAAAGCCCCCAGGTCAAATTAGTTGTTTTCCTTAAACATTTTAACTATAATTAGCAGCATTATCCCACTGTGTTGCAATTCTGTATTTAAGAGTCTAGCTCTCTGTCAAAACTTCACAGGATGGGGTAAGCAGTCTGGTAGACTGGTCTTTTTTTTTTATACCCATGTTCATTATTTAACAGCTTGCATACAAACATTAACAGGCGCTTCATACATGTATGCAAAGTTGAATTAAAAATATAGGATTCCAAGCTTTGAATCAAGTAATCCTCTCTGATGAAATTGCATTCTCTTTCATTTTTGCCCCTTTAAGACGTACCTATTCCTCAAAGTCCCATTCCTATTAGTTCCTAAAATTAAAATTGCAATTTTCCCCTTAGTCACTGGAGTTATTGGAGAAGGAAGCATATCACTAATCTTTGAATCGGCAGATTACAATTAGCAGATGCTTAATGAACCATAAGGAAACAGATTTTACAGGGATCTGGAAAAACTGATTGCGAACCTGCCAATGTCTGCACACTGATCATTTTAGGAGATTTTACTCACTCATCAGTCTTAAGATTAACATACAGTAATGGTTATATATTATCTTACAAGTGGCAATCTAATCAGCAATTAACAAATGTGCCAAATATGAATCTGTAATCACAAGTGATTATATGTTCTACTTTCTAACTGCCTTAGTACTTGCATAAATTTTATATATTGATTTCAACTTTAGGATCCATAGGATTTAATTAATGAGATGATGTGAGGGGCCAAGAACTAGATAGAATATATTCAAAGATTCTGGTGAGGTGATCACAAGTAGAACACAGATAAAGATTTACTAAAGAAAGATGTCAAGGAAAGCAACATAATCAAACATGGCAGACAAAACTGTCATGCAGAATCAGAAGAGAGCACTTTGTTCTGAGAACATAACTCTAAACACTATCTGTCTAGTCCAGTAACAATAAGCCATTGGGTAGGCTGTGAATATTTGTATTAGTAGCACATAAACCAGTAGTGGTGAGAAGTCATTGATATAACCAATATGGTAAAGACTACAAGTCACATAATGATTTTACAGTGTTATGCACTAAATATTTATGTCCCCCCTCCCCAAAATGCATATGTTGAAATCCTAACCATCAATGGTAAGAGGAGGTGAGGAAATTTGGAGGTAACTGAGTCATGAGAGTGGACCTCTCATGAATGGGATTAGTGCTCTTATAGAAAAGACAGTGTAGAGCTCTCTAGCCCATTTTCTGCCACATAAGAATATGAGAAATTGGCAGTTTGCAACTTGGAAGAGGTCCCTTACCAGAACTGACCACAGGACTTCGAGCATCCAAAACTGTGAGTAAAAAATTTCTGTTGTTTACAAGCCAGCTAGTCTATGAATTTTAATATAGCAGCCATAAATATCTAAGACAGTCACTTATGTATAGCAATACTTTTACATCATAATTTTGTTACATTGTATATATAATATATAATTTTATATTAAAGTATGATTTTATAATTTTTAAATTACATTTAAGTTTTTTAATGTAAATATGATAAAATATGTTCATTCATTCAGTCAATGAATATTTATGAGGGGTCTAGTCTATACCAGGTGATGTTCTAGATGTTGGTGACATAATGATTACCAATACAGAGCCTCTGCCCTCACAAGTATGATAATTTCAGATAGTAGTAGGAGCCATGAGGAAAACAAAAGAATATAATAAATTTGGGGGAGGCCACTCTAATTCTAGAAGGAGATGGATTTTATTCTTATCAATTGACCTTTTACTACAATGTGTGCCTTTTTCTCTTGGTTGCTTGGATTTGGTGTCAAGTAGTTCCCCTCCTCTCCATCTCCTCCTCCTCCTCGAAAAGGCTCACAAGCATTCTATTGCCTAAATTAACTTACGTAAGTTACTATCTGTGTACTTTATATTTGAGCAATAATTTGTATAGGTATAATTTTTTTTTAGTTACATTGTAATTCCCTAAGAATTATGTAGACATTATTCCTTTATTGTTTGCATTTAAATGTGGAAAATCTGAAGCCATTCTGATTCTTCCCAAAATGACTTGACCTTTAGAATTATTTTTCCTTTATCTTGAAATTCAGTCACTTCTCCAAGATATAACTTACTAACAATCGTTTTGCATCTATTTTTTTAATAGTACATGATGTTTCTTTATTCTGTTCATTCCATTTTTCCTTCATTTGGGAGAAAATTTTCTTCTATCATAGGTTATTTTCCTTTTCCATTTAATGGGTTCTCTTTTGTAGAAACAATTATCCATAAACTGGGATAATTGTCTCTCCTTATCTATTATTACTTCGACAAATGTTTTGTATTTATATTTTTACTTTGCATTTGTGGTGATTATGGCAAATCTATTTTGTTTTTCTTGTTTATTCTTCTCATTATTGCTAATGTTTTTGTAGGTCTAAAATGTGGGGAGAGCATACTTTTTGGATTTCAGTGCATCCTTGACTGAAACGTTGTTATGCAGTACATGACTGTATATGTTTGGTTTTTGTTCCTATTTCCTTACATACAACTCCTAAAGTTCTTAATCTGCAAAGTGATATCTTTTTATATGCTAATGAATTCATCAATGACGGGCACCATCTAGGTACCTTTAGGATGGGGACTGGTCGCTGGAAAAAATAAGGCAGGATTAGAGAGTTGGGACTTTCAGCCCATCTTCCAACCTGCAGGGAGGGGAGAGGGGTTGAAGGTTAAGTTGATCACCAATGGCCAGTTATTTAATCAATCATGCCTAACCCTTCAGATAGCTTCCAGATAGCTGAACATGTGGAAGTTCCTAGAGTGTGCTGTGCTCCTTCCCATTTATCACCCTATGCATCTCTTCACCTGTGCCCTTTGTGATATCTGTAACAATAAACAGGTAAGTGTAAGTGTTTCCTTGAGTTCTGTGGGCTGCTCTAGGAAATTAATTGAACCCAAAGAGGAGGGCATGGGATCCCCAATTTATAGCTGGTCAGAAACACAGGTAAAACAACCTGGGGCTTTTGATTGGCATCTGAAGTGGTGGGGGGAGAAGTCATGGGGACTGAGCCCTCAACTTAGGAATTTAAGGCTATTCCCCAGTAGACAGTGTCATAACTGAACTGAATTAGAAGCCACCCAGCTGGCATCCTCTGCAGAATAGGTTGTTTGCGTGGTATGTGGGGGAAAAATTCCCACACATTTCATCGCAGAAGGCTTCTACATTGATTGTTGTTCAGTGAGAGAATACAAAAGACAGTTTGCTTTGTTCTACAGGTACTGCCGGGCCCCCACATATGCATAGCCTTCCCCATTATCAACATTGCTATCTTTTAAACAGTTTGTTTTTTAAGTGCATCACAGGGTGTGGTGAGCCAATTTCTATGGGGTGAGAGTGATCATTTTGCCTTTGATGTTCCTGCCAATTGAGAGTGAAGTGTTTTCCTTTTGATAGAGACTATCCTGTTTCCTCACTTCCCTTGCCTTTCTCCAGCCAACATTTCCACTGCCTCTCTCCAAAGGGAAGTATCAATGAGGATTTTTTTTTTAGGATGTTGCCCATTTTGTCACCATTTATATGAGTTTCCTGGGACTGGTATAACAAATTTCCATGAATGGAGTGGCTTAAAAGAACAGAAATGTACTCTCTCACAGCTACAGAGACCAGAAGTCTGAAATCAAGGAGTCGGCAGAGTTGGTTCCCCTGGAGGTTCTGAGGTGACTCCATGGCTCTCTTCTAGCTTTTAGTGGCTGCTAGCAATCCTTGGTGTTCCTTGGTTTAGCCAAGTTGACACATAAAATTAACCACCAAAATAATATTTCTTTATTATTCTTTTACTATCCATGGGATCTGTAGTGATGGCTCCTTTTTCATTTCTGATATTAGTTGTTTGTGCCTTTTTTCTTATTTTCTTGGTTAGCATTGCTGGAGGCCTATCCATTTCTTTGTTGTTTTTGTTTTTCAAAGAATCAGCTTTTGGTTTTATTGAATTTTCTCTATTCATTTCTTGTTTTCAATTTCATCTCTAATTTTCATTGTTTCTTTTCTTCTGATTAATTGAGTTTTAATTTGGTCTCTTCTATTTTCCTAAAGTGAAAGCTTGGCCTATTGATTTTACATCTTTCTTCTTTTCTGACATGCGTATTTAATGCCGGAAGTGCTGCTTTCACTGTGTCCCACAAATTCTGCTAATATGTATTTTGTTTTCATTTAGTCAAAATATTTAAAAAATTTCCTTTGAGAATTCTTGTTTGACTCATATATTACCTAAAAGTCTGTTGTTTAACCTCCAAATATTTGGGGATTTTCCATGAATCTTTCTTATTTTATTGATTTCTAGTTTAATTACATTTTGGTTTGAGAGCATACTTTGCATGACTTCTACTTTATAAAACTTTATTAAAGTGTATATAATGGCTCAGAAGATATCCAATTTTGGCAAATATCTCATGTGACTTTGTGAAAACTGTGTATTATGCCATTGCAGAATGAAGTATTTATAAATGTCTATTAGATCTAGTTGATTTATGGTGCTTTTAAGTTCAACTATAGCCTTATTGATTTTTTGCCTGATGAATCCCAATTACTGATAAAAGGGTGTGGAAGTTTACAACTGTAAGAGTTTTATCTATTTCTTCTTACATTTTATCAGTTTTTGCCTCACAGGTTTTGACGCTGTTGTTAAGCACATATACAGTACGGATTCTTATATCTTCTTAGAGACATGACCACTTTATTATTATGTAACATACCCTCTATCCCTGTTATTCTTCCTTGCTCTGAAGTTGGCTTTGTCTGAAATAAATATAGCTACTCACACTTTGATTAGTGTTAATATGGCAGATCATTCCTCACCCCCTCACTTTTAATTTGTGTGTACCTTTATAATTAAAGTGGGTTTCTTATAGACAATGTATAGTGGTTCTTTCTTTTAAATCTGTTCAGTCTCTGTCTTTTAATTAATGTATTTTAATTTCATTTTTATAAATAGAAAGAAGGTTATTCATAAAACAAAAAGGTCTGCCTCTTAAAAAACAACTTCTCTTGTTAAATTACAACTGATGTAGTTATGCTGCTAAGTTAGTACTCAGGAAATTTGTTGTTTACCTAAGCATAACTTGATATAATGAAAAAACTAACCTTTACTGTAGTCAATTTACATCTTTTCTCTGTTAATTATAATCATTTAAACATAGTATATTTAGATATATTTTTAAAGCAATATTTGATTAGATTTTGATCCTTCTTTGGTTACTTCTGTTAGCAAATCAATCAAATGGAAGACCAAATCCTGACAGGTATTGGGGGAGTGAGACTTTAAAGTATTCAATAGTTTTTAAAAAGGAGAAAGTTGGTATCAGATTTGAATTTGGGACAGATAAATCAAAGTGTCAGTAAGGAGGTCAGATGCACATGGGAGGCAGGTCAGATGTACAAGATCAGCCAGAGGCCTAATGAAGGCTACAGAAGTGGTCCCATGAGATCTGACAACTACCTGAACTAAGACTTAGTAGTGGAACTCATTATATAGGTGTTAAAGATATGTATTAAACTATAGGATTTGGTGATGGATGAGATGAAGGGGCAAGGCTATCAGGGATGATTCCAGGCTTTGGGGATTGAAAGACTGGGAAAGTGCTAGTGTCATTACCTAAGATAGAGAATATAGGAGCAGGAATAGACCAAAAGTGATGATAATTATTTCACTATTATGCATGATGTGCCACAGTATATAGGGGTAGAGATTTCTAGTTGACATTTGAATTAAACAGTTTTAAATTTCATGAGAGAGATGTAGACCTGAGGCTATGGAGAGCTCTTAATATCAGTGAAAGACAGAAGCTAAATCTGTAAGGGTCCCTAGAATAGAGTCAGAGTAAATGATATTGAAAGTTATTTTATAAAAGTCTATTATAACTTATTAGTCATTAGATCTTATAAGCTCATAACATAAATGCAGGGCAGCCTGTTTGTACCTACAATTAGCCTAGATTATTCCTAGAAACTGGCCATTTCTAGCAGCCTTTATATTTAAACACAGTCTCTGTTCTGGTGACTAAGAGTTACACCGTTTATGCTATCCTGGATTAAGCTTAAGCCCATTATCCAAAGTGAGGCGACACAAGATCTGGAAAATGGGCTCCACATCTACTCGCCATCAAATTGGTACTGACTGACTAAAACTATGTTGCTCAAATGGTGGTAGTGTGCACAAGGGTTTCGGGGTGGGGAGGCCACATCTTAAGGATGTGGCGAGCATTGTGGAGGGGAAGGGAATACCTCTAACCCTTCTTAGGGAGAGGCAAAGAAATACAATGTAACCAAAATGTCAAAAAAACAACAAACCTTTTATCGAGTAGGGGTCAGGTGGGAGGGGGGAGGAGGGATGGGGGTATACTTACATAATGGGTGTGGTGTGCACCAACTGGGGGTTGGACACGCTTGAAGCGCTGGCACAGAGGGGACGAGGGGTGGCAGGGGCAATATATGTAACCCCAACAATATTTGTACCCCCATACTATAATGAAATAAAAGGAGGAAAATAAGATAAAATAAAAAGCAATTACCACAAAAGATTTAAAAAAAAAAGAGTTACATAGTTCATCCATATGAGTTATCTTAGATAAAATAATATTTATGAATAAAATAATATTGTATAACATACAAAACAGGTTCACATGAGATATCAGAAAGTACTTGACACTTGATTCATAATAAATTTCCAAAGAAATGTGTTCAAGAAAAAAATGACTTCCTAGCCTATTTGAAATGAGTTCTGGGTTCTCATTAGTTTATGGTTTTAATTATGATTCATATATAATTTATCAAATATTTGAAACACTACTATGTGTACAATACTGTGCTAATATTTTGTGAGATACAGAGATGAATCAAACATAAAATCTGTCCTTCATATGCTTACAGACTAATATAGGGAAATAAGACAACTACCTGTGTAAATGTACAAGGAGTACAGAGTTAGGAATAATACATAATTTTAAAATAAAATTAAGAATACAATTCCATTAACAAAAGCATTAAAGAGACATAAAATACTTAGGAACAAATTTAACAAAACAAGGGCAAAATTTATAGCTTGAAAACTACAAAACATTGTTGAAAGAAATTTAAAAAGATCTAAATAAATGGAAAAGCATCCATGTTCATGGATCAGAAGCATTTTAGGCATTATTAAGAAGATTATAATCCTAATTAATTTACAGGTACAACACAATCCCTATCAGAATCCCAGTTAACTTCTTTGTAGAAATTGATAAGCTAATTATAAAATTCATTTGGAATTTAAAGGGACCTGAACAACCAAAAAAAACTCAAAAAGGAAAGAACAAAATAGAAGGATTCAAACTTCCTTATTTCAAAACTCATTCCAAAACAATTGTAATAAAGACAGTTTGGTACTGGTATAGATATATAGTACTGGTATAGATATATCAACAGAGTAGGATTGAAGAGTCCAGAGATAGACCCCTACATCTCTGGTCAACTGATGTTTGATGTGTGTGCCAGGACTATTCCAAGGGCAAAGACTAGTTTTTTATTCTTCAAGTATGGCTTATGTATGGTGTTATAGAATAATTATTTCTCAATAAATTTCACACCAGCTCTTGACCACTCCCACCTTTGTGGACACATTTTACCCTGTGCAATTCTATTATATGGATGTGTCTACATAAAAAGAAAATATATATGCCAAAAGTAAGAGAAAAAAGTAAATGGCAATTGAAATATGTTTTCAACAAGTGAGATAATTATAAAATTATACTTAATATATAGCCTGTTCTTATCAAATGATAGGAATATCAATAAAATCCAATGGGAGAATGAGAAAGGATCTTTGGAGCTATAAGACAGGTGATATGCTGAAGCTCCTCACCAATTCTGTACAGTCTGTTGTTGTTTCTGTCATGCCACTCACTGGACCATGCTTATTTATGTGTGGAGTCACATGGTTTAATGATTGCACAATGACAGAACATCACCATGGAGCTTTATATTGTATTTGATTCTAAAGCTATTTAACACCAGAATCCCTAAAAAAAAATAGTAGGCAATCCATTGAATAAGTATCTGTAATTGAATCAATATAAAAGATCTTTAAAAACAGAGTTTAAGGACCAAACTTCTGATTTCAAAACTAAATACAAAGCTACAGTAATTAAGACTGTGTGATCCTGGCATAAGAATTTTAGATGAATGGATTTGGTTTCAATTGATTTTCAACAAGTATGCCAAGACAATTTAATGGGAAAATAGACTTTTCAATAAAAGATGCCAGAATGACTGGATAGTCACATGAAAAAGAATGAAGTTGGAGGCCTACTTCACATCATATACTAAAATTAACTCAAAATGTAAGACTCTTAGAAAAAAATATGGGTGTAATTCTTTGTGACCTTGAATTGAGTAATGGTTTCCTTGATATGACACCAAAAGCATGAGCAAAAAAGAAAGAATAAATGAATCGAACTTCATCAAAATTAAAAATGTTTGTGCTTCAAAAGACACTATCCAGAAAGTAAAAAAACAAACAAACAAAAAAAAACCAAAATAAGGCAAGAGGACAGAGCAAGTTGGCAAAATAGAAATGTCTGAGGATTGTCCCTACACATGAACACCAAATTCAACTATCCACTCAAGGAGGCACCTTCAGGGAGCCAAAAATAAAGTGAGAGAGATCACTAGACCCAGTTTTAACATTGTATCATGGAAAGAGGCACTGAAAAGGGTAGAAAATACAGTCTTACATTGCCTACACTATCCCTCCCTCACCCTCCAGTAGTATCCTGCCTGCCAGAGTGGAGAGAGACTCTGTGTGTGTTTGTGGGGGAGGTGCAGGTATGTGGTGGTGGAGAGTGGAGTGATTGTGGGACATTGCATTGGAACTCAGGGCTGCCCTATCACAGGGGAACACAGCAGCACTGGGCAATTCAAGTCCTGAATAGAATAAATGTTCACTGAATGAACAGACTATCACACCAGGATTGCTACTGGGAGGCAGAAGCTTGTGGGTAGAGAGCATAAGCAAAGATTTGGCTCTGCCTTTACAGACTAAGTAGCCCTGGGCCTCAGATTTTTCTCATAGGAGTGTTCACACATGGAAGGCACTTAGAAAATAAGAAGCACTAATACTAAATACTGATATTTAGAGAATATTAGTATTATTATGATCTCCCTGAGACTTAAACACTGTAATGTCTGTAAAGCATCTAGTACACAATGAGTGAGTAACTAAATTTTCTCTACCAATCATGTTGATATGAATAATTGATCGTGACTTTTTCTCCTCCCCTCAAATTTATCACCTCCTATTTACAGAAAACATTTGTAAGATTATCATGGCACTACTCAATTGGATTTATTAGCTGTATACTCTTCCACGTCTTGTGAATTAATCTCCTTAAAAAGAGTAGATGTGTTTTGTTTTTTAAAAATAGTATCATTGTTGCTGCTGTTGTTCCTGTTCTTGTTGTATATATTAATGAGATAAGTTCCTTTATATTTAAAAAAATGTGCCATAAATTTGTTGCATAAACTACTTCTTTTGCATTTCCAATAGCATCTTTTTTGTTTTTTTGGCAGAGCTTTACACACGTATATTTATTTATAAAAGTTGTTGACCTAATATTAGTTGGTTCTTTACCCAGATAATAAAATTAAATGGGAAACATCTTGACTCAAAAGATTAGTTCAGTTTCATCATAATGTATACCATGTCAAAAATAGCAAGGAATGTAAATGAGGCAATTATCATTTATTGTGTGCTTTTTTTCTTTTCAATTAGCAAAATCAGGGACCTCTGTGTTACAGTGTTCAATATCAACTTGAATTTCCCATATCACTCTAAAAGGTACAATACTGAATTCCCCAAGGCATCATGCCACTTCAGCATAAGTGTATGGAGGAGATAGTGGAATGAAAGGAGAAGACAGATTAGAAAATTTCTCTCATTTTTTTTCAGCATTTGAGAGAATTTTCCTTTGTCATTTGGGGCTTCATGCTGATTGAAAAAGGCTGGTTACTTATTACACCAATACATCACATTGTATTGACATCACATTGTATCTTAAAACTTAAATAACTTTGGTAGGTGACATGATTGTCTACGTAGAAAATACCAAAGAACCAACAACACAGCAAACTTCTAGAACTAATAAGTGATTATACTAAGGTTGCAGGATAAAAGTTAACATACAAAATCAATTGATTTTCTATATGCCAGCAATAAACCACTGGAATTCAAAATTGAAACACATTACTTATAATAACATTAAAAATATAAAATATTTAGTTATAAATTTAACAATACATGCACAGGATTCATTTAAGGAAAAGTACAAAACTCTGATGAAAGAAATCAAAGAGAGATCTAAATAATGGAGACATATTTCATGATAATGGGTAGGAAAACCCTATATTGTTAAAGATGTCAGCTAAGATGTGAGTTCAGACATCTCACTAAAGCCTACATACAGATGGAAATAAGTGTCTTAAAAGATGATCAACATCATATATTACTTGGTAATTAAAAATTAAAACAATAATGAGATACTACAAGACACCTATTAGAATGGCCAAAATGTAAAACACTGACAACATCAAATGCTGGCAGGGATGGAAGGCATTGAGATCTCATTCATTGCTGGTTAGAATGCAGAATGATAAAGCAACTTTGCAAGATAGTTTGGCAGTTTTATACAAAGCTAAACATAGACTTACCATATGATCCAGAAATTGTGTTCCTAATTGCTTACCCAAGATGAAAAGTTATGTGCACACAAAACCCTGCACATGCATGTTTCTAGCAGCTTTATACATAATTGCCGAAAATTGAAAGCAACCAAGACACATCCATCAATCCGCGAATAGATAAGCTGTAATATAGCCATTCGATGGAACATTATTTAGCAATAAGAAAAAATAAGGTATCAAGCCACAAAAAGTCATAGAAGAACCTTTGATGCACATTGATAAGTGAAAGAATTCAGTCTAAAAAGGCTACACACTGCATGATTTCAACTACATGACATTCTAGAAAAGTAAAAAATACGGAAATATAAACAGATCAGTAGTTACCAGGAATTCAGGGCAAGAAAAGGAAGGATGAATCAGTGGAACACAGGAGATTTTTAAGGCAGTAAAACTATTCTGTATGATGCAGTAATCATAGATACATGGCTTTTTAAAATTTCTTTTCTTCTGGCTTTAGCTTTGGTTTGCTCTTCCTTTTCTAGTTCCTTGAGAGGTGTCATTAGATTGGTAATTTGTGATCTTTCTGTCTTTTTGATATAGGCATTTAAGGCTATGAATTTTCACCTTAGGACTACTTTTGCTAAATCTCATTGATTTTGGTAGCTTGTGTCTCCTTTGTTCAATATGAGGAATCTTTTGATCTCCGTCTTAATTTCATTAGTGACTCAATAATCGTTCAGCAGCAGGTTGTGTATTTCCAAGACTTTGTGGAGAACTGAGTGTTTCTTTTGTAGTTGGTTTCTAGTTTTATTCCACTGTCATCTGAGAATGTACATAGGATGATTTTTACTTTTTTTAATTTATTGAGACATGTTTTGTGGCCTAAAATATGACCAATCTTGGAGAAGTTTCCATGTGCTGATGAGAAGAATGTATATTCAGTAGTTTTTGAGTAAAATGTTCTATAAATATCTGTTAGGCCCATTTTTTCTAGAGTCTCATTGAAGTACAGTGTTTTTTATTTATTTTCTGCTTGGATGATCTGTCAAGTTTTGTCAGTGAGGTGTTAAAGTCCTCAGCCATTACGATGCTGCTATGTATCTCTTTGCTTAGAACTAGTACGGTTTGCTTTATGAATGTGAGCACTCCTGTCTTGGGTGCATAAATATTTAGGATTGTTATGTCTTCTTTTTTAATTGTTTCCTTTACCATTATGTAATGACCATCTTTGTCTGTCTTTATTATTGCTGACTTAAAGTCAATTTTATATGATATGAGAATGGCTACACCTACTTTCTTTTGGTTTCCACTTGCATGGAATTTTTTTCCCATCCCTTCACCTTGAATCTGTGTGTTAGATGTGTTTTCTGGAGATAGCAGATACTTGGGTTGTATTTTTTCATTCATTCAACCATCCTGTGGCTCTTGAGGGGAGGCATTCAGACTGTTCACGTTGATTGATAGAATTGATATGTGAGATGTTGTCCTCTTCATCCCATTGGGTAGAACCTTATGGCTTTGTTTTACCTCTTGTGCTATTGCTTAATATGAGCACTGAGCTTTAGCTTTTGGGTGGTTTTACTCTGGGTTTGTAGAGGGGTGTCTATTGTGCTGTTCCATGTATAATTCAGTTCTGAGTATTTCCTTCAGGGCAGGTCTAGTCTCAAAAAATTCCCTCAGTGTTTATTTGTCTAGAAAGTCTTTATTTCTTCTTCATATATGAAACTTACTTTTGCAGGATACAAAATTCTAGGCTGGCAGTTGTTCTGTTTAAGAAGACAGAGGATGGGGCTCTAATCACTTCTGGCTTGTAAGGTCTCTATTGGGAAGTCTGCAGTTAGCCTGATAGGTTTTCCTTTGTAAGTTACTTGATGATTTTGCCTCACAGCTCACAGGAGTTCCTCCTTCATGTTGACTTTGGCCAACCTAATGGCTATGTGTCTTGGTGATTGCCTCTTTGCAGTAAATCTCCTGGGTGTTCATTGAGCTTTTTATATCTTGATGTGTAAATCCCTAGCAAGACCAGGGAAGTGTTCCTTAATTATTTCCTCAAATAAGTTTTCCAGCCCTTGTGCATTATTTTCTTCACCCTCAGGGATGTCTATGATTCTTATATTTGGCTGTTTTACATAATACCATATGTCCTGTAGGCCTTGTTCATTCCTCATAATTTTCAGTTCTTCATTTTGGACTGACTTAGTTAATTCAAAAGCATTGTTTTCAAGCTCTTAGATTATTTCTTCTGTTAGTCTATTCTTAAAATTTTACACCGTGCTTTCATTTCCAGAAGTTCCATTTGTTTTTTGTTTTTTTAATGTATTGATATCTTCAGTAAATTTTTCCTTCATTTCCTGAATTGTTTTTCTGATTTCTTTGAGTTGGTTTTCCATTTTCTCTTGGATTTCATTGAGCTTCCTTACATTCCATATTTGGAATTCTTTTTCTGTCATTTCAATATTTTCATCCATTACTGGAGAGCTGGTGTTCCCTTTTGAGTGTGTCCTTTTGCTTTGATTTTTCATACTTCTGGAGTTCTCTACTGATTCTTTCTCATCTAGGGAAACTGTCATTTCTTATTTTTGGACTTTCTTTTGTTTAGATGGGGCTTTCTTTTTCTTTCCCCCTCACTGGTAAGGGACTGTCTGTAGCATACGTTGGTTAAGAACCCTAGGCTTTGCTTGTGGGTGCTTTGATAGGGGTCTAGGTTCTGGATGGATGCCCTGGCTATAGATATCCTTAGTATGATGGTTTTCTCAGTTGCTAGTTGTATGTATGCTATAGGCCATTATGTTATACATTTATCAAAATTCATAAAACTCTACAACACAAAGAATGAACCTAATGTCAACTAATAACTTTAATAATGGTGTATCAGTATTGGTTCATCAATTGTAACAAGTATGGCACATCACTACAAGATCATGATAATAGGGGAAACTGCAGAGGGCTAGGGAGTATATGGGAATTCTGCACTTTCTACTCAAGTCTTTTGTAAACCTAAAACTTCTCTAAAATGTTAAGTATATTACTTAAAAAATTTGTCCATTGCAAATAAAAAAATTAACTTGGAAAATTATCTATTACACATAGGTATAAAATATGCACACATATACATATATATGCATGTACACACATTCAAATAAAATATCAGTAACTACACATCTCTTTTTACCATAATTCTTAAGTGTTACACTCTGTTATTTTCCCTCTCCTAATGTAATGTTTCTACATGGACTAATACGATATACAGGAGGTAAGGAAATAGAGGCATTGAAGCTGAATTATGCTTACAATAAATTTGGTAGTGAAGGGAAATAGGACTGAAATGAATAGCTGTGGGAGTCTTAGGGTCTAGGAAAGAAAGAATTATTTGTAAAGGACATAATGATACCAACTATAGATATATACAATTGGTGGCTTAATAAATTGTATTCTGTAGTTATTTCACTTCCTTGTCAAGAAATATGGACAGATAATTGATTATAAAACTGCATACCAAAAGTATATTTAACATTTTCCCAATGCATGAAATGTTTGGAAAACAAACAAACAAATACATACCAGTAGCTCATCGATGCTGATCATTAGGACGCTTTCATATTCTTTGCCATCTTGACCTTCAATATCACAATCAGATGATGCTACTGGCAACAGAACAAGGATCAATGGAGGAATTCCAAAGATATACCTAAAAGAAACTAAATTTAAAAGCAAATAAGAATGAGTTAAATGTGATGTCATATTACATTTGATTGCAGTGTTTCAATGGACTTGATCACTTATTTCTAATAATTTTTAGAATGCAGCTCAGTTTTGGAGTAGTGTAGGAAGAGCCCAAAAAGTTGAAATTATGTAACAAAGAAAGTGGAACGGCATTTTGGCATAGATTTCTTTCACTTTTTTAATTTTAAAATTACTCTTTGGGAAAGACGAAAAGGGATGTGATGAAATCAGAGACTCCTTGCTTCTGAAAAACACTTCAGGGTGTAATGACAATTTGTTCTACTGGGTTTGTGTTGGACATCACTGTAAGAAAATACATCTACAGGTCTAGAAGTGTACTACAATTTAAAGAGTTACATGTTGTTTGAAATTTCATGGTGTAGATGCAATGGTCCCCCAACCTTTATGGAACCAGGGACTGGTTTCATGGAAGACAATTTTTCCATGCATGGCATAGGAGGGGGCTGGAGGCAGAGGTAAGATGGTGATGTGAGCAAGCGGGATTGAGGTGGTGCACTGGAGCTCTGCAGCCCAGTCCCTAGCAGGTATGGGTCCTCGGCCCAGGGATTGGGGACCACAGGTGTATGGTTTATGATTGTATATTTTTGTGAAACGTGATGGTAGTCCATGTGTCCAGTTACTTCATGGAGGCAACACTGTGGGAGGTTAATCTTCATGGTACTGCATGGTGATTATGTTCTTTCTTTCTAAACCTTAAAGGGTTTACAGTTCCCAAAACTCTTATAAAGTCTACATTTGCATTTGGGGACTTCTCTCCCTGTTCTTTCACTATTTTCTGTTTCTAAATGCTCACAGACCCATATTCTTTTCAAACACAGTTCTGTCCAGCTTCTTGCCATGTAAGAGAAGCTCAATAAATATATTCACATCCTGGTAACCAATGATTTATATCTGTTTTTTTATAACCCTTCCCAATGAAGGGCAATTGTCCAATCAAAAGAAATGAAATTATAAATGGTATCATTTGGGGCAGTTATGATGGCCTGTGATTCCCAGAAACATTAAAGTCTGGTTATATAGGGACCTATTTCTTCATAAGCCTGCCATAGTGTCTTGTTTGCATCATTCTGTAAATTCCTGAGTTACAGTGATAATTTATTTTCTCTGAATTTCCCAAATGAACTTTAACTGTACTTGTTGAGTGCAAGATGTTTCACTTCCATGTCTTCTCTGATTATGAGTACAAACAATACTCCTTCTAACCTAAGGAACTAATATTGTGACAACAGCCTAACAACTCTTAAGGATATCATAAAGTTCTCAATAACATTGTCATCTATTATATCGTTATCTGCCATATAAAAATTCAGTAGCACTCACCAATAAATTAACTGACCCATATTTTTACGATTAGAGAATGTTGGCTCGGTAGCAGTTATGGGAACAAAGATAAAGCCTGCTTTTCCTTTTCATATGTGACTGACACTTGACATGGTAAGAGAACAAAAATAATCTAGAAATGAGACAAAATTGTCAAAATCTATTCATAGCTCTGCCACTAAATGTCTATATGAATGATGAGCAAGAATTCACTTAGGAGATTAATAATGATGATGCTAGTTACCTTAATTGAGTACCTACCACGTGCCAGGGACTGTTTATATACATGTATACACACATAAAATATGTGATCTCTAAATGTCAAAAGAGTCCTTCAAGTTAATCTCATTATAACACAGAGAGAGTAGGTGCCAGGTCTGGATGCTAACCTGATTTGTTGTCTCACCAAGATTTGATCAGAAATGGTCACAATCTATTGAGAATATGTAATTACATTGGTCTTCTGAATGAAAAACACTTCCGTGTAATATTATTCAATTTTGCCTCTCTCTTTTACTGCTGTTCCTTTATCCTAAAGATTCTCAAATAATGATCAACCGCTAATTATTTGCAAGGTCTGACCTTGTAATCAGATTTGTATAAATTGTTTAGAAACAAACTTTTTATTTTCTCTGTCACCTTACAGGCGTTCAAAAGGTATACTTTGAGAGGAGTAGGTGATGATAAAGGAAAAATTATGTGGCATTTGACTTGAAATGAGCTTATAGGAGAATATACAAAAATAATTAAATACTAAAGAGATATTTTTGCCATTATCCTAAATGTTATTTCAAAAGTCAACCTTATATGTTTTAATAAGTGTGATTGTTTTATTTTTTATGAGCATTATCTGTCCTCTTCTCCCCAATTTTCAACAATTAGTGTACCTCAAATTCACATCAACCTATTTATTCACTGGATGATATTTTGTCAATTCTTTCCAAAGATGGATTGGTGAAAAATTCAGTCTTTTTGTTTGTGTATTACAACTGGTATATTCTGTTGTTAAGTACCATTGTTGTTGTTGAATAATTAGTCCCAAACCGACTAGGGCAATGCAAAGCACAAAGGGTTTGCAATACGGGATACATGAGGTTTTTGTCTTGGTATGACAATGGGCTGTGTGACTGAGAGAATGACAGAGCATCTTTTAAGCTTCATTTACCTGATTTCTAAAATTAAAACTTTAGACTACATGATCTCTTGATATTGCTTTCAGCTATTAGGCACTTTAATTCTAAGAATCTGCCTGGCCATCTCAAAACTCCAGAAACTCTTTAGATTTGAAATGACTGCAGGGACAATGCTGCATATACACCCAGCACCTGGGACTCATGTCTCTTAGGTTCTTGGCTTTCTCATTAATGATATGTAGTTTGGTCTGTAATTGAAGTCCTTTCTGTCACACCACATAGAGAGTAACATATTAAGATTGCCTGGGTTGAAAGTGCTTTTGACACTGTTGTCACACTCAACGCTGAACTTTTCATTAGGTTACAGAAAAGATAAACCATAAGGAACAATGCAAGGCAAGTGTGGGCTTGTGGAATTCTTTAGATCTCCTGAAGGGATTGAAACTGGAGAATTTGTTTTCAGTAGGGAATTTGGTTAAACCAGAATGATGGCTGTCTAAAAATTCTTGTTGGTTTTTAATTTAAGCCAAATAATACATTCAATCCTCAGCTGCTTAAGTTATGGGGTGAAAGTGAACATAAATAAATTGTTTTACACAGTCCATCAAATCCAGCCTTTTATCAGTCTTTAAGATCGATGTTTACTGAATGTTCATGACATGGACCTATTTTCACTGGGAATTTAATTCTATAACCATTTCATATAATCAATTCATAAGGTAAATACTATAAGTTATTTACATTTTACAGATAGAAACTCTGTGGCACAAAGAAACTTTTTCCTATATATAATTTATCTAGTAAGAGCCAAGATCCAAATCCAGGTTTGTCAGATTGAAGAGTCTAGAAACTCAGCTTTCAGCTGCTGTACTATACTGCTTCCTATAAAAATAACTGTGTATGTGTAGTCAAGAGGAATGCACAAAAACACCATCTTCCTCTGCATGAACTGCAATAAGATACTTCCTGACCAAGCTATGAAACTGCATCATGAGCTCTTATTTCAGAAAAAAAAAAGGACGCTAAATGTTTGCTCTCATTATTGTAGGTTAGGTGTCAGAGGTGAAACCATAAAAAAAAAAAAAAATCTCACACACAAGTGTGATTATAACATTTAAGTTGGTCCTATGAAATAACCTTTTCCATTTTTAGGATATTTAAACATTGATGTGGTACAGTTTGCAATTCTCCTTTTTACCTGTCCGGGCTTTCTAATTTTTCTCAGTCCCCTCTCCCTCTCTTTTTCTTTCTTTTATTAATAACTATTCTACTTTTCGGTCCTCAAATATGATGAAATTAACCAAGCCAGATAGCATAGGTGAAGAACACATAGTAAGTCCTCAACTACTTCAACTCCCAAAAAGAAAGGGGAAAAAAATTGTAAAGAGTAGCCTTATTCACCCTCTTGATGGAGCTTAATCTTCTAGAGAAATCTCTTGAGACAAAATGCAGAAAGACACTCATTATAATCATTACTATTAGAATTTTAATATATTGTCTGCTAATAACTTATGGTGAATGATTAATATAGACATACTGTAGAACATAAAGGCTCTTTGTTAAGAATGCACACTCTAGCTTCCAGTTCTTGTTTTATCTTTCTACTTGGGATCGGAGGTTGCAACTCAAGGCTTAGGACCAGAAGTGATCCAGAAAGAAGTAATTGCAAGAGAACCACAGACATTACAAGAAAACAGGGATGTGTTCAATTTCTAATTTTATATTAAGCTGCTACAAATCGTCTCCCAAAATTGTCTTGGGTTATCTTCCTCCTCCCCCTCCTCCCCTACCGTTATTTTGTTACAGATCCAGTACTCCTTGGTTATATCAATTCTTGTTTTTCTAATACCTATGGTAGGGAAAAAGACCACTTTTGATCTAACGGAGTAGGCAGGAAAGCGCACAGGGAAGAGCAGTCAGTTCCCTATTCCCGCACCCTCCCCCACTGTCCTCTTTGGCTTGAGGAAGTACTTACTGTAAAACATTCCAATTTCCTAAGCAGATCCTCTCCCCTCACATCCCTTTTCCCCCTTTTTTCCTTCCAGTAATTTTTTTGGGGAGAGAGGGGACCTTAACATTGGCCACAAGGCTGCCAACGGAATCCAGCCCACCTCGACTCTGCCCTTGTACATTTTAAATCCGTATCAGCGCAAATAAAATATAAGAGATCTCAGCAAGAGTCTAGAGTTTAAACTCATGACTATTTAATACTGCCTGCATCAAGGAGCGAGCGTGTAACAGGCAAAAAATAGAAGCTGGCTTTTCTCCGTGCCAGCCCCAGGGCTTGGGTTCCCAGCAAACGGCACAGGGTACAGCCCCAGTCGGAAACTCCCAACCTTACTCAGGGGGAAAAACGGGGTTTTCCGGAGACCTGTCCCTTTAGGGTTTAAAAGCGCGTCCCGTGGGAGCTTCGCTTTCACTTCTCTAGGGAGTTCGGAGCGGTAAGAGCCCAGCTGCTCGCCAAACCCCGCGGCCGCCCGCGTGAGTGACTTGGCGCAGCCAGAAACGAGGTAAGGGCGCGTCGGGCGCAGCGCTGGCTGGGGGCAGACACACAGACAGGCTAACAGAGACCCATTGGCTACCTCTGAGACCCAGGTGTAGGCTGCCGCCGCTGAGCGACGCGGAGGCTGCAGCGCTCGGTCTCGGGACAGAAAGCCGGCGTCGGGGACTGCTTCTCACAGCCTGCCAGGCGCAGCAGCCAGAGGTGTGCCTGTGGGCCACAGGACTCCGGCGCAGCTGGCAGCTGCCCGTGGGAGAGCCAGCGCTCTCGGCAGGTCCAAAGTGCAAGGCCGGGCTATTCCCGGACGTGCCTTGCAGCGGGGGCCAGCGGCGCGTCCCGCAGTGTCCCAGCGCGCAGGGCGCGCGAACTTGTGCGCCGCGCGAGAGAGGAGCGCTTACCATGGAACATGGTCCGCAGGAGGGGGGCGTAGTCATGATGACCGCAACTGTAGCAGGAGCAAGTTCTCGCCGCCCATAGTCACTCCCAGGACCCTGGTCTTCCGTGGAGTTGCCGAGAGTGGTTGCCCAGCAGGGCGATCTCTGCAGCTGGTTCCTCTCACCCACGCCGCGCCTGCTGTTTCATCCATCCCAGGGGGGGCGGCACACACCACGGCCAGGCTCTGCGCTTTGCCTTTTCCATAACTTCCGTAGGATCCGCCGGCGGTGTACTTTCAGTTTCTACTTTGCACTTGGTCTGCAGGTTCAGTCTTTGGGTTTATCACCGGCGCGCCTACACCGCCTCCTTTCCTAGGCACCTGCTTCCCATGCACCTGGACCTGGACCAGAGGAGGGCGCGAATTTCCAAAGCACCGCAGGAGAAACGAGCCGGCTTTCTGAATCAGAGCGATTTGGGGTAAAAAGCCTTGTCAGATGACCTCCAAGGGCCTTGGCAAACGCTGGGCGATTGGATTGCTAATAAGTCCACAGAAGCCACAAATGTGCAAGACGCAAGCTGGACTATTGCAAGTGGAGGCGTCCACCGAGGAGGCGTCTCAGCTCCTGCCGCGGATGTGGTGGACGTTGCCAAGTCGTCTTGTAAAAAAAGGAAGTGAAAAATGATTAAGAGGGTCACGCCCTCTGCCCCTCCAACCTCTCTAATCAGTCTCTTTCAGCTCTGTCTTCTGTACATGCACCTGCTCAGGTGGAACCTCAAGGAAAAATATCCTGTGGGTCCACCTAATCTGGTAAGTGGTATCTTTGGAAAATTAAGCTCCAATTTTAGTGGAGGACATGGAAACTGACTATAATAGTTAATAACTGAGACTTCCACTTGCATGTTTATCTTAATTGGCTAATAAATCACACTGTCTGTCTTGACTGTGTGTCTCTGAGGTGTTAATTTTTTCCTAGGTCTGAATTATCTAGGTCTTTTCTGCGTTATTTGGGTTTCTGATATTCTGCGGAAACCCTGAAGGTGGATAATGTAAACCAGTAACAACAGAGATAATAATAATGGCTATCATTTATCTCGCATTTGCTCTCTGCCAGTATTGTGCTAAGCATTCTACACATACCGTCTCATGCAAAACTTTCTATGAGGTAGACCGTTTTCTTATCTGCACTTTACAGATGTAAGAATTTAGACTTCTCTAAGTGACTTTTCAGAGTCTACTTAGCTAACAGAGTTTGGATACAAACCTGCTGCATTTTGGCCCTAGAGTCCATGCTTGGAAATCCTGTTAGAAGTCCTTGTGAATAATGCAATAATGTAGACATTGCCGCCAAGAGGGAGGCATCAGCACGTGGGTGTGCTTATGCCTGGGTGTGGCGACCTCAGGAAAGGTTTCTGGAATCTGTGATTTCTAAATTGCTACCTGAACAGGAATGAACGGGGCGCTGATGAAGAGCATTCTACTTTCTGTCATGGTGTGAACCAAGAAGAGGAAAAGAGGAGGCAGGGAGGAAGAAAAAGAATAACAATGAATTAGAGAGTGAGACAGAGTTACTCAAGCCTGAACCTTGGATCTCTGTTTGCTCTTTTAGTCTTACTTATCACGTCCAATCCATAGGCAAGTCCTGCTTGCTCTGCCTCCAAAATAAACCCTGCAGGGTGACTACAGAAGCTGTCTAAGGGATCTTGCAGCTTTCACTCTTGCCAATAACCTCCTCATTTTCCTCAGAGCAGTGGGATATCTGATTACAATTCCCACTCTTTTTGGTCACTTCCCACTGGGTACCAGGCCCTCAAGGCCCTGCTGCCTTCTCTGACCGCTGGCCCCTCATACCCATCTCACTGTGTTCCAGCAGCACTGGCCTTTTTCTTCTAGCCCAGCTTACTTCCACTTAGGATGATCTCCAACACATGGCTGGCATTCGGTAAGTATTGCTCAGTGAAAGAGTAAGAGAGAACAAGTGAATGAGAATGCATGAATGAATATGTGTGAAGGCAGAAGGGAAATAGAAGGAAAGAGGAAGAGAATGAGGGGAGCAAATGAAAACAGGAGAGAGAATAGAGTGGGAAAAGCCAAATATTTCCATTTGACTAAAACCTGGAGTGAAAGGTGGGGAGGAGAGAGACATGGGCCTGGAGTGGCTTTTATAAATGAATTATAAACTAAACACACCTAGCTTGAGGATTTATTTATTTCAAATCCCCAACAGCAGCATTGAGGTATGTAACTGCTCATAGCCTGTACATTTTTATTTTAACTTTTCAGGGACAAAATAAAAGAGCATTTATTAATAACTTAAGAGGAAATTCATCTTCCTTTTTGTTAAAATCACCATAACGCCTGGAAGATTAAGGGCTTGTGCATACCTGAACTTTGGGAGAGCATTGGGGGAAATTAGAGTCCTGGGGGAGGAAATGTAAATTTCTCACTGGATTCTTCCTGTAAATTAAAGCATTTCAAGTCTTTATGGTTATGTGAAAATGGGCATATTCTAACTACGTCAAGTTATTATTTTTCTAAAAGAGAATAAATATCATTTGGAAAAAATTCCAAAATGAAGTCCTAAATTAGCTTTTGACATTTTGATAATCTGAATGTTATTTTTTATAAGACAGATGGACAAGGAAAATGTTTCATAACTTTTTTAAATGCTAATTTTTCATGATTAAATAAATGCAGTGATTACTATTATGTTTGCTCATAGACTCAATGATTTGTGCAGAAAAGCTAACAAGGAGAAAAAACAGTATATAAATTCTATGAATTATAATAAAAATATTAAAAGAGAAGACAACATTCTCAGAATGATCAATGAATATATGATGTCAACTTAATTAGAAAATTTTTGTATGACCAGTGTCTTAATGATCTATAGTCTTCAATCAAATAGTCAATCATTGCTAGCCTATAAATATTTTCTTGATTAATTATCTGAACTATTTTTACTCGACTAAATATGACTACTCCTTATAGTCTGTGATCTGAATTTTATCTATTACTGTATCTACAGATAGTTTCTGAATTCCTATGGTTTAACGTTCGAGGCATAATATTCAACATATTTCAAACACACGCTCATAGATACACAGATGGACACACACACACACAGAATCAGTTTTAGGACAATGTGATCTGTGCATCTGTGCAGTTTCTCAGGGGCCTATATTTAGAATGGCCAGTTTTTGGTTTGATGCTCTTTTGTCAATGCCTTGAAATTCTTAACTATTTTTGGAACAGGAGATGCTTATTTTCACATTACACTGGGTATCACAAATTCTGCAATTTGTCGTGGACATTCATACATGCTAAGTTAAACATTGTAGATATCAATCTATGTCTTTAAGGTGGTTTCAGTCTGGTTGGGAAAACAGATGTTAAATGTCTAATTTCAAAGAGGAAGAATACTACGAAGCTTTTTAATTTAATCAAGTCTCATTTATTTATTTATTTATTTATTTTTATAGTTGCTGTAATTGCCTTTGGGGTCTTAGTCATAAATTCTTTGCCTAGGCTAACATCTAGAAGAGTTTTTCCTATATTCTTTTCTAGAATTTTTATGATTCCATGCCTTACATTTAAATCTTTTATCCATCTTGAATTAATTTTTGTAAGTATGAGAGATAAGGGTCCTGTTTCATTCTTTTGCATGTGACTATTCAATCTTCCCAGCACCATTTATTGAACAGGAATTCTTTTCCACAGTGTACGTTGTTGTTTGCTTTGTTGAAGATCAGTTGGTTGTAGGTAGTCGATGTCGTATTTGGGCTCTCCCTTCTGTTCTATTAGTCTGTCTCTATTTTTGTACCAATAACCTGCTGTTTTGGTTATTTTAGCCTTGTAGTATAGTTTAAAGTCTGGTAATGTGATGCCTTCAGATTTGTTCTTTTTACTTAAGATTGCTTTTGCTATTCAGGTAATGTTTTGATTCCAAAAAAAGCATAGAATTATTTTTTCTAGATCTGTAAAATATGACATTGGTATTTTGTTGAGGATTGCATTGAATCTGTAAATCATTTTGGACAGTATGGACATTTTAACAATGTTGATTCTATTGATCCATGAGCATGACATATTCATCCATTTGTTTGTATTATCTGTGATTTCTGTTATAAGTGTTTCGTAGTTTTCTTTATAGAGATTTTTCACCTCCTTTGTTTAGTAAGTTCCTAAGTATTTTATTTTTTTGTCGCTATTGTGAATGGTATTGAGTCTTTGATTTGACTCTCAGCTTGACTGTTATTAGCATATAGAAATACTACTGATTTGTGTACAATGATTTTGTAACATGACACTTAGCTGAGATAATTTATCAATTCCAAGAGTCTCTTGGTGGAGTCTTTGGGATTTTCTGGATACAAGATCATATCATCAACGAAAAGCAATAATTTGACCTCCTCCTTCCCAACTTGTATATCCTTTATTTCATTCTTTCGTCTGATTGCTCTGGCTAGAACTTCCAGTACTATGTCGAATAGAAGTGGTGAAAGTGTGCACCTTTGCCCTGTGCCAGTTCTTAGGGGAAATGCTTTCAACTTTTCACCATTCAGTATGATATTGGCTATGGGTTTGTCATATATAGCTTTCATAATTTTTAGATATGTTCCTTCTATGCCTACTTTGTTGAGGGTTTTTATCATGAAAGGGTGCTGGATTCTGTTGAATGCTTTTTCTGCATCTATTGTGAAGATCATATAGCTTCTGCACAGCAAAGAAAATAATCAATGGAGCACAAAGACAGCCTACAGAATGAGAGAAAATATTTGCAAACTATGCATATGATAAAAGGCTAATATCCAGAATCGACAAGGAACGACCCTTTTAAAAAGTGAGCAGAATACACGAACAGAAGCTTTTCAAAAGAAGATAGACAAATGACTAGCAAATATGTGAAAAAATGCTCAATGTCACCAATCATCAGGGAAATGCAAATTAAAGCCACAAGATACCACCTTATTCCTGTCAGAATGGCTATTATTAAAAAGTCCCAAAACAATAGATGCTGGCATTGATATAGAGAGAAAGGAATGCTTATACACTTCTGGTGGAATTGCAAATTAATATAACCTCTATGTAAAACAGTACAGAGATTTTTCTCAAAGAACTAAAAGTAGACCTACCATTCAATCCAGCAATATTACTACTGGGTAGCTATCTAAAGGAAAAGAAGTCATTTTATCAAAATGACTCCTGTACTTGAATATTTATTACAGCACAATTATATATTTGTATGTGTATATATATATATATATATATATATATATATATATATCTCATGGAATACTACTGAGCTGTAAAAAGACATGAATTAAAGTCTTTTGCAGCAATTTGGATGGAACTGGAGACCATTCTGAGTGAAGTATCTCAAGAATAGAAAAACAAACACCACACGTACTTCCAGTAAGTTGGAAATAATTGATGGGCACAGAGAGAAATAAAAATTATTAGAAATCAAGAATGAGGAGATAGAAGGAGAATGCTAAAAACTTACCTAACAGGCAAAATGAACACTATTCAAGTGATGGGCACGCTTATAGCCCTGACTTAACCATTACAAAAGCTATTCATGTAACAAAACATTTGTACCCCATTAATATTTTGAAATAAAAAATATTATGAAATGAAAAACAATGATATGCTATGATATGCTAATGAAAAGCAATGATATACAGGAGTTTAAAGTACTCTAGATCCATTTTTATAGTGAAATGAGGGTACTAAAAAGGTCAATTTATCTGGCAAGGGAAAGCACTGCTACAACTGTAATTCTAAATCAGAACTGTTTAATTTTCAAGCCAGAGCTTAAGATAGGAATGAGTTTTGAATTGTATCAAGTGACTACTGAGCATCTATTTACATTTACAAAGTCATATTTTTTTCTTGTTGCATTTCTGAATTAACCACAAATTTAACATAATGCAAAATTCGGTTGCTAATATTTAACTTGAAATTTTGTAATTATATTCATGATCAAGATATATTTGGTTTTGCTACCTTCATAAAAGGAATTAGGAATTCTATTGTTTTCCAAAACTGTTAATTATTTAAGCTTTATATGAACTATTGGTTTCTAGAAGATTTACTAGAATTCAACAGTAAAACTTACTTAATTTCATGAAATGAAGCCAAGGAATAGGATGAGACTGTCAGTTTTTTGAAAATAAAAAGATTTATTTTGAAGTACGAATCAAAATGGCCATGTCAGAATGTCAGGAACTATGCTGGAGATAAGTATGTTGGCATATCAGTGATGGCCAGAGCCATGGAAATGAATGAATTTATTCAACCTGTACATTAGAAAAGAGAAGAAAGGACTAATGTCAAAATGGCCTATGAGGCATGAACACTAAGGAGTAGATGGAGAAAGGGGAGCCCATGTACAAAGCCAGCAAATATTAATACATAGTGGGCAGCAAAGTAGGACAGTCTGTGTCCCAGAAGGCAACGGAGGATACTTTCAAAATAGAGTAAGTAGTCGGTATTCACAAGCATCACAAAGAGGTTGAGCAAGGTGAAGATTGAAAAGTATGTTCAATGTATGAACATATTGTATTGAAAAGTATGTTCAAAATATGTTCACTGAATTTGGCATAGCAGAGATGATCCTCATGGCCTCAGTTTGAGAAGAGCAGTGTAGATAGAAACAATATTCTAGTTCGGGGGTGGGTGAGAGAAGGAGGAAATAAAATGAGAGGGGACAACTTTGTAAATATATTAGTAATGATAAAAGGAATAGAGTAATAGTTTAAAAGGCATATCAGACATAATGATGGGGTTCATTTTCACATAGTGAGAAGTATTTGATCATATTTATATATTAACTGATAAAATTAGGTTCTGCAGAAGTGGGGAGGGATGGAACCAAGAAACCCAATTTTTAATTGTTTTTCTGCTCTCTTAATGTCTCTATCTTCTTTAATTTCAGCCCTAAAATTCTACAATTTCAAACAATCAGAATCTATATATCTGGTGCCTAATTTCATTCCTTATGAAATGAAATGTTCATTTCATTGAAATGTTCCCTGTGGCACTCACTTGTGTACGTCTGCTTTGAATATTGGCTGTTATAGAGAGAAATCTTTTTTATTATTTCTATAAATTTCAGGGGTACAAGTGCAATTTTGTCACATGCATATATTGTGTAGTGGTGAAGTCTGGGCTTTTATCCATCTCCCAAATAATGTACATTGTACCCATTAAGAAATTGCTTATCATCCACTCCCCAACTAGTCCCCTACCCTTTCAAGTCTCCAATGTCTATTGTTCTATGCTAAGAGAGAAATCTATTATCTCCCAAATCACTTTTCAGGGGGGCAGCTATAGCTTTTATGTAGTTTGCATTATCCAATCCTCTTGTATGCTAATGATTGTGTTGTTGGTCATCAGGGGTTTCTTTTATATGCAATCATATATCGCTTAATGATATATTCTGAGAAATAATAAATTAACCTTAGTTTACTGTAACTTTTTTACTTTATGAACTTTTTTTAACTTTTTACTCTTTTGTAATAATAGCTTAAAACACAAACACATTGAATGGTTGTACAAAATATTTTCTTTCTTTTAATCCTTATTCTGTTTTTTTATTTTTAATTTTTTTTAACTTTGAAATTTTTTTTTTGTTAAAAACTAAGACACAAACACACACATTATCCTGCCATATACATATACAGGGTCAGGATCATCAATATCATTGTTTTCCACCTCCACATCTTGTCCCACTGGAAGGTCTTCAAGGACAATAATACCTGTGGAACTGTCATTTTCTATGATAACAATGCCTCTGAAATACCTCCTGAAGAGCCTGCCTGAGGCTGTTTTAGTTAATTTTTTAATGTAAATACACAGAGTACACTCTAAAATAATGATAAAAAGTTTAATATAGTAAATACATCAAGGAGTAACATAGTTATTTATTATCAAGTAGTATATAATGTATATAATTGTATTGTTTATTTACAACACACAGGAAGTTTATTTACAACAGATCCACCACAAACACATGAATAATGAGTTGTGATATGACATTATCATGGCTACAACATCACCAGGTGTTAGGAATTTTTCAGCTCTATTATAATCTCAGGGGACCACTGTCCTATATGTGGCCCTTTGTTATGTGGTTCATTAGACTTTGGAGGAACTATGCTCTTAACCACTGACTTTATTGAAGATTAATCAGGAAGATTATTGAAGATTAATTAATTAATTAATTAATATTGAAGATTAATTAATTAAGCAAAATTAATTAATTTTGCTTAAATCATTGGATGGATTTCCTTCTGTGATCCAGTTGTTATATGAGTAAGTTAGGTTTGTCTTACGAGCTTTTGGATAGCAGTGACTGTATCTTAGTCAACCTAGAATTCTCTGCAGTTAACAGAATGCCTTTCAAGTTACAGATTCTACCCAAGTATCAGACTGCACAAGTCTTGACTTGCTGTAATGACAGAGAACCAGTGCTCAGAGCAAACTTGTGTTAACAGTTTGGAATGTTACAATACCAACTACCGATTGACATTGATATGTCTAAGTTTCTGGTAAGCTTGTCAAAATTCTAATATTTAATAGAATTTTGGACTTCTTTTCCTAATATGGCATGCTATCTTATTTAAATCCCTTTATTGTTAGATCAGAAAATTAACTCAATCTACCTTTCCTTCAGGCAAGCCTGATATATTCCAGCATATTTGTTATTGTCTTGGACTATGATCATTCTCTCAGTACATCTATTAATTCTTGTATAACATGGAATGATTATGTGTATTTCAACAGTAATGAAGTAAATAAATAGTAATCCATTAATAAAAATATCGTGTAGGTCCCTGAGTTCCTAAGGTATTGATCATTGCTCTATGCTAATAGCGTGTCAACTGACATCACAAAAGCCTGGAACTACCATTAACATGGTCTCCAAAGAATTTAAGATATTAGTTGGCAGTGAAATATATACTTCAGTGAGAAGAGCACAAAAATTGAAATGTACAAGAGACCAAAACATTGAGTTTGGTGTGTCAATGATTTCTTCAAACCACAGAGCAGTGTCATATATTTCTTGAGCAACACGTCCTATGAAATGGCAGCTGTATGCTTTGATTTCCTTGTTTCTTTTTCTATGCTAGGAATTGTCCCTAATGTTTAAATGTTTAATAGTTTTAATTTAATTTTTTACGTTGAAAGATAAAAGTGATTATTTAAAAATATGTACATATTGTGAAATGATTAATCTAGTTAATTACTATATACATTACCTCACATAGTTATCATTTTTGTGGTGAGAACACTTTCCACTCTCTCAGCGTTTGTCAAGACCGTGATATATCAACTATTTAATAGATCTCTTGAACTTATTCCTCCTAACTGAAATTTAGTATCCTTTGACCAACATCTTGCCAATCCTCCTCCTTACCTCGCACCCCCAAACTCTGGAAACCACCATTTATTTTCAGTCTATATGTGTTCCTACATGCGAAGTAAATCTCCTCTAGACAATATTTACTTAGATCTTGATCTTTTATGCATTCAGCCACTCTATGCCTTTTTTAATTAAAGAAGTTAATCCATTTACACTTAAGTTAATTATTGATAGGCAAGGATTTATTGTTGCCATTCTGTTAATTGTTTTCTAGTTTGTAGATCTTTGGTCCTCTCTTTCTTTCTTGCTGTCTTTCTTGTGGCTAAGTAATTTTCTCTAGTCACATGTCTTGATTTCTTGCTTTTTATTTTTTGTGTATATCTGCTACTAAGTTTTGTTTTGTGGTTTCCATGAGGCTTACAAAAAACCCTCTTGTAGTTATAATGGTTGTTTTAAACTTATGACAACCTAACATTGATCACAAAAAATAAATAAAACTCTAAACTTTTACTCCCATTATCACTCTACATTTTGAATGTTTTATGTTGCAATTTATATCTTTTCATATTGTGTATCATTTGACAAATTATTATAGCTACTATGATTTTAATAGTTTCCTCTTTTAACCTTCATACTAAATATATACATAATTTACACACCATTATTACAGTATTAGGGTCTTCTGGATTTGAGTGCATTATTACCAGTGAGTTTTATACTTTTAGATGTTTTCATGTTACTCATCAGTATGTTTTCCTTTCAGATCGAAGAACTCCCTTTAGCATTTCTTTTAAGACAGATCTGGTGGCGATAAACCCCTTCAGCTTTTGTTCATCTGGGAAATTTTTGTCTTTCCTTTATCTCTGAAAGACAGATTTTCTGGGTACAGTATTTTTGGCTGACAAGATTGGTTTTGTTTTCTTTGTTTGTTTTGTTTTTTTTCCCTCCAGCACTTTGTATAAATCACTACACTGTCTCCTGGCCTATAAGGTTTCAGCCAAAAAGTCTTCTGCTAGCTTTATTAAAACTTACTCATATGTTATTTGATCCTTTTTCTCTTGCTATATACAAAATCCATTATTTATCATAGATCTTTCATAATTTGATCATATGTGTGGGGTAGTCTTATTAGGATGGAATCTTATTCAAAACCATCAATCTTCCTGTACCTAGATATTTATATCTTTCCCCAGTTTTGGAATATTTTTCTGCTAATATTTCTTTTAAAAAGCTTTCCACCTCTCTGTTTTTCTTTTCTGTCTCTTAAACTCTAATACTCAAACTTTTGCTGCTCTTTTGATGTTCCATAAATCTTGTATGCTTTACTCATTTATTTTTATTCATTTTTTCTTTTTTTCCCTGTGACTATATATTTTCAAATAACTTGTCTTTGAGTTTACGTATTCTTTGTTCTGCCTAATGAATTCTGCTGTTATGCTCTCCATTTCATTTTTTTTTTTTCATTTTGTTCACTGTATTTTTTAGCTCTAGAATTTCTGGGTTTTTTTTTTTATTATTTTGATTTCTTTGCTAAATTTCTCATTTGGGTCACATTGCTTTCCTCATTTCATTAAATTGTGTTTCTATATTTTTCTGAAGTTTTTTGAGCTTCCTTAAAATAGTTATTTTTAATTCTTCATTGGGAAATTAATACATTTCTTTAGCATTTGTTACTGGCACCATATTTTGTCTGGTGATATCATGTTTCCCTGATTGTTCTTGATCCCTGTGATTGTACATCAAAGGCTGTGCATTTGAAGAAATAGGTACTTATTTCAGCCTTTAGAGACTGTCTTTTTGTAGGAAATCCCTGCAGCAGGCACAGTGCTGAGATGTGCCTGAGAGCTTGGGCAGTTGAAACCAGCAAGCCAGGGGCAGATAAGGACAGCCCAGTGCTGGGACACACCAGGAGCCCGATGCAGCTGTGGCTGGTGTGGCTCTGCTAGAAACCTGCAAAGTGCAATGGCAAGTGCAATGGTAGAATAGGATAGAAGTTCAGGGCTACCTGCTGCTGATGGTTGTCCAAAGTCTGGGTTTACTGATATAATGCCAATGGTCATGTGGGTTCAAGATCCAGTTTGCTACATAAGCCTGAAGCTTGAGGCTGTGTGGTCTCACCTGGCATTGGGGCAGGTCTAGACATTCAGTCTGTGAGTATTGGTCTGGAATATGGGGCTATATGTGTCTGCCAAGTACTGTAGCAGGCCCAGTGTTGGGGTTCAAGGCAAAGTCTTCTGCTCACTTTCCTGGCTTTCCTTCAAGTGTATAGTATTTTTTTACATGCTGTGATGCCTGGTGTTGGGGCAGGGGTGATGGAACTGTTGTAAAACTATGCTCAACTATCCTTTCTAGCCTCTTCAATGTATATTTTCTTATTATTGTGCTACAGCCAGGTACTATGATCTTCCACCTTACTTTTCTAGCTCTTGTGAAGGTAATTTTGTGAATGGCTAGTTATTCAAATTGATGTGTCTGAGGATGGCTAATTGCTGGAGAGTCCTACACTATCATCTTGCTCCCTATCTGGTTATATTATAAATAATTATGAGGCCATAGAAAGTCAGTCAGAAGAATATGATTATGTAGGCTGAGAAATCCCACAATTGGTCACCTGTTTGAGAGAACCAGAGAAGCCAGTATCATGGCTCAGTCTAAATCTGAAAGCCTCACCACCAAGGAAGCTGATGGTGTAAGTCTCAGTACAAAATCAAAGGCCTGAGAACCTGGGGTCCACTGGTCCTGGATTCTCAGTCCTGGGGACCAGAGTTCAAAGAACTTATAGTTCTTACGTCCAAGGGCATGGAAAGAAGAATGTCCCAGCCTCAGAAAAGAGAAATAATTTTCCTTTCCTCTAAATTTTACTTTTTGACCAATTAGTTTGTTTTTTCTCCTGATCTTCATTGGTATGTATCGCTGTAACCAGTAAAATGTAAATTTTTATATTTCCTGTTATTTTCCTCCTTTTAAAATGATATTTTGTATTATTTTTATTCTCTGAGACCGTAAAACATTCATCTAGATTAGAAAAGTGAGATCATTTTGATTCTAATTATAAACTGACCCCTATTATAACTTTTCCATTCTAAAGTAAACTTTATGAAATTAGGGCTATTTATCCAATGCAAATATGTTTCTACATATTAAACTATTTCAGTTTTGTTCTTAAGCTTTCTCTCTCTCTCGCTCTCTGTATGTATATATATGTGTGTGTGTGTGTGTGTTGTATGTGTGTATGTTTCCCTTTATTTACATGGTCTTACAGCCTACAATGAGATCTAACAACAACAAAAAATCAAAATGCAAGTATTATGTATATAGGTGTTTTGATCAATTAAGAATTATCCAATGATTGAAACTAGAGGTTTTTGCAGGCATTCTCCAATAATAACCAGATTTAAGTCAGTAGTACTAAAATAAAATCTAACAATAACCAAACCAAACCAAAACAATAAAATTGAGGACTTTTAAGAGCCACACAGATGAGTGTCAAGAGGCAAATAAATAAATAAATAGAGATCCAAAGACATCTCTGGTTGTCAAATCTATAAAAGCATCAGGAAATATCAAACAGGACAAACTTATAGTTTTCTTGCTGTTGCTGTTTTAATCTCGATTAGGACTAATATATTCTTTATGATTTTAATTTTTTCTGGGTCTTTTTAAACCCTTGATACCCTTAATAAATATTTGTTTTATTTGACTTAACACAATTCCTTCTTTTCTTCATTCTGTAAATATTTATTGAATTTTACTGTAAAAGGAAATAAATAAACTTCATGGCAAACCTGTTCTTGCAAGTACATACCTTTGGCAGTTCTCTTTTAGTACTTCCCATTGTTTAGGTAAAGTTAAATCAATATAACATATCAGTAAATGGAATTAACTGAAACTTTGCTTTTCCATGACTGTAGTAAGTATTGGCCAAAACAATGTGTGTTTCTGAAATATTGTTGCCAAGGCATTGAGTTTCTTCCACTGAAAAAGCACCACCAAAATTTTTGCATACCTGTTTGTTCTAGTAGTGCGTTTTATGTTACTAGAAATAAAGGCCAAATGACAAGGACACAATGGTAATCAGTTTCACTTTTCACTGAAGCCCTATAAGATTCCCTGAAAAGCTTTTATCTGCTCACTACTATACATGTACTGTATACTCTCTATGAAGATACAAAAAGAATTTTATAAAGGTTGCTCTGCCATCTTGTGCTTCATTTGATCAGGCTCATAGTTCTGCCTAGGAACAGTTAAGGTCAGCCCATAAATGTGCTCCGTTCTCTCCTACCCTGAATAATCCTGCTTTTAATTCAACATACAGTTATCAAGTAACACTATGTGCCATACATTGTTCTAGGTACTCAGGATATATCAGTGTATGAAAAACAAAAATATTTGTTTGAAATTGAGTTTACGTATTAGTGAAACAGCTAGATAATGTATAATAAAGAAGTAGAAATTATATAAAATTTTAGAAATTTATGAAATTCTATAGCAAAAAAGTAGAATCAGGAAAGGAAATGTATCTATGGGGGTTGGGAGAAGAGTGTTATGATTTTAAATAAGCCTCAGTGGGAAAGTGACATTTGAGCAAAGACTTGGAGGAGATTGAGTCATGTGGATGTGTAAGAAGTGCCTTCTGGAGAGAGAAAGGCTAGTACCAAAGCTCGAGGACAGGCATATGCCTGGAGACTTCAAACTGTCTGCTTCTAGTTACTTTAATTTCTCCTTCCTTTCTTACATACTGGGCTCATTCTGAGTGGTTTATATTTATTGTTTTTACTCCTATTTATTTTATTTATTTATTTTCGAGACAGAGTCTCACTATGTTGCCCAGGCTAGAGTGCCGTGGCGTCAGCCTAGCTCACAGCAATCTCAAACTCCTGGGCTCAAGCAATCCTCCTGCCTCAGTCTCCCAAGTAGCTGGAATTATAGGCATGCGCCACCATGTCCGGCTAATTTTTTCTATTTTTTAGCAGAGACAGGGTCTCACTCTTGCTCAGGCTGGTCTTGAACTTTTGAGTTCAAACGATCCGCCCATCTCAGCCTCTCAGAGTGGTAGGATTACAGGCGTGAGCCACTGTGCCCTGCCTTCTCTTATTTATTTTTCACTCCTCTGCACCTTGGTTTCTGTCTACTGCACCCAAGGTCACCAATGAACTCATTGGCTAGTTGTTTCTTTTTAATAATGTTAGTACTTAAATCGTCTTTTTGAAATTATAAAATAGAACATGTGAAATATAAACACTTAATAAATGAAAATAAGCAAAATTTTAAAAACTAAAACTTGACAGAACATATATGATGGTGATCACATAAGATTATACTGCCATGTTTACTATAATCTGTACTTAGTCTATGTTTAAATATGTTCAGATACACAAATACTTACCATTGTGTTACAGTTGCCTACAGTATTCAGTATAGTAACATGCTGTACAGGTTTGTAGCCTAGGAGAAATAGGCTCTAACATATAGCCTAGGCGTGTAGTAGGCTACACCATCTAGGTTTGTGTAAGTAACTCTATGATGTTCGGACAATGACAAAATCATCTAAAGAGGCATTTCTCAGAATATATCCTTGTCGTTAAGTGATACTTGACTGTATATACATGTTTTTAACACAAATGAGAACATACTACTAATATTGTTCTATAGCATGGTTTGTTTTCAGTCAATGATCTCCACATTTATATTTCATTAAATTCTTTATCTAATATCCAGATATTTAAATTTCTACAATTGTTCTGAAAATGTCCATTACATTGGCGCTCTGGTTTCTTTTAGTGGATTGTTATATTAACAACCACAGTCTGGGTGCTAGAAGTATTAAATGCCACTAGGCAATTTCAGTTGTGATAGCTGCAAAAAATCATGAATTTGTATTCATCTTTTCAATTACATTTTAATAGTTTAGCTTTTTTAAACTTAATTTCTTCAAATTTATAATTTTATCTATTTTCTCTTTTCTTTGAAAATATTGATTTAATTACTTATTTTTAATAGTAATTATAAATAAAGTTATAAAATATCAATACTGATATTACATAAAACAGTATAACTTCTGAGGGAAGTGTAAACTGTTCTCATAGTTCTTTTTGTTACTTGAATATATCCTTCTAGGGACATATGTAACATCAAAATGCTATATTCTAAAGTGACTTAAAATCAAGTATTTTATTAATGGTTATTTTACCAACTTAATATCTGATTAGGTTCATTTGTTTCCATTTGTTTTCAATGGTATTTTTAAAAACTTTAGTTATGTAGAAAGTCATACTACAAGTTTGTGTGTTCCGATTTACCTGTTTTATACCTTGTATCTCTTTTTCTCTTCTCCAGAGAGGTAAATATTTTCTCCATACCAGAACACATAGATTTTTCTGTTTGTTTTGTAATAGCTCTATTATATATGAACGGCCCATAAATTTTAAACCAATACCTTATTACTAGCCACTTGGTTTGGGTATAGTCTTGCAAAAACACTTTGGGTACATTTCAACACTTAATTTACTTGGCATTTTTTAAACATTTGACATTTTCTGTCTCTTGAATTTTTTTCCATCCTTTGTTTGCCCTGACATCATTCTTCTAATTCTCATTCTACAGACTTAATCTTTCCTTCTTATTCTTTGGATTTTCTCCCTTTGCCTATCTATTATAATATTTCCATTACCTAGGGTTCTTGCCTTGGCATTATCCTCTCATGATGTATTTCCTGTGTCAACTCATCCATACCAATGGTTTTAACCACAGTGTTACACTTACTGCCTGTCTGCTATATTTCCAACCTAGTCGTCCATGACCTCAAGTTCCAAACCTATAATCCAACAGACTATGGAGCATCTCTACTTGAATGTCTCAAAGATATGTCAAGCCCAACATACAAAAAACATGTTATGATTTTCTATCTCATTTTTTCCCACTCTGTATCCTCCCTGAACATGTACTTTATCCATTTATTACCCAGGCTGTAGAACTTGGAATAATAAAATTAATCATTAAATACTATAGATACCACCTGCTTGCTAGAACTGCCCTCTCTCATCCATTCCTGTTGTCTTTGTTTAGGTTCTTTTTCTTTCTTTCCTTGAGTAGAAAACTTTAACAGATGTTTTTGAGAAAATTATCTGTCACCCTCTGCTTAAAGTTTATCAATGGCTTCCTGATTCCTAAGGGTACTGTTTATGGACACGCTACATGGAATACAAGGTTCTTCATGATTTAACACCACTCTTCTGCCATCCTCAAATTGCTTTGATGTCCCACTGGGCACCTTGAACCCTTAGTTATTTCACACTTCCCTCTCTCTGCACATGCTGTCATTTCAGCCTAGAGTGACCTTTCCCACTCCATCCTTCAAATGGAGCTCAGGTTTTATTTTCTCAGTGGTGTTCTGTCTAATGTCACTTGTATCGATTGGGTCTTTATTCTATGAAATGCTTATCAGCTATATTGTAATCATTTTGATGACTTTATCCCCACAATGTGTGGTCCTTGAAGGCACAGACTTGATTTTTCTTTGTGGTACCTTTTGAACCTAAGACAGTGCCTGTCTTGCCTTAGGTGTTTGTTGAAAGTTTGTTGAATAAATGGATGGATACTATTGCATATGTCACATTATTATACCTTTGCAATTTCCTGAAGGCAGATACTTATCTTGTTTGTGGTTGAATTCTCAATGTTTAGCACAGCCACTGGACATGACAAGCACTCAATATTGGTTTAACCAATATCACATTAGAGAGAGAAGTATTAATTTATTGTGTTATCATCAGCTATCAACTAGGATATAGATAGATTAGAATACCTCTTTCCTCAGAAATTCTAGATATAGACTGACCCCACCTTTTAGACATATTTACTTAATCATACACTTAAACAACACATCTACTATTATGATTACATCATGCGTATCTGATCTTGACAGTGGCATCTAGCTATATATGGCTATGTTCAAAATACAGCTCTAAGTATAAGGGATAGTTCCTGTCCTGGGATTCTTAATATCTAGAGATCTCATATAATCTAGACATGATAGTACCATAAAGGTGAAATAAAACTTTATTTTTAAAAATGGTTTCCAAATGGATTTAATGCCAGCCAAACGTGTGTGTGTGTGTGTGTGTGTGTGTGTGTGTGTGTGTTGTGTGATCTATAGTGAGAAATAGATATAAGGGAACAAGCCTGTGAAGAGGACTATAATTTAGCTAAGTATAAAATGGCTTCTTATGTTAATCATTTATTTGAATATTTCTCTTTAAATAGTAACATTAAATTGAAAATATTTTTATTTTAGTTGTATGATCATTAGTTATTTTATTTTCCTCCTATTCCTTCTTACAAATAAACCAACCATTTCAAAGTGAGGAGCCTGACTCTAGAAAGTATTCTAGAATCACTTGTTTTTATTTGCAACATGTGGTTTGTGGGAGTTATTTGGTTATAGCAATATTTATGATGACTAACAGTGGTTCCTAGGCAGCATTGTAAATGGAATTTTTTAAGTGTCTTGGCAGATGCAAGGTTATGTTGCATAAACTGAATCCATAAAATATGTTTTATAAACTAGTGCAGTTGTTGGTTTTACTGTTGACTTTGAAGTTTGTTTGTATTTTAGGCTTGTGAAATAAAAAATTATCTAAATGTAATACAATAATACCAGGGGACTTCAAAACCCCACTTTCAACAGTGGACAGATCATCTAGACAGAAAATCAACAAAGAAACATGGACTTAAACTATACCCAAGACTAACTGGACCTAACTGACATTGACATTTACAGAACATTTCATCCAACAGCTATATAGTATGCATTCTTCTCAAAAGCACATGGAATGTTCTCAATCATAGGTCATATATTAGACTACAAAAAAAGTCTTAACAAATTTAAGAAGATAGGGACCATATCAAGTATCTCTTCTGACCACAGTGGTACAACATTAGAAATCAATAACAGGAGTAATTTCAGAAACTTTATAAATACATGGAAATTAAACAACATGCTTATGAATAAGCAAAGGGCAAATGAAGAAATTAAAAGCGCTACTAAAAATTTTTTTTGAGACAAATGAAATTGGAAACACAATATATCAAAAGCTATGGGATACAGAAAAATCAGTTCTAAAAGAGAAATTTGTAGCGATAAATGCCTACTGCTAAAAAGAAGAATGATTTTGAATAAACAACCTAACATTGCACCTCAATGAACTAGAAAAACAAACTTAACCCAAAATGATCAAAGGAAGGAAACGATAAAGATAAGAGCAGAAATAAACAAAGTAGAGCCTAAAAAACATACAAAAGATCAACAAAACAAAGAGTTGTTTTTTAAAATAAAATTGATAAACTTTAGTTAGACTAAGAAAGAGATGATTCAAATAAATAGAGAGATAAAAAAAAGACATTACAAGTAATACAACAGAAATACAAAGGATTGTAAGAGACTACGATTAACAAATATATCCCAATAAATTTGATAACCCAGAAGAAATGTATAAATTCCTGAGCACATACAACCTACCAAGATTAAATTATAAAGAAGTAGAAAATATGAACAGATCAGTAATGAGAGAGGAAGTTTGAATTAGTACTAAAAAATCTCCCATCAAAGAAAGACCCAGGAACTGATGGAATCACTATGGAATTATATTAAATATTTAAAGACGAATAAATATCAATATTCTCAAACTATTCTAGAAAACTGAAGAGAAGGGTATACTTCCAAATTCATTTAACAAGGCCAGCACTAACCTAATACAAAAACCAGACAAGGACACTACAAAAAAGAAAACTACAAGTCAGTATCCGTGATAAACATAGAAGCAAAAGTCCTAAACAAACTGCTAATAAACCAAATTCCGCAGCTCATTAAAAAGATCATCCACTATGATCAAGTGTGATTCATCTCATGGATGTAAGGATGATCCAACGTAAGCAAATCAATAAATATGATGTAACACATTAACAGCAAAAAGAACAAAACCACATGATCATTTGAATAAACAGAGGAAGCACTGGACAAAATTCGATATCATTTCATAACAAAAACTCTAAACAAATTTTGTGTACATACTTCAACACAATAATGGTCACATATGAGAAACCCACAGCTAGCATCACAGTCAGTGGAGAAAAAAGTCTAAAGCTTTTCCCCTAAGATCAGGAAGAAAACAAGGATGTCTGCTTTCATCACTTCCATTCAACATAGTACTGGAGGTTCTATTCAGTGCAATTAGGTAAGAAAAAGAAGTAAAGAGCATCCAAATTGGAAAAAAACAAGGTCAAGTTATTGCCATTTGCAGATGACATGATCTTATGTATATAAAACTCTAAAAATATGTATAGTATGTTATATATGATAAAATCAATATAGTTGCAGAATAAAAAGTCAACATATAAAAATCAGTAGCTTTTCTATACATTAATAGTGAACAATATGAAAAAAAATCAAGGAAACAATTCTATTGACAATAGGTATAAAAAAAAATAAAATACCTAGGAATAAATTTAACTAAGGAGATGAAAGATCTCTGCACTGAGAACTATAAAATACTGTTGAAAGAATTTGAGAAAAACACAAATAAATGGAAACATACCCTGCGTTCATGGATTGAAAGAATTAATATTGTTAAAGTGTCTATACTACCCAAAGTAATCCACAGATTCAATGTAATCTCTATCAAAATACCACTGACATTCTTCACAGAAATAGAAAAAAAATCCTTAAAATTCATTTGAAACCACAAAAGACCCCAAATAGCCAAGCAATCCTGAGCAAAAAGAATTAAACAAATCACACTACTTGACTTCAAAATATATTACAAAACTATAGTCATAAATAACATGTTGCCATCATAAAAACAGACATAAAGACTAATGGAATAGAACAGAGTGTCCAGAAATAAATCCACATGCCTACAGCTACTTTTTTTCAACAGAGGTGCCAACAGCACACATGGGGTAAGGACAGTATCTTCAGTAAATGGTACTGAAAAAATAGGCTATCCACCTAAGACTAGACTCCTACCATTCACCCTATACAAAAATCAACCCATGATGGATTAAAGACATAAATGTACAACCAGAAACTATGAAACTACTAATGAAAACATAGGGAAAACACTTTATAACACTGCCCTGGGCAAGGATTTTTTGAATAAGACTTCAAAGGCACAGGCAACAAAAGCAAAAAATAGACAAATAGATTACATCACAGCAAAAAGCTATTCCACAGCAAACAGTCAATGGGATGAAGAGACAACTTACAGATTGAGAGAAAATATTTGCAAACTATATATCTGACAAGGGTTAATATCTATAATATAAAAGGAACTCAAACTCTACAGCAAAAATAAACAAATAAGCAAAACAAACAACAAAAAAAAGACTCAACCCAATATAAAAATAGGCAAAAGATCTTAAGAGACATTTCCCAAAAGAAGACATTAAAATTGCCAACAGGTATTTGGAAAAATGCTCAATGTCATTAAACATCAAAGGAATGCAAATCAAAACCACAGTGAGATTTCACCTCGCTTCAGTAAGAATGGCTATTATCAAAAAGACAAAAAAAAGTGTTGACAAGGATGTGAAGAAAAGGGAATACTTTCACACTGTTGGTGGGAATGCAGAATGGTGCAGCTGCTATTGAAAACAGTATGGCAAGTTTTCAAAAAATTAAAAATAGAAGTAACATATAATCCACCAATCCCTGTACTGTGTACATACCTGAATAAAATGAAATCAGAATGTTGAAAAGACAGCTGCACCTCCATGTGCATTGCAGCACTATTTCCAATAGGCAAAATATAGCATCAAATTAAGTGTCCAATAATAGATAAATAAATTTTAAAAATATGGTATGTATATATACAATGAAATGCTAATCAGCCAAAAAATAAAATCTTGTCATTTGAGACAACATAGATGAACTTGGAGGGCATTACATTAAATGAAATAAGCCAGACATAGAAAGAAAATATCACATGTTCTCATAAATCTAAATCTAAAACAGTTAATTTCATAGAAATAATGAATAGAACAATGGCTACCAGGGACTGGGGAACATAAAGTAAGAGGGGTGGGGAGAGGTTGGTTAGTGGGTACAAAGTTACAATTAGAAAAGAAAAATAAGTTCTGGCATCCTATAACACAGTAGGATGACTACAGTCAATGATATGGTATTGTATATCTTAAAATAGCCAGAAGAAAGGATTTCAAATGTTCCCACTACAAATAAATGGTAAATGTTTGAAATGATATATATGTTAATGACCCTGATTTGATTATTGTACAAAGTATACGTGTATTAAAACATCACATTGTGCCCTATAAATATGTACAATTATTATGTGCTATTTAAAAAGAAATGTTCTATTCAAATTGAATGAATTATTATTTGATAATTTTTGTATCACATTCATTGATGAATAAATAATTTGCATTATTTGTAATTTAGTCATGTTCCTTCATTATGTCCAATACATATCAAATATTTTCAAAGTATGCTATGTGTTTCATATTTCATTTTATTTCAGGAATGCTGATAGTAGAGTGATCACAAGAAGAAATCACTCTAAAATGAACAATTTATGTTGGTATAAACATACATTGAACAATAACATAAGGATCTGTGTAAAATATATCTCAATTATTATTGTAAGTTATTACACATATTTTAACACACTGGAAAATTTACTTCATGATACAGTTTTTTCCCTTCAAACTGGTTATCTTGTGAATTTATACACCTTTTTATACTCATGCCACCATCCTCAAAACATTTCTTGGAAACCTCTGATAGAATAGAGCCTCCAGTACATTATTTTTTAAATTTTTGGAATTTGATGATGCATTTGATTTTTGAAAACACTGAAAAAAACAATTGAGAAATAAAAAGAAATATAGAATTCTGAAAAAATTAATTATGAATTAGTTTTGGTAGGGTCACAAATTTAAATACCTGTAGGGGCTAGGGAGGTAAGAAAAGTGAGTACAGACAGCCGGCTGGAGACTGTAGTGACTGCAGAGCTCAGGCCAGGCATTGTCTAAAGGATGCTGGAACGCAGGATCAATTTTGCCTGGTTTTCCAGTCTTGTAGGCTAGGCTAAAAATTTGCATATTTACTGGATCTTCCCAATTTTTAATTTTTGGCTCAGTTCTTTTGAACACTTGATTTGCAGTTTCTGCTTTACAATAATATCTTTTCATATTGCTTATACTCTTTTCAGGTTCTGCTTAAACTTTTCAGGAATATAAATTTCTTCATACCAACTATTTATCTGACTAATTTATCAATGGCATATAGCAAAGAGTGAGAGCAAAATGGAAACATGTCATATAAAATAGCATTTTCCCCCACCTTACCTCCACATATTTTTCACCATAGCATTTACCAACATTTGGTAGATTGTATATTTACTTATTTATTTAATGTCTTTTTCTCTCTACTATAACATAAATCCCATGAAGACATTTTTTATTGTTGTTCATTGATTTATCCTTAGCTCTTAGAACATTTATTGGCAAATAATAGGCTCTTAATTACTAATGATTGAATGAATAAATATTCCACAGAGAGCCAACTACATGGAAGAAATAACTAAAGAATTATGGATATTTAACTTTGACAAGAAAAGACACAACAATTAGGAATACAATCAATGGTGTGCTGGAGGTGGCTCATATCTCTCACTGGCCCATGAGAAATTATTGTTTACATCTCTTCTCAACTTTACATTCAGTGACACTGCATTGATCATTTGAAGTCAGACATTGTGAAATTAATTCCACCTCAAAAATCAGCAAATGATATAAATATTGGATCAAGAATTGTGAATTATTGGCTTACCCAAAGGAGGAACATTTTTATATCTAGAGCTATCCAAAAATGAAATGGCCTATCTCATAGGGAGTATTTAGTCCTGTATTAAATATTCACTTTTTGAGACTAAACATTATAAAACTTATTCATGCTTATAGAATTGATGAGACATAGGCTATGTTGCTCCTTTGAAAATAATCTCCCATTTTTTCCCTATGGCTGTTTTTAAAATGTTTCCTATAGCCTTTAGTTTTTCTAAAGTTTTACTATGGTGTGTCTACATTTGGATTTATTTTTATTTATAGTGCTTTAGAGTCATGGAGCTTCTTGAACTTGTGGCATGATATCTTTTCCACTTCTAGAAAATCTCAGCTATTATTTATTTAAATATTTTCTCTGCCACATTCTCTGTATTCTATTTCTGAGAGATGTTATACTTTCTTATTTTACCCTCAAAGTCTCTTCACCTTTCCTCTATATTTTCCATTCCCTTGTCTTTCGATGCATTATACTGTTTAGTTTCTTCTACTCTTTCTTCCAGTTTATTAATTCTTTCTTCAACCATGTCCAATCAAATGATAACTCTCATAGAAAAATTTTTTCAAAGTTATCACATTTTCCTGTTCTTGATTTTTCTATTTGATTATTTTTTAAATCTTCTATGACACTTTTTGTATTTTATAGTACCCTGATGAAATATTTAAACTTGGTCTCTTATTTTTTATTGAATAAATATGTATGCTTTATAACTTTATTATTTTTTTAAAGACAAGGTCTTTCTATCTGTGTCACCTAGGCTGTAGTGCAGTGGTATGATCATAGCTCACTGTAATCTCAAACTCAAGTGATCCTCCCACCTCAGTTTCCGGAGTAGCTAGCATTACAGGTAAGTACCACTATACTTGGACAATTGGTCTTATGCTTTATTTATGATAAAAATAGTATATCAAGCATTTGTGTTTATGTTTCTATCTCCTCTTGTTTCTGCTTATTTTCACTCATGCGTTCTTGTTTCCTGTGTACCAGGTGGTGGTTATAACACACTGTGTCCTGGATATTATTTTGAAATTTTATTTGTGAAAATAATTGGAAATCCATGATGATGGGGATATTCTTCCAGAGAGGTTTTTTGTTTGCTTTTTCCAAGTAACTGGAGAGACTTCCAGGCTGGGACCATATTAATCTGAGTTCAGCTTTGAGCTATCCTGGACCATCCAGATAGTAAATATCAGGCCAAAAATCTATGCAAGGATTGGTTTACTTATAGTTACTGCTTGTGATGAAGGTATAACTTTTTGGTGCCTCAGTTTAAAACAGTAAGTGGTTAATTAATTTGGTGGAAACTAGGCTTTGACTTTTGCACAATGAGTCCTTCAGGTTGCAGAAAGCTCAGCCAGCCTTAGAGCCTGTTCTTAGAAGCATTAGGATTTACCTCTTGACTTCCTGTCTTCTCACTGGTTTTGTTCTAATTCCCCAATCTCTTTTAACTTAGAAGTGCTTTTAAGATTTTATTTTTATTTCACTTAACTTTTTAGTTTTCCTCATTTTAAGAGTTTTCTGATTTCCTGAGTCTCTATTACTCTTAGTCAAACATAGATTAGCACTTTGAAAATTTGCACATCTTAAAATATTCTTATCCTTATGCTCATATCTCATCTTTATACTCTTCTACTTAATGGATAGTTTGGTTGAGTCTAGATTTCTACGTTAAAAATAATTTTTCTTAGTTTTCTTGAAAGCTTTTCTGTTGTCTTCTAGATTCCAGTGTTGGTGTTGTGAAGTCTAATTCTAATCTTACTTCCAATACGTTGGATATGACTATTTCTTCTCAGTGAAAGCTATTAGGATCATCTGTTTATCCTCAATATTTTGTAAAATTTCACAGTGATGTGCCATTCTATGGATTTTATTTCATTCAATACAGCAAAGTCTCTCTGAGTCATTTGTGTTCTATAATTGTGGCAAGCTTTCTTCAATAATTTCTTGCTCTCCATTTTCTACCTCACCTTTCCTAAATCCCCCATTAATCAGATAATGGAACTAACAGGCAAATTTTCTTTCTTATGCTTTCTCTTCTATTGTCCATACTTCTCTTTTTTGTTTTTAATATATGAGAGTGTTTATCTGATTTTATTTTCTAATTCTCCTATGAAATTTGAAATTCTGATGTATATTTTTAATTTTCTAGAGGTCTTATTCTCTGTTTCTGTTTTTGTATAGCATCCTGCTCTGAGCATTTAGTAGCTGCAATATTTTCTTTTATGTTGAGAGACAGAGATATTTAAGCGCCCCTTTTCTCCCTTGTATTATCTCCACTTATTTGAGTATTTTTTTTTCTGTGTCTTTATTTTGTTCTCTGCTTCTGTTGTTAAAAGCAGAGAATATTTTTTCTACTCTTAGAAGGGGATATTCGGGATAAGCCTGGCTACCCGTGGTAGAAGAAAAGTCTCAAGGTCTTCTTTTCAATACGCAGACTTTTCCTTAACCCCCTTGATTTCTTGTCTTCACTAGCTTATCTTTGCTTGGTAGGGTCACCAGGATGGAATCAAACTGCATATTTGTCTCCAATGAGTTGATTTTTAGCCATACTCCTTACTCTCACCTTCCGTAAAACCTGAAATGAAGCTTTCTGTTAAGAAGAACCCATTTTCTCTAATTTATATCATCTCTGAAGGCACTTAAATAGCATTTACTAAATGCCAACCATTCTTCTAAGCACTTGATATATGCTAACTTGTTTAAACCTCAACCCTGTAAAATAGTGCATCAATTATCTATTGCCATGATGATGCTGTATCACAAACCATGCTAAAACTTAAAAATCTAAAAAAAATTACAACAATAGCCATTTATTATTTTTCACAAGTTACTGTTTCTGCTGATCTGGGCCAAGTTCAAAAGACAATGGCTTGGCTCGCTCATCTGTGTGCAGTCAGCTGCCTTGCTAGATGGGAGCTGGGGGTGTGGGTTGGCCTCAGATAGGGACTGCTTGGCCTTTGTCTAGTGGGTCTCCCATTTTTCAGAAGGCTAGTCTGGACTTATTCCCATGGCTACAGCAGGGTTACAGGAGGGAAAGAGTGGAAGCAGGCAATGCTTCTTGAAGCCCAGGCTCAGACTGCCCACCATCACTTCTTACATACTCTATGCCACAAAGCAAGTCAAAACACCCAGGTTCAAGGGCAAGAGAAGAAACTCTGCTTTTAGATGAAAAAAGCTGCAAAGTCAAAGCGCTAAACATATGGATCCATGAAGGAGTAAAGAACTGGAACTATTTTTGCAAATGTTCCCACAGATAAGTATTATTATTGTCCTCATTTTAGAAGAAACTGAGATATGGTGTGGCTAAGTAACTTGTTCAAGGTTATGAACTAATGAAACAATGGCACTAGTATTTAGGTATAGGCGGTCTGGTTTCAGCCTGTGCTTTTAACTCCTACACTGTACTCTGTCTCAGGTAGGATATTATATCAGTTGAAAGAATGAAAGAGGAAAAAAGGCAAAAGATAACAAAGGTGGCTTTGAAGAAACCCTATGGAGATAAAGAATAAAAAAGCCACACAAAAGATGGAAAAAGAATGTTACTTCAAGAAGATGACACTAAGAATTCCACTCTCTTTGTAAAATCAGAAAAGGTTTGCATGTAGCCTGTGGAGCCTTGAAAGAGGGAAAGCAGACAGTTGAAGGCAGCTGCCTTACTGGAAGTTGCAGCTTATGAGAACCCATCTCATCACAGTAACTGGCAGCAAGCTACAGTCTCAAAAAAAAAAAAAAAAAAAAAATAACGCATAGGATAATACTGTGGTGGATGCAAAAGAGTTTTTGCAACCTTGTGTTCCAGCTACAATATTGACTTTATAAATATTGTAGTTTGGTTGATTAAGTTAGTGATAAGACGTAAGGTTTTGTTAGACGTGTACATGGGAATATGTACACCCCCCCCTGACTTAACATAATAGACATCCCCCCGGTGTGTTGTGTAGTTGGCATTCTTCATTTTTAATGTATAATTTTATTGCTCCCTGCAATAGCATCTTCCTCAATCCCTCAGCCCCAGTTTTTCCATCTCCATTTTTTTTCTTACAGCAGCCAGAGTAATCCATCAAAATGCATATTTGATCACAGCACTCTTCTGCTTATAAGTCTTTAGTAATTGCCATTGTCTTCAGTGTGATGCTTCAACACTTTCAGGATCTTTATCAGGTGGCCTCTCTTTACCTCCTCAACCTATTTCTTGCCACCCTTTCTCTCCTAGCCAAATATCTTGCAGAATTCCAAATATGCTATCCACTTTCATGTCTCTTTCCCTTTGCTCACTGCTCTTTACAAAGGGTACAATGTTTTGGCTACATGGATTGCTTTTGCAATGCTTGAGTCAGGGTTTTAAGTGTGCCCATCTCTGTCACCTAGATAATGCTTATTCTACCCATTAGGTAGGTCTACACCCATCCCCTTCTCCCACCTCCCTTCTCTTTGATTTCCATTGAGTTCCCTTTATGCACATATGTGCTCATCAGTTCCAATTTAATAGAGAGAGAGTACATGTGGTGTTTGTAAAGTATCTAGAGAGTGGAAAAACAATCACCTGCTTTTTGACAAGAAATATCTTAATCAAAATTTTCTTTCTTTCTTTCTCTTTCTTTCTTTTTTTCTTTCTTTCTTCCTTCCTTCCTTCCTCCCTCCCTCCCTCCCTCCCTCCCTCCCTCCCTCCCTCCCTCCCTCCCTCCCTCCCTCCCTCCCTTCCTTCCTTCCTTCCTTCCTTCCTTCCTTCCTTCCTTCCTTCCTTCCTTCCTTCCTTCCTCCTTCCCTCCTTCTTTCCTTCCCTTTCTCCCTCGTTCCTTCTTTCCTTCCTTCCTTTCATTTCTGCCTTCTAATCTTTGCCAATTTGAGAGATTCACAGGGAAAGCAATGCTGGAATAGGAAAGGCATATGACTGGTACTAGCCAAGGTAATTGTGAGCAAAAGTGACATGTATTCCTTCCGGGCCAAGGCAGAGAAAATATTACATGTGATTCTCTGACCTCTTCTCATACTACATTGGCTAAAAAGGGCGCAAGCCCCTGCTGGAACAGCTGTAAGTTGGTGGGGCTTCCTCAGTCTGGATCCCTAAGCAGATAATGTGAACACAGCCCTCTAGCCTGTAATAAACTTGTAGTACAAGTGAAAAATCAAATTTCTTGTGCTATGATTTTGGGATTAATGTAGTGATATATCCTAACTCAGGCTATCATAAAAAATATTGCAATGTTATTTGTAATATTCATTTTTGTCATTATTAGTGAGTTTAAACTTTCATATATTTACTAAACATTTATATGTTGTTTATCATCTTTAGTTTTTTGGTTGTTTTTTTTTTAATAAAATACCTGTTCATGTCCTTTGCCTATTTTTCTTCTAGGCTATTCATATTGATTTATAAAACATTCTCACATACTAGGCTACATTACCCTTTTAACATTATTAGTGCTAAAATAATTTTTTCCAGTTTATTAATTGCCTTTTAATTTTATGATGGATTTTCATGTCCAAATATATAAAATAATATACAGTGTAATCTGTAGATCTCTTTTTTTTTAGTATTTTTTTTTCTTTTTTTTTTTATTTCAGCATATTATGGGGGTACAGATTTTAAGGTTTCAATAAATGCCCATTTCCCCCCTCCCCCCACAAGTCTGAGTCTCCATCATGACCATCCCCCAGATGGTGCACATCTCACTCATTATGTATGTATATATCCGCCCCCCACCCCCTCCCACCTGCCCAATACCCTATTACTGTAGTACCTATGTGTCCACTTAGGTGCTACTCAGTTAATACCAGTTTGCTGGAGAATATATCTGGTGCTTGTTTTTCCATTCTTGGGATACTTCACTTAGTAGTATGGGTTCCAGCTCTAACCAGAAAAATATAAGATGTGCTATATCACCATTGTTTCTTAGAGCTGAATAGTACTCCATGGTATACATATACCACATTTTATTAATCCATTCTTGGATTGATGGGCACTTGGGCTGTTTCCACAGCCTTGCAATTATGAATTGTGCTGCTATAAACATTCGAGTGCAGGTGTCTTTTTTGTAGAGTGTCATTGGATCATTTGGGTAGATGCCCAGCAATGGGATTGCTGGATCAAATGGTAGATTCACTTGTATCGCTTTAAGGTATCTCCATATTGTTTTCCACAGAGGTTGAACTAGTTTGCAGTCCCACCAGCAGTGTAGGAGTGTTCCTCTCTCTCCGCAACCACGCCAGCATTTATTGTTTGGAGACTTTTTGATAAAGGGCATTCTCACTGGGGTTAAGTGATATCTCATTGTGGTTTTGATTTGCATTTCCCTGATGATTAGAGATGTTGAGCATCTTTTCATATGTTTGTTGGCTATTCTTCTGTCTTCTTTAGAAAAGTTTCTGTTCAAGTCCTTTGCCCATTTTTAATGGGGTTATTTGATTTTTTCTTCCTGATTTTCGTGAGTTCTAAGTATATTCTAGTTTTCAGTCCCTTATTGGATGCATAGGATGCAAAAATTTTCTGTAAGTTGTTTGTTTACTTTCATGACTATTTCTTTAGCTGTGCAGAAGCTTTGTAGTTTGATCATGTCCCATTTATTTATTTTTGTTGCTGCTGTGATTGCCTTTGGGGACTTATTCATAAACTCTTTGCCCAGGCCGATGTCTAGGAAAGTGTTTCCAACTTTTTTCTCTAGAGTTCTAATAGTTTCATACCTTAGGTTTAAGTCTGTTATCCAGCGTGAGTTGGTTTTTGTGAGAGGTGAAAGGTGTGGGTCCTGTTTTAGCCTTCTACAGGTGGCTATCCAGTTTTCCCAGCACCATTTATTGAAAAGGGATTCTTTTCCCCAGTGTACGTTTTTGTCTGCTTTGTCAAAGATTAGATGGCTATATGAGGATGGTTTTATATCAGGATTCTCACATCTGTTCCACTGGTCAATATTCCTGTTTTTGTGCCAATACCATATTGATTTAATTACTACAGCTTTGTAGTATAGTTTGCTATCTGGCATATTGATGCCTCCCATTTTGTTTTTGTTGCCTAGAAATGCTCTTGATATTCGGGGTCTTCTTTGGTTCCATACAAAGCGTAAAATTATTTTTTCTATATCTGTGAAGAATGCTGATGGGATTTTAATAGGTATTGCATTGAATCTGTAGATCAGTTTGGGTAGTATAGACATTTTGATGATATTGAGTCTGCCGATCCACAAGCATGGTATGGATTTCCATCTGTTTACATCCTCTGCTATTTCCTTCCTCAGTGTTTCATAGTTCTCCCTGTAGAGGTCTTTTACCTCCTTGGTTAAGTATATTCCTAGGTACTTTAATTTCTTTGTTGCTATTGTGAAGGGAATTGAGTCTTTGATTTGGTTCTCAATGAGATTGTTGTTGGCGTATATGAATGCCTCTGATTTCTGTGTATTGATTTTGTATCCTGAGACTTTACTAAATTCATTGATCAGTTCCAGGAGTTTCTTGGTTGAATCTTTGGTGTTTTCTAGATACAATATCATATCATCAGCAAACAGTGGAAGTTTGATCTCTTCTGCCCCTATTTGGATACCTTTGATTCCATTTTCCTGTCTGATTGCTGTAGCCAAGACTTCCAGCACTATGTTGAACAGAAGTGGAGATAGTGGGCAGCCTTGTCTGGTTCCAGTTCTAAGTGGGAATGATTTCAATTTTTCCCCATTCAGTATGATGTTGGCTATGGGTCTGTCATATATGGCTTGTATCATTTTTAGGTATGTCCCTTCTATGCCTATTTTCTTAAATGTTCGTATCATGAAAAGGTGTTGAATTTTGTCAAAAGCTTTTTCTGCATCTATTGAAAGAATCATGTGGGCTTTGTTTTTGCTTCTGTTTATGTGGTGAATTGCATTTATAGATTTACATATGTTGAACCATCCCTGCATCCCTGGGATGAAGCCCACTTGGTCGTGGTGGATTATTTTTTTCATAAGTGTCTGGATTCGGTTAGCTAAGATTTTGTTGAAAATTTTTGCATCTATATTCATTAGGGATATTGGTCTGTAGTTTTCTTTTTTTGTTGCATCCTTTCCTGGTTTTGGTATCAGAGTAATATTCGCTTCATAAAAGGTGTCGGGAGGTTTCCGTTCTTCTCGATGTTGTGGAATAGTTTCTGCAAGATAGGTACTAGTTCTTCTTTGTAAGTATGGTAAAATTCAGGTGTGAAGCCATCTGGACCGGGACTTTTCTTTTTAGGGAGCTTTTTAATTGCTGTTTCTATTTCAGCTGTTGAGATTGGTCTATTCAGGGAATCTATTTCTTCCTGGTTGAGCCTAGGGAGGCTGTGTGTTTCTAGAAATTTGTCCATTTCCTCCACATTTTCTAGTTTGTGTGCATAAAGATTTTTGTAGTATTCATAAATTGTATCTTGTATCTCTTTGGGATCAGTTGTGATATCTCCTTTTTTATTCCTGATGGGGCTTATTCGAGATTTCTCTTTTCTGCTTTTCGTTAGCTTAGCCAATGGTGTGTCAATTTTGTTTATTCTTTCAAAGAACCAACTTTTTGTTTTATTAATCTCCTGAATAGCTTCCCTGTTTTCAATTTCATTTATTTCTGATTTGATCTTGTTGATTTCACTTCTTTTGCTGGGTTTGGGGTTGGCCTGTTCTTCTTTTTCCAGCTCTTTGAGTCGTTTCATTAGATTGTCTATCTGTGATCTTTTTGTCTTTTGTTTATAGGCATTTATGGAGATAAACTTTCCTCTCAGAACTGCTTTAGCTGTGTCCCAGAGTAGTTGATAACTTGTCTCTCCATTGTCGTTTTCTTCATAGAATTTTTTTATTTCCGTCTTGATTTCTTCATTTATGAAGTAATCATTTAGTAGGAGGTTGTTTAATTTCCATGTTTTTGTGTAGAAATGTGAGTTTCTGTTAGGGTTGATTTCTACTTTTAATCCACTGTGATCTGAGAAGGTACATGGTATGATTTCTATTTTTTTAAATTTCTTGAGATTTTCTTTGTGTCCTAGGATATGGTCAATCTTAGAGAATGTCCCGTGAGCTGATGAGAAGAACGTATATTCAGTGGATTTTGGGTAGAATGTTCTGTAAATGTCAGTCAGACCCAGTTGTTCTAGAGTTTTGTTTAAGTCCATTATTTCTTTATTAATTTTCTGTTTGGAGGATCTGTCTCGTGCCGTCAGTGGGGTGTTGAAATCTCCGGCGATTATGGAGTTGCTATTAATCCATTTGCTTAGCTCCAGTAAGGTTCGCTTTATGAATCTGGGTGCACCTAAGTTCAGTGCATATATATTTAAAATTGTAATCTCTTCTTGTTGGACTGTGCCCTTCACCATTATAAAATGATCCTCTTTTCTTTTACTACTTTTGTTGGTTTAAAAACTAAATCGTCTGAAATTAGAACTGCCACACCAGCCTTCTTTTGGCTTCTATTTGCTTGGAATATTGATCTCCATCCTTTTATTTTTAGTCTATATGCATCCTTGCAGGTTAGATGTGTTTCCTGAAGACAGCATATACTTGGCCTGTATTTTCTTATCCATTCAGCCAGCCTATGTCTCTTGAGTGGAGAGTTTAAGCCATTCACATTTATTGAGAGAACTGATAGGTAAGGTAGATTACTGATCATTCTGTTGGTTTGGATGTTGTTGCTATGATTTCTGTCTTGAGCCATTGTAATATCTGGCCTTTAATATCTTTGGGTTTTGGTTGTTTTTATATTTGTGGGTTATTATTATGATGTTCCCTGCGTAATGCTGTTTTAAGTACTTCTTGTAGGGCTGGTCTTGTCTTGGTGAATTTTCTGAGACTTTGCTTGTCTGAGAATGTCTTTATTTCTCCTTCATATATGAAGCTTAGTTTTGTAGGGAATAATATTCTAGGCTGGGCATTGTTTTGTTTCAAAAGAGTGAGAATGGGGCCCCAGTCTCTCCTTGCTTGTAAAGTCTCATTAGAGAAGTCTGATGTTATTCGAATTGGCTTTCCCTTGTATGTTACTTGCTTCTTTTGTCTTACAGCTCTTAGAAGGGCCTCTTTAGTTGATACTTTGGTCAGTCTGATGACTGCATGTTGTGACGTCTTCCTGTTTACGTTGAATCTCCCAGGGGTCCTCTGAGCTTCCTGAACTTGTATATGAAGATTTTGAGCAAGGCCTGGGAAATATTCCTGTATTATATCTTCAAAGAGCTTGTCCAACCCTTGAGTGTTGTCTTCTTCCCCTTCTTGTAACCCTATGACCCTCACATTAGGTTTCTTCACATAATCCCAGAGCTCTTGTAGGCTTTGCTCTTTTCTCTTGTTTCTCTGCTCTATTTCTGTGACTGATTTATTTAATTGGAGGGTGTTATCTTCAAGCTCTGAGATTCTTTCTTCTGTTTGATCTACCCTGTTCTTGAGACTTTCCACTGTATTTTGTAGTTCCTTGAATTGATTCTTCATTTCCAGGAGTTCGGTTACACTTTTCTTCATTGTGTCTATTTCTTTTTCCATATCCTGGAGGCTTTTTGTGGTTTCTTTGTGTTGGTTATTGAGTTGTTGTTTCGGCTCGGTGAGTGTTCTTATGATCCACATATGAAATTCCTCTTCTGTCATATTGGTTGCCTGATTTTGGTTGGTGTCCGTTTTTAGGGGGCTGGTGCTCCTCTTTGGGGGTGTGTTTTCCGTTTGGTTCTTCATATTTCCTGAGTTCTTTCGCTGATTTCTTCCCATGTTGATCAGTTGTTGTTTCTTTCCTTAAGTTATTGTTTGTATTCACACACTTTGTTTAGTTTCTGAGGCGTTAGGTGGTGTCTGATGGTGAAATTGGACCACTCCATGTATATTGAGTCAGTGGTTGCCGTGAAAAGGCTGTGCAGGATGCCGTCCCTGTCAGTAGGTGGCGTTTGCTTGGAGGAACAGGCTATGATGTTGATTTTTTGTAAGCCTGCCCTCAGGCCGTTATCAGGGGTCAAAGTTCTGTTCTCTGCTTCCAGGGAAAGCTGTCAGGGCGGGGCTGGAATGGTCCCACTCAGCCAGAAAGTCTGAGTGTGGGGGCGGGGCTGTCTGAGACCCGCAGTCTGGAGCGGGCCTTGCTTCTTTCCACCTTCCCCAACTCCGCAGCTACTCCTGGGCCTCTGCCAGCAGGCCAGACCACAAGCCACCAGGCCTCCCGGGACTGTGATGTCGGCGGGGAGGTTCCCTGCAGGAACGCCACCTGGGTTGGGCACACGGCCTCCTCCTGGGAGGAGGGTTGCCCTCTGGGATGTCAATCCACCCCTGGAGGCACAGACACCCAGTAGGCTGTTCACGTATAACCCTTCTAGCCCCGGGCAATGCTAACCCTCGGTGCAGGGGATCTGGTCTGCAGGTCCGACCTCTGGGTCCCAGAGTTCAAACTGTATCCCCACCAGGGAGAGGATTTCTGGTCCCAATTCATTCACAGGGAGCCCAAGCTAGGTCTATGTCTCTCAGCCTCTGAGTTGGCACCGTTCTCCTGGGAACACCGAGCCAGCAGCACCTTGGAGGGCGGGCGGATAGGGAGCTCGCAGTCTGAGTTCCTCTGAGTCAGCTGTAGGGTCCCAAAAGGGAAGGTCCCGTTCCCTGGAGGTGCCTCTGGCTGGTGGCTGTATTGTCTCTCTGGGCAGCTGCAGGTAGGGTTGGTGGAGGGGAGGAGGAGGCAATATGGCGCCTGCCGCGGGGCTCGGGTCTGTGCACACGGAGGTGCCCGGAGGAAGTTGTGAACCTGGTGCCACGTCTGCTACAGGCTCACCGCTGGCTGGCGGCGGCGGTCTCTAGGCTGGTGTCCGCAGGTCTCTCCACCCGCTGGGGAGCCCACCAGCAGTCCCAAATGCAGGGGAGGGGAAACAGCAAATCCACCTACCCTTGCCGCTGGTCGCCGGGCTGCTCTGGTGGTCTCAGCCTCCATTTCTCCTCCGCAGCCTCCTCCCGTGGAGTCTCCCGGGGTCTCAGGTATCCCTCCTTCTGGCCCTTGTCCGCTGTATGCTCATCTTCTTGCTTCTTTCCTCTAATTTCTGCTAGAATCTGTCTTTTCTGCAGAGAAACTCTGTCTGGTGGTGTTATTCATCCGCCATCTTGACTCTCTCCCCTATAGATCTCTTAACATTATTTCTTTTCCCATTTTTATTATGTGGCAGGCCTTCTAAAATATGATAGGTTGATTTTTCTCTAGTTTTATTTCCTATTTTTTAAAACATGAGATTCTATAATTTATTGTGATTTATATTGTCACACGCTGTTTGGTGGGGATATAGCTTTGTAATGAATACATTCATTCTGAAACTTACTTTGCTCTTTCTCTTAAATTAAGAAGATAATTTTGGTGGTATTCTCTTGAGTTATTCCTTAAACTCTCTTCTCATGATGTTAAATATGCATTCGGAGCATTCAGGACAAGCTGGCCTTATGGCTCCTGAAGGTATGTCCACTCCAGGGATGCAGCACTCACCAGAGGAGGCAGGCAGGAAGCAGGGACCTTTGGGGAAGTCACAGGGGGAAATGTCTACCTCAGTGCTGCAAGTGGGCCTGTCACTAGAACGGGAAGTAGCTCTCTTCCTCAGCAGCTCTTTAGTTAGCAATTTATTTCTTAAGTTAGTCATTCTGCATTTTATGTGGTAATAAAATAGATTGAAGATTGAGAAGCATTTTTCCAGGCTAATGGGAAACACCCTTGTTATATTTTGCATTTGTATAAGAGAAATTATCCAGGAATTTACAATCACGGAGACTTTCACTATGGTTGGAGACAAATACATTATAGATAGTGAGAACTTACCTTGCTTTTTTTTCTCAGTTGCATATCGTGTGTTCCAAAATTTATATTAGTATGTAATTGATTGGCATTAGCTCCAGCAGTTTCCTTGTGTTTTAAGATCTGGATGAAGGTGAAAAAAATCCACACAAGCATAAACGATGTTTTGTACTTTAAAGACAGGTCCTCCAAATATTGACAGAGTTACATTTTTAAACGTCTCAAGACACAGACCAATTCTTCAAATAACCTTGTCTTATGTGTCTGATTTTATATCTTTGAAGACTAATCATTGATTATCTATGTGCCAGGTATATTTCTAGACAGTGGGGATAAAGCAGTGAACAAAACACCAAACATCTTTATCAATATCAAAAGCCTTCATGGAGCTTCTGTTCTAGTATGGGGAGTTAGATAATAAGACGTAGTAAATGATTAAGTTGCAGGATATGTAAGAAGATTATAAGTACTAAGAAGAAAAATAAAGCAAAGTCAGGGGGTCAGGCAGTACCCAGAGGGTTATAGGTTGTCGAGGGCAGGCTTCATCAGTACAGTGATTCGTGAGCAAATGGTGAGCCCTGTGGATATTTGGGTAAAAAGTATGAAAACATTTTTGTGTTAAGAAGCAGTCAGATTCTGGAATTAACTGAAGATAGGGCCATCAGGATTTGTTAACAGATTTGGATGTAGGATGTAGAACAACAGCAAATACAGAAGCCTTGATGTAAAAGACTCCTTATTTCTTCCAAGAACACCAGGAAAATCATGGTAGGTGAAGCAGAATGTTCAAGGGGAAGAAAAAATAGGAGAGGAGCTCAGAGAGGTCATGGCATGGCTAGACACGTAGGGCTTTGCAGACAATTGAAAAGATTTGGCTTTTGTCAAAGTGGGGAGGTATTTATGGCAGGTATTTAACCAGAAGAATGACATGATATGACTTACATCTTAAAATAATCACTCTGGCTGCCTTTCTGGAAGCAGACTGGGGTGGGTTAAGGGTGAAAGCAGGAAAACCAGTTTGGAAGATTTTGTAATAATCCAGGTAAGAGAAGTTAGCACTTAGTCCAAGGTGGTAACAATGAAGGTGCCAGGGAGAGGCTAGATCATACATACTACCTGAAGGTAGAGTCATCCCAATTTGTCAACAGATGGGACACAGGGTGTGAAGAAAAGAGAGGAGTCAAGGATAAGTTCAAGGTTTTATATATGAGCACCTGAGTGAAAGGTAGGTCCATTAATTGAGATGAGAGAGGGGAGCAGCATCTAGGATAATAAAATGCTCTGGTTTGGGTGTGTTCATCTAACATGTAGGTGTCATGGTAGATCCTCATATATATGGATGTGGAGTTCGGGGAGGAATTGTGAGCTACAGATGCAAGTTGGAGGGTTGTCCATGAATGAGTGATACTGAAAGCCATGAGTCAGGATAAAATCACCAATGAAGGTAGTTAGAGAAGAGGTTAGATGACTGGGCTGTGAGGTACTTAGACATTAAAAAGTCTGGGAGAAGAAGAAGGGCTAGCCAAAGAATGGAATGGGAGTGGAGGGAGGAAGAAAATCAGGAGTGTGTCTTGAAAGCCAAGGGAAGAGCCATTTTAAATGCCTCTAGCTGATTAAATAAAGTGAAAACTGGGAATTTGCGTGTGGTTGTGCAATGTGGAGGTCAATGGAGACTTTGATCCAAACATGGTTCAGTGAACTGGGAAAACTAGGAGAAAGAGAGGAATGGGATATGTTAATATAATACAAGGAGTGGAGAGAGAGGGCAGAGTCTGAGGGGAAACATGGGTCCAGAGAGGTGAATGAGTTGAATGTGTGTTCTTTCTTTTTTTTTTTTTTTTTTTCCCAAAAAGAAGTAACAGCATACTTGTACACTAATGGAAATGATCAAGTATAGAGGAGGGACATTGATGATGCAGAAGAAAGAAGAAAGATTTGGGGAATTGTTTCTTTGAGAGGGTAGGTTGAAGGCAACAAGTACATAAATGAGGAGTTACTGAATAGAGGTAGTTTGAATAGAGGTAGATATGAATAGAGGTAGTTTATAACAGAGGAAAACAGAGTGCATGAGGGTAGTTATTAGGGGTAAATATGGCAGTGGGGGCCTGTGAAGGTGTCTTCTGATTGCTTCATTTTTTTTTTTTTTTTTCAGCTAAGCAGGAGCACAGCCCTCAGCAGAGAGTGACCACAGGAGAGGTGTTGGGCACAAGGAGGGAGAGAGACACTTATGAAAAGAGCCATCCAGGACAATGGATTAGATAATTAGCCTGTACAAGTAGTGGGGGGCAGTTGAGGTTCTTGGGAGGTATCCTTCTAACCACTGTAGCTCAGGGCGGTTTGGCAGTCTAGGCTGCTCTGAATTTCCTGAAGTTCTCCCCTTAGCTGTCTCCGTATCTGCTTCCGCTTCCTGTGGAGTACAGCCAGAATCGCTGTCCCTTTGCCTGCCTACTCTGCACTGCTTGCACTCTTGTGATTTATATACTATCCTCATCCTTACTTGTTCACACCTTGTAACTTTGTCCACTATATTAATAATTAATATTGACCATGGAGGTTATGTTTGGCTAAGCTTGAACTTATAACTAGATTTAAAAGGAGGGCATTTTTGTTTCTTGAATCAAGTTTGTGGATTGGAATTATGGAAGCATGATTATAAATTGGTATAACCATTTTGTTAATAAAGCAATATCTAGCATCTGACCATAAGACCTTTTATTGTGGATAGATTTATGAATGGGCAAGGAGGATATGTACCTTTGTGATGGCATAGGGAATGTATCCTTTATTTCTGTTCTTGGACGAATGGGAAAGAGAGTGGGGTTCACAGAAGCCACTGGAAAGGGGAACATTTTCCCATTTTTACTTTCATCCACTTAGCAGAAAATAAGCATCTTATGGGGGTAGCACAATGGTCAGTATCAGATGAGAAAAGATACAGGCAAGACTTTTCAATGCCAGCCTAGATTGAATCCCTAAATCTCCAAGATTTAGATTTTGATTCCAACTTCAAAGTATTAATGTGAGTTAAAAGAGTATTTTATTAATACTCTAAAATCTAAGCCAAATTAAAAAAGATCATTAATAGCTCAGAATTACTATTCGTAGCATAACGAACAGTGGAATGGATAAGAGAAATTGGGAAAATTAAAGAAAAATTATGGACTTAATTTTTAAGTCAAAAGTCCTGAGTTTTAATCCTGGGGTTGCCATTGACTGGAAACCTTAAACATGTCCTGTGACCATTGAGGCCCTAAAACTTCTTATTTGAAAATGCCGGTTGGAGTTAGATATCTTTTGAAGACTTTTCCAGCACTAAAAATAAATCTATGAAGTGAGTCCTTACTAAATTATATCAGCTACTAAAATATAATGGTAAAATTTGCTGGTGTTTATCCTAATGCATTTTATTCTTTTAATTTTTAAAGAGAATATATCTTTAGTTTTTGGTAGTAAAATTAATCCATTTTTAAAGCAGTGGAAAAAACTAAAAATAAAGAAAGTGGGATAAAAGCACATGCAAATCCATTTATCACTAATAACATTTTGATGTCTATAAGGCTATTGGATAACAATAGCTATGAATATAACATCTTTTTGTTATTTTAATTAGTTATTTACTTATTTAGGAAAGCTACATTTAAAAGTATTAATTTCTTAACCAATGCCTTGGCTGAACTTTTAAAAGTTATTTTTAGTCAATATTCTTGTTTTCTTCCTGTAGAAAACTATTTTGTCTGCAAATAAAAATTATTTAACAAATTGTGAGCCCTTATTATATAATTCCTCCTTTTGATTATCTATACTTAATATTCTTAAAAAACATTTTTCAATAATTCCTTTGGCTAGCATTCCTAGAACAATATTAATGTTGATAGAGAAAAATTTCCAGCTGTTAGTTTAGTTCAAGCTTTTTAAAAAATTTCATATTAAAGATCTTTATTAAGAAGTTTTCTTAAAAGTATAATAGGTGTTTGATGACTTTTTAGCACCCATGACGATTACAGACTATTAATTCCCTTAATGCTGTAGTCTTTCTTTGATCTATTGGTCAGTAAAAAGCATGTTAACAAATCTTTAGCATTAAACTATTTTTTTTAGTTCTGAGAATGAGCATCAGTTGGTCATATAATAGTAGACTTTCAATACAGCAACAGATTACAAATGTTAACATATTCTTACAGATTTTGGGTATAGAATTTATGTTGAGATGGGTCTGTGGTTTTACTACTTATAGGCTGTTTTGGTTGGGTTTTGCTTCAGGGTTACGTTAACTTTGCATAAAATAGTGGGAAGCTTTTCTTCTTCCTCTGTGTTCGTAGAAATAAACTCTTCCTTGAAATCTGAAAGAATTCTCCTGTTACACATCGTCAGTATATAAGTCTGTCAGTGCTTTCTTTTATTATTGATTTATTTTGAGACAATTTGGTTCACTTATATTTTTCCAGGAAAAATGTCTTTCAAATAGATTTTCAAACATATAAGCACAGAGTCAAACATTTTATATAAAGTTAATAAATTTTCTCAGAACGTGAAAAAAAGGGGGAATTATCTGTACATAAAGGTTTATATTATTTTATAGATTTATGATTGCCTTAATACTCTAGTCTTTCTTTAAGATTGTCTGCTCATTCCTGAAGTAAATATTTTTACAAAGAATATGCTTAGTCTATATTTTGCAGGCTGTGCACTCTGCCATATTTTTTTAAACAAACTTATTTCTTGTACTCATCTTTGACCAAAGACTGTGCAAGACAGCTTTTGCTCCCAAAATAGTGTGGACAGATGATTCATGGTTTCCTCTTCTGTTTTCTTCTGTTTACCTGTCATTTTAATTCATCCTTCAAATTTAAATATAAATTCAGTTGTACTGCACCTGAGGCAGGTAGAAAAAGAACTGTGGCTATGAGATAGTTTATTTCTGTATTTTTCCCCTCTATATATGTGCTGGGGGAAAAGCACATTACATTTCAGTTCTAGTGTGTTGTATGAGTTCTAATGTATGTGCATATTGGTGGGGAAGGGTGAGGGGAGGAGAGGGAAGTGGGTTATGTGTGGCTGCATTGAAGGTAAGAAGGAAGACCCCTTTACTTTGGATTATTTACCTACATTCATTATATAGGTGAAAGATCAAGTTGAATAAAATCCCCAAGGCCTAAGGGCTTTTAGTTTGGTGAGGCTATATTTTTCCTACCTGTTTCTTGCACAATCACCTTTACACCTGTGAAAATCGTTCACACTAAGTTCTAGAGTCTCTAGATTAGAAGATGCCTTCCCCACTGTCTTCTTGGAGAAAATATGTTACTTTTAAGAAGAGTGGAACCATTGAACAAACAATAACAGTATACTGAGGAGTGGCTGTTCATTTTTCTGCATTTGCTTAGCTTGGGGCAGGGACAGTCTATGGCAAAAGCCCATTTCTCCCAAGACCATCTATGCTTCCACCCCTGTTCTCCAATTACTCACTATTAGTGAGAATTGACAGAGTATGCTTTACTTATGTGTAGTTTTCAGGAAGAGAAGTTGCACATCAAGCTTTGATTTTTTTTTTTCACGCTGATTCAAATTTGCTGTATTTGGCAGTAGTTCTGGCCAAAAGTTGTGAGACAGGTTGAATATCCTTTATCCAAAATGCTTGGGACCAGACTGTTTCAGAATTTGGATATTTTTTAGATTTTGAAATATTTCCATATACATAATGAGATATCTTGGGGATGTGACCCAAGTCTAAACACCAAATTCAGTTGTGTTTCATATACATCTTATGCACCTAGCCTGGAGTTAATTTTATACAATATTTTTATTACTTTTTAGGTGAAACATAGTTTGTGTACATTGAATCAATCACCAGAAAGCAAAGGTGTTACTATCTCAGCCACCAGTGTGGACAATTTGTGGTATTTGCTATTACTGTCATGCTGTGCTTGGAAAAAATATATCCTATTTGAAAGAGAGCTAGGAGGGTCTTTTTTCCCCTATAGAGACTGTGTGGTGTGCCTGCATTTCAACTGTGACTCATCGCATGAGGTCAGGTGTGGAATTATCCACTTGTGGCATCATAATGGTGCTCAAAAAGTGTCAGATTTTGGAGCATTTCAGATTTTCAAGTTTTTGGATTAGGAATGTTCAACCTGTATATCATTGGCAGTATTTACTAGTACCAGACTGATAAACATTTTCTTTCTCAGTTGTATTTATTTTTGGTTATATTTCTCAGTTTCTAAGAAGAGGCCTTTATAAGGGGTCCTCATAAGAATTCACCCATTTTTTTTCTTTCATATAAAAACAAATGAGTAAAACATCTATAGGGCACTTGATTATTTGAACCATGAGATAGTTAACATCTCACATGGCAGTTCTCAAAGAGTGTTTCTCAGAAAACGGTTCCAAGTCATGTTAATAGCAGTTACAGGAAAAAAAGATTTCCATGATCAAATACATGTTAATAACATAAGTGAGACAAGATTAAACACGATTCTTTACTACAGGACCTTTCAACACCATTAATATGCAAAAGAACCTTGTGACTCTACAAGATAGACATTATATGCAGTATTTCCCAGAACTTATTTGAATTAAGTACCTTTATTTTTTCTATAAAGCATCACAAAGAAAAAATAAGTTAGTGGATCAGACTCTAGAAAATACTGGTATAACAGCATCATTTCCTAATTATAGGTGAAGCAGTTAAGAAAAAAGGAAAAGTCTTCTAAATGTTAGCCTTACAAATTAATTATAAAAATCGTTCCTCCCTCCCTTCTTCTCCCCAGCTTGCAGCAAGTGCTTGCCCACTGTGAGCAACACAGAACCACTTGCTTGACTTACGATCTCATATATGTGTGAAAGAAACTCTTAACACAAGGGAAATAACATCTTCATCTTCTACTTTCCAAGAATATTGTGAGAATTGAATGAAGACTGCTATAAAAATCCTGTTGCCATGCAATGAAACCTTATAGACCAACACTTTTAAAACATGCTCTTATAACACACTAGTATAATGAGATTCATTGTGACATATGTCGCAAGTTTCCAATATTTCCAAGTTAGCGATATTACAGAGTGTTTTTTCAAACAGAACATAGTGTATTCCAGGTTATCTTTATAATATCATTGTTATTGCTCATTTGATTTCTGACATAATCACTTAAATGGGAAAGAAAGGAAACACTTTTAGTTAACTTGTTGGAAATTGCCTGGAAATGGACTATCTTTGACATTACTTTTTGGCATATGCTATGGTTTGAAAGTGTCCCTCAAAGAGCATGTGTTGGAAACTTAATCCCCAATGCAACAGTGTTGAAAAGTGGGATTTTTAAGACATGATTAGGTCATGAATTCATGGTGTTATTGTTGAAGTGGGTTCCTTATATAACAAAAGGAGTTTGGGCCCCCTTCCCTGTCTCTCGCCAAACTGCTCTTTTTCCCTACTTCCATGGAATGATACAGCAAGAAGGCTCTCAGAAGATGCCAGCCCCTTGACCTTGGATTTCCCAACCTTCAGAACTGTGAGGAAATACATTTCTGTTCATTGTGAATTACCTCGTCTCAAGCTAATCTCAAGTATTCTGTAATATTAATAGCAGCACAAAATGGACTAAGACAGTGTATGAACTGTAGCCCCTATGGTTGAGAATTAAAGAAGCAGACGCTGTACCTTGGAATAGCAAACATTCATGTTTTCTATAAATCAAGAGCACCCCCAAAGTGCATGATATGGTGACTTGTAATGTCACCGAGACATGGATTCAAGAGTCACATGTGCTGTGAGCCTGCATTAGTAGGGAATGAGTCATTTGGCGATGACTGAATTTAGTGGCTCTTGGCAGCTATGTGCTTTGAAAGAAAGTCTGAAGGTTGTGCCAATAATCCTGTGAAGGCACTCGTTTGGCTACCACAATTTTCCTGTGAATTAGACATAAAAATTTTAAGGAGAAGTTGTACTTGCATAAGTTGATGTTCACAGAAAACATTAGGCCACTTTTTCCACAGAAGCTTTTTCTTTTGGAGCTAAAGAATTTCATTTGAGACAAGAGTTATAAGGCAACTGAAGCTAATGGTCTGTGAGGATGAAATCAGACAATACTGAAAAATAGATGCGAACACACATATGTGGTGAGGAGACACCAATCTTAGCATTTAATGGGATAAAGGCACACTGACTTTTCTATTTAGTTGCAGTATAGCACATTTTGTCATTAAAGGTAGACTTGTTCTTTTCTTTGCATAGCCTAAGGGCATCTGGCAACAAGAACAAGAGCATGGTGCTTGCATAATGGCTGCTCAGTATATAAAATTGTGACGTGACATAAACCCTTTGGACAGATTTCATTAGGGCAAATTCTCTTGCAGACGGCATCAGAAACACAAAGCTAATTAGAGTTCAGTGTGCCAATTCTCAATACTGAATTACCCTTATTTTGATTGGCAGATATTCTTTTAGATACAGTAAAAATATGAAAAAAATAACAGGGTCTTGTTATTTCAAGCATCCTCTTTGGGAAACACATTGCCAAGAAAGCACCTTTTACCTATATCTTCCAAGGGCTACTGACTTTATAGTTTAACTAGCTATTTGGGGAGTAAACCCTGCCAAAGAATGATTTAGATGCATTTTGTTTGAGAAATAATTCTTTAGTCATGATATTCAACATCTCAGTAAGACTCACAAATCCTATTTAATACATAGTGTACTATTATATTAATGGAAATGCTAAGCTAATTGCTATTAATATGCTAGGAGCATGGGTTTTACAGTTTATAGAGGGTTTTTCTCACACTTAATTCTCAATGCTTTTTTGTGGTAGAAAGAATTCAGAGATAAATGCTGGGATGCAGGTATCACAAATGGGGATCTGGCATTAGGCCTACTGAGATCTTATTGAAAAGCTGGGGAGTAAGACAGAGCTGGGGTTGGGGACACTGACCTCATGGCCAAAGCTGGCTCATTGGAGGATGGTCAGGTGATGACAGGAGTGAGTGAAGTACCGAATTCCTCACATTCCTTATACTGTAGGTGTGCATACCAAGTGACAGTCCTACAGTCCAGCAGGTAGGGTGACACAAGTGTGATTCAGATATGGTAGGAAAGTTGGAGCCAGGTAGTCAGTGTTTCCTAGAGAACCAAGCCTTGGCAGCAGGTCCCTCATTACAAGGCACAGACACATAAAAGAAGAGACTGACAAGAACTACATATGATCTCTGGACTCAGACACATGACCAGGGGTTCAGAAAAGCCTTCAAGTCCAAAAGGGAAATCTAAAAACTTATCAGAGAGACAGGGAAGACTATAGAGTGGGAATCAGCATTTCAGGAGACAATCAGATCCTCTGTCTTAGGGAGATCAAACACTAGGGAACAGCCAGGGCAAATGCTTCCTGGCATCACTGAGTGCGTGTACAGCCCCAGTGTCCAGTAGTCATGGTGAAGCCCTATAGAAGAGTGTCTTAGAGACAGGACCTGATCCATTTGAAGGACAGAGACTTCACAGGAGCACATAAGCATCTCCCCAGGAGATTTCAATCTTAAGAAATATATCTCTGTAATATCACATTCTGCTTGCTGATCTCAGAGCTGACCAAGAAGCTGAGATTGCATATGGAAATCACTGGAGGAATCATGTGAGGGCTTGTGACCCTGGCTAGTGTTGACAGTGTGGAACACCTGTCTTTCCCAGTGTGGTCCCAACGATGGATTTTGGGATTCCCTGTGTCCACCCATTCCGCCCACATTCATGCACAGAAAACAGTGGGAACAGGAATGTTCCCACCGCCAAACCTTCCTCTTACTTTTCCCCTTTCATTCTTCCTCTCTCCCTCAAATTTAGTTTAAAAAATTAGATAATCCCCATTTAAATGATAATGCTAGATCTGGCACACAGAGCTCAGGGCAAAGTTAAACTGATTTTCAGAGAAGCACTGAGGTATTTTGCCAGAAGATTAAGCATAAGAGCACTATGGGATGGACATTAGTCCAGAAGAGCAACTGCGTCTCTCCTGTGTCCCCTTGTTTTTACTTCTTTTTGTTGCCATTACTGTTGCCCCTTTAAACTAGTTTTTAGTGAAGGAAAGGAATGGTGAATTTTCCTCAACAACAGTGTAGGGCAAGAAGGGGAGGGAGGATGGGAAGAAAACCAAGGAGCTATAACTCAGAAGGAAGGAGGAATTCTTTGACTATTTGTCTTGGGTTTGCAACTTCTGACTACCTGAATGCTTCTAAATGTATCAGTGTTTGAATCTCACACAAAAACATTATTATAAAAATCTGTGTGTGAGGTCCAGACATTATTATTATTTTTTAAAGCTCCTCAAATGATTATAATATGCAGCCAGAGTTGAGAGCTAGTAAAAATCTATCAATAGGCCATTACAAATACGTGTAAGAATTGTAAATTAGGTACAAGCAACCACCTGAATAGTGTGTGTGTGTGTGTATGTATATACAGGTGTACTCTTGTTAGTTGCTCACTTAGCTGCTACATTTATCTGAATTCTATTATGGAGCTTTCCCCAAAGTATGCTGTGTTAAATACTAGTTCCACAGAGTGTTTATAGGCTGGGAGAATGAGAAAGATGGGTGTTACCGTCAAATGAGTTTGAGAAATTCTAGGTGAAACCATTACCTATGTTGCTTCTTCTTCTTCCTCTTCTTCTTCCCCTCCCCCTCTCGCCTCTCTTCTCTCCCTCCTCCTTCTCCCCTCTTTCCTGCCTTCCTTTTCCCCTCTTCCTCATCCTCCTCCTTCTCCTTCATCCCCAATGGGGAACATAATATGAACCATGGCCCAAACCTAGTTGCTCTGAGAATGAATTGTGTTATTCCTAGGACCACTGCTCTACAGGTGTCCTGTGGACGCATGTGTGGAAGGTAACACTGTAGGTGTAGGCTGGACAGTGGATGGAAATCGCTGTTTGGAGGGTGGACCTTGCTGCCTATGAATGCCTCCTTGCAGTCTGCCAAACTTCAATCACAGGAGTGCTTCTTAATTTCAATATTACTCTAAAAATTTCTCCCTGATTATGTAATCAATTGCTCAATGAATAGCTCCTAAGATTTTTATCAGACAGTTCTGTTAATAGCTCACTAGAGTTTTCAAGCACAGGAGGAGCTTAAGGTAACATGGTCTTGTGAAACAAACACCCTTTCATCTTTTTGCTGTGTTTGCCCTAAAAATGGCCGGGGCTATGTAAAGATGATACACGTGTATAAATATATATAGTCTCAGACGTAAGGGGCAAACATGGTTTACTCATAGGACAGACAGTCTTTGATGCTCAATTCTGAAAGCTGATCCTATAAACTTGAAATAATAGTTTTGTTTTTTTATATTTGAGACTTTTTATTCTGTCCTTTTTTTTTTTTTAGTTCTTAGAGTATGATAAAAATTCATTTCAATCAGGTACAGAAGAGGAGATTAATGTGACTTATTTTACTCATGGTATCCCTGAGGATGCCATTTGTGAAAAAGAAGCATAGATAAGTTAGTGAGGACTGGAATGATGGGAGGAGTTGATGGTCTTCACATTTCCAGAAGATTTTCCAGAAATAGAAACCCTTCCGTCTATACTTCCAGAGCACACACATGCTACCACATTTAATGTGATTTATGTCATCAGCCGAGAAAATGTACTTGATAAAAACCCTGAAGATGGCAAGAACTTCTGCTGATCCCTACAGCTTCAGCCGAAGAAAAATTTCATGTTCATTCTCCCCTGTTCCAGCAGTTAGAGCTCTCCCCACTGTCTGAAGGAAACTGGTGAAAAAACCCTTCACTGCTCAGTGGAAAGGGAAGTGGCTGAGGAAGAGCAGGAAAAAAAAAATAGTCCCATTCTTTTATAAGAACTAGGAAAGAATGAGAGAGAGAGAGAAATAAATTCTTCTATCAAATAGACTTTCAAGTGATCATTTCTCTACTAAAGCAATTTTATCTTTGCTCTGGATTAATGGATAAAATAGCTCAAATAATAAAGTTGTTGAGACATATAGTCATTATAATAATGAAAATGTTATTATGTAGTATCTTTATTGTTCTTGGTGCTTTGTTTGTTGATATTTTGAATTTTTTGTACTGTTTGGGAACTCCAGAATGTTGCCTCCATTTCCAATTTGCTTTCTAGAATTTCGTTTATTTTTAAATTTTGTGCTTTTGAAAAATGTATACTCTGATTTTAACTAATTTTGCCTTCTCTGCTTATTCTTGACAGGTTGTTGTCAACCACATCATCCATGACCGTCGCAATCAATAAAAGTCAAATAGTTCAATAGAATATTTTTCCTCCTCCTCCTCCTCTTCCTCCTCCTCATCATCGTCATCACTGTCATCACCACACCACAACGGGTAGAATATCTTAACAATCAAAATACTTTAATATTCTACGGGAAATTATTTCAATGTAGATGACAGCTTTTTATTTAAAATTTTTTAGCATTGCTAATATAAACATTATATTTTATTCAGCCACCAGAGGGAGCCCCCAAATATATGGATTCTAGAAGAGAATGAGAGCAAAATAAATAAGTAGGAAACTTTATATGTTTTATGGATAAAATAAAATATTTAATCATCTGTGTTTCATGGTATTGTGGACTCATGTGTTGGGTCTATTGCACATCAAATGTCTAAAATCTTGTTCTACTGCAGATGCCGTATCATTTTAATGAATAGTTATTAAGTAATACTCTATGGGTTTATGTTTTTATTCATTTATTTTTTTTGGTTCGGATCATTGTGTTATTTTAACTTTATATTTTAGTTTTAGACAACATTGATTGATTCCCTGCTTCAAAAATATAATTATATGTCCCCTTCCTTCTCTTTTTTAGGTCCCAATTTTTCTTAAGTTGAACTTTTATGTTATCACATTTACAATACTTACATTCTTTTCTGTAGCCATAAATTCACTGTTTACCACATCTTCTACTTTCCTTACTTCTTTATTTCTAACCATGTCTTGACTTGCTAGATTTTTGCCGTCAACTATTTAATTCAAGAAGGGTCTTTGAGTCCTTGTATCCTTGATGTCGTCCACGTTTGGGAAGGGCTGCTTGTTGCCTTACCATGTATGACATATAGGGTGAGGATGATACTGTCAGGTCATATTTTCTTTTCCATATCTATGGCTTTATTTTCCCCTAAGCAGAATCAAGTGTTTCCTTTTTTCCCCACAAATATTATGTGGGTGTGGAACAGGGAAGGAAATTATCCAACTGTTTCCTGCAGCCCTTGCAGAGCTGGCTGTCCCCAGTAATGATGGGTCCTGGATCTCCCAGAACATCATTTTGTTAAATGTCTACCATCTTGTAAATAAGCCTCCCAGTCACATTTACTTTCTGGGTTTTCTCTCTCTCTTTCTTTCTTTCTTTATCTCTCTCTCTCTTTCTCTCTGTGGCTTTATTGAGGTATAATTGATGTACAGAAAAACTGCCCATGTTTAGTATATACAATTTGATAAGTTTGGACATATGCATACACTGGTGATACTGTCACCACGATCAAGATAATAAACATATCTGCCATCTCCAAAAGTTTACTTGTGTTCACGTCTCCCACTCTAGGAACACTTTGTAGGACAATCCTGGGGCGGGGGGCAGTTCCTGGATGCGCTCTGTGTTTATCTGTTGCCTACTCTGTACCCTACTTTAAAGCATTCCAAAATTTTCTCACGCAGTAACATGATCAACTCTATTTTGTGGCTGTGGAAACTGTCATGCAAGAGGTTAAGCAAATTACCCAAGGCCATGGAGCAGATGAGTGAGAGAGCTGGGAGCGGATCCAGGACTCTGCACTGCCTAGTTGACACATTGCGTTCCATTGTCTCACCAGGCTGCAAGCCGGCCTACTTCTTCCCATCGCACTTAACTAAAATCAGGTATCGCAATTAGCATTTCTGAGCAATAGTCAATGGTATTTCACCACCAAAAACAGAATGTTGTCTCAATAGAAAAACAAATTATAAGCAATGAATAAAGGTGAAATATATTCATTCAGAGCAGTGTTGATATGTTCAATCCTTCTTCACATCCTTTAACCTCTTATCCTCTCCAGGCTGCTTATAAATATATTCAATGTGTCAACAAAAAGTTTTAATACAGATACTGCCAGAATATCAGCATTTTGGACAAAGAAAAAAACTTTCTACTTGATGTTAACATAACTCTGCATTTGAACTAGGTATATCTCTCTCTCTCTGTGGATAATTAAAAAGCTATTTGTAAATGAAATAAAATATTAAATACATAAAGGCACCACGTTGAGTTACATTTTTCCACAAAGCACAGCCACTCTCTAACAAATACATATTTACCATTTCAATCAACTATGCTCTTCGACAAGCCAAATGAATTCACTTCCCTTAAAACCTAAAAAGCCTAAGCAATAATATGGTCTTTGAGACACAAAGGAGAAACAGTGTCCCATCATGATTGTTTCCTGGACCAGCTATAGGACAGTTGCCCATGCAATAGGCCATAGCCAGGCCCTGCAATGCAGTAGCTCCCTTCAGGGGGCACTCAGAGTGCTATTTTCCCCTTCCTGGGTCCCCCACTGCCCCTACCACACCTCCTAAGAATGCTCCAGGGCTGGTTCTGTGCTGAAGTGCAGGGTCCCTCATCGCACACTGTAACCTGCAGTACCCTAGACTGCTGCCTCCTCGGCTTACCACAGGGGGCAGACGCTGACTGAGAAAGTGGTTGAAGAAACAAATTCCTAAGGAAAAGCAGGGAAATGCAAAAAATGTAATAAATGAATAAAATAAAAATAAAATAAATTTTAAAACATGTTTTCTGGTTTCACCTTCAATAGTACAATACATCTCATGAGATATGGTTTATCTCACATATTTAAAAAATAAACAGCTCTTCATTAATGCTGAGGATGTATGAACTTAAGGTTTAAAGCTAGGGTGATTTAAAGTTTTTTTGCAGGAAACCACTTCTTGGTGGTGTGCTTCTTTTTATGTCAAATTTAATAATTCTATGAATATGTTTCACTCAAATGTCCCAGCTTTGTTATAATCCCCCAGATGAATAATGCATTTCTCAGAAAGTATCCTTCCCAAAGCAGAAAGCACTATGAACATTCTTTATAACTTCCTTTGCCAGTCCATGGTTTTTCATCCTTTGCTACACATTTTTCAAAACCTGAGCAAAGGCACATAAATTATTGTTATTCTTAATCAGCTGAGCTATTGTACATGCAAAATTCAAAAATCTCAACCTGTGGAAAGCATTAGGAAGAGATATCACTACTGATTATTGCTCTGTACAGACTTTCTCGTGTTGTTATCCTAACTTTATTTTAGTGTGGTGGTGTCAAGCATGGACTCTGGGGCTTGCCTGCTGGGATCTGAAATTTTGCTTCACCACTTACTGAGTTATCGTGAACATGTTACTTGATTTTTGTGCCTCAGTTTTCTCATCTATAAAATGGACATCTATAAATAATGGTCCTTATCACATTGTTTGGAAGATTAAACGAGTTAATATTTGTAAATTATGCATATTTATTAAAAACAGAATGCTGCTTGATAGGGTGTTTTATACATAAAAGAAAGCATATATTTTTTATAGCATCATGCAGCTCCACATCAATATGTCCATATTAATGATTGGGTCTCTTTTCTCTACCTGTCCAGAATGCTTGACATATGACAGTGGGATACATTAGGGAACTGCCTGGGTGCCAGTATTTTCATCTAAAAAATGGTGATGATGATCTTGCCTTGGAGGTCTGATGTGCAATAAAGGGAGGCAGCACACATAAAGTGCTTAGCAAAAGATCTTATTGGGAATCCATAAATGCTCATTGACAAATAGAAATAACTACATGCAAAGTCATCATATAAGTTCAAACCACATAAAGATTCTAGAAGATAAAATTACTATCATAGAAACAAAACAATTGTTTATTGAAAGGGTCAGGTCATTTTGTCTTTTTATTATCAGAGTCAAATTAGAAATTTTCAATCCACAATTTCCAAAGAAAATATTCAGAGAGAATTTCAAGAAAATTTCATCCCTTCAGGGTTTTATAGCCTTTTTAAAAACTTAAACACAATAAAAATGTCAATATTTTAACACTACATTTCTACTTACTGGAAAAGCCTTGTAGAAATACTATTAAAGTTTACTTAGAAGCAAACAAGGCAAATTGGGATACTTGTAAGTTTCTTGCTTCTTTGTGCTACTCCATGGTGGAGGAATAACCATTCATAGTTTCCTTTGTAAGGATGATCAAAGAGGAAAATGGAAATCACTTGTGTAAGTACAAGTCAATTATTTACATGTGAAAAAGAGGTAAAATCGGTGGTCTGGAGTAGGCACAATCTTTATTTTAATGAACGGCATTTTAGTTTTAGATGACTGGGAATCTTAACTCCCCCACCCCTATACATTATGGCATATTCAGTAAATATCTTTACAAAATTTGTTGCTGCTGCATAAGACTTTACTCACCTGTGGGCAATTCCAGATAATTGAAAATTGCATTAGTTTTGGTGAAAAATAAGCATGATATTAGAACTGGGTCTTCGGTGGATGGTAGGACAGGTTGGACTTAGGAATGTAGGTTCTTAGGAACACAAAGGCCAATTGAATTATAACAGAGTATCTGGGAAAGCTCTTGGAGTGTGGGCAATTAGAAGAAAATGAGCAGGTTTCAGTGAAGACTACAGTCAATGAGCAAGAGATGAAAAGAGAATATGAGGCTGAGAAGTACTGGGAGGGAAGAGCTTATATCAGGGCAGTCTTTCTAGCACCAGATAGAAACCATTCTGTCACTATGTTGAATAGAAATGGTGATATTGGGTAACCTTGCCTGGTTCTAGTTGTAAGAAGGAATGTTTTCAATTGTTCCCTGTTCAGAATGATGTTGGCCGTGGGTTTGTCATATAGTGCTTTTAACATTTTGAGGTAAGTCCCGTCTATGCCTGTTTTGTTAAGCATTCTTATGATAGAAGGGTGCTGAATTTTGTCAACTGCTTTTTCTGCATCTATTGAGAGGACCATCTATCAAGGTCTTTGTTTTTACTTCTATTTATGTGGTGAATTACATTTATAGATTTGTATATGTTGAACCATCCCTGCATCTCTGGGATGAAGCCCACTTGGTGGTGATGAATTATTTTCTTGATGAGCAGCTGGATTCAGTTTGCTAGGATTTTATTGAGAATTTTTGCATCTATATTCATAAGGGATATTGGTTTGTAGTTTTCTTTTTTTGTTGAGTCCTTTCTTGGCTTTGGTATCAATGTGATGTTGGCTTTATAAAACATGTTGAGAAAGATTAGTCCCTTCTTGATGTTATGGAATGGGATCTGGAGTCTACGGACTCCAGTAATTCCTAGGAAAACTGATAAGGACAACATAGAACAAAAGACCTCCTGGGAAAGATAAAGTTTTAATAAAGCAGCACTCAGACTTAAACTGAGCTGCCAGACAGTAGTCTACATTTGAGGTTTAAGATATATCATGAGAATAAGATTTAAACTTTCTCTGGTTAGGGAAAAGATGGGTTTTAAAAGCTAGGTTAAGACTGAATCTACAGGTGACAGCCTTATAGTGTACATAATTAATACTGTGTTCACCAATATCTTATAGCAAATAAATTTATGAGTTTCATACAAGAGTGTCTTTTAATATCCTTCACAAAGGCAGATGGTACAGAAAACCAAAGTGTAGTCCAGTAAAAGCAGGGTCATTTAGTAGATATTCCATAGAACCCTATGATTTGCTTTCACACAAAGGAGTTTTTGCTTTGTGCAGTGGTGCCAATACTAAAGAGTCAGGGTAATACATTTCTCTTTATGAAACCAAAGTTGGATTCAGAAGAGTGAATGAATATGGAAGGCTGGGATGGTGAATAAAATAAATTTCATTACCTCTATCAGAAGGTGAATGATGAAGGCAAAGCAGACTTGTGGCCTTTGGAGAGCACGCCATTTGGATTGCTTTTATCTTTTTTGAACAAACTATTTTGGGCTCCACCAGTAGAATTAAAGGGCTGCAGGATTTGCTCCCAGCATGGACAGTTCAAACCCAGCAGAGAGTTGACAGCATGAAGGATGCTCCTGATATAGGTGGCCCTACCGGCACCATGCCTTCTCTCTGGTGGGGGCAGCTAGGCAAATGGTAAAGCCCTCATCCTGTGAAGGCTTGCTTCTGCTTTTGGAGAAGATGGCACAGAAGAAATGAAAGAGACGCAAAGGCCCTATTTGAATAATGCAGGTTTCTCATACTCTCACTATGTCCCCTAAAACAACTGTATTTCTGATCGTATTTTTTAAATGAAATTTAAATATGAAATTATTTAAACCTTGACATCAGAATTGTTCCTGAAGTACTAAATTCCTGCTAGAAAAAAAATAGAATAGTTTTTTTTTTTTTTTTGAGGGAAAATGTTACCACTGAAAAACTCTATACTCAGCCAAATTATTGGTAATGTGCTTTGGCAACAGAAAGTCCTTTTCCCATATGCAAAATCTCAGAAAATACACTACCCACATTCACTTTAAAAAATTTTTTTACCAATCAAATAAGAGATTAATTAAAATAGAAATCACAAAAAAGAGGAAGTTATGGTGTAAAATGGCAGCCGGTAGGCATTGAAACTATTTGAACATTGTTTTGTTTAATCAACAATTGTAAAAATTCATGTCAATATAAAAAAATTCTTTAAAGGGAAGATAAGTAGCATGTATTAAAATTAAATTGGACCTAAGAAGCCAGATTATCTTTTATTAAAATTAACAAGTGGGGTGGGGTAGATAGCTAGAAGAGAGGAAGTAACGCATGCTTCATTTCTCATCCTTCACAGGAGGCATTCAATGGATAACATTTTGCAACGATGTAGAAAATTTTAATGTATATATTACAGTACATTTAAAATATATTAATTTTCAGTAGAAACAGAAAAAACAGGTGGCTTTTAAATCACTATAGAATTAAGCAAACAAACAAAATATCCATATAGGGACATGCAAGTGAAAGGAAAAAGAAAGAAAGCACAAAATAAACAGAGCATGAACACAGTGATATTCATATGATTAATTATTTTATGTACAAACTATAATGCAAAAAGGTTAAACTCACTATTATAACACAAAAATTTGGTCCCTCCAAAATATCTGAATGTGCACAATACACAAAAGTTACTCTAAAACAAACTAGCAAAAAAGTAAACAGCAAAAGGATGGGCAAGGGTATATTTAGCAAACAACATCTAAATAAAGGAATGGGATTATTAATATCCATTAAAATAGAATTCCAAAACAACATCAGCAAATGGAAGAAAGATAAATGTTACTGTCCACACTAAAGATGTAATAGAACCAAACTCAATGGAGCAACTAACATGGTATACATATACAGGGCAAAGACTGCTAAAGAAAAAGGAAACAAATTATTTCTAGACATTTTTCACTACTTTCAATTTTTGACAGGTGATTAAGTATAAAATAAATTAGGATATAGAGTACTGTAACTAATAGGTTTAAGTTATCCTGAGTAAAGTATGTCAGAAACAGAAAAACAAATACCACATGTGCTCATTTATAAGTGAGAGCTAAACGATGGGTATACATTAATATACGCAGTGGTATAATGGACTTTAGAGACCCAGAAGAGGGCAGGATGAAAGGGAGTAAGGGATCAAAATTACCTATTGGGCATAATGTACACTATTCGGGTGATGGGTACACTAAAAGCCCTGACTTCACCACTATACGATTCATTCATGTAACAAAAAACCACTTGTATCCCCTAAATCTATTGAAATACAAAAAAAAGTTAAATTTCAGGGTTTCTATTTCTGCCAATAATGCAGAAAATGTGCCTTGAAAAGCTTCCCAACAATGTATATTTCTATATGAATAAAATATAACAAATTTTAAATGTGTTCACTATACTGTAAGGGAATTCTTGGGGGTAAAAACATGGATAGTTAGAAAACTGATTGAGAAATACAACTGAAATCTATAACTCCCCTGAAGAATAGTTCCAGAAAAATAGAAAGCTTTCCCAGGAGACCAGGCCTTGTAAGCAAGGGGAGAGGTTAGAAATAAGGCTACTGAAAAAAGTTGAATAACAAAAAGGCTAAAATGTTAATACAAGAGTAGATGGAAAAAGCAAAATAAAACAAACAAACAAACAAAAAACAACAAAGAAAAACATCTTGTGAATAAAGGTAGAGGACAAAGAAGCATATTTGTTTTGGCTGGTACTTTAAGTGGGCAAACAAGCAGCAAACAAAAAGGTTTCCACTGAGAATGTGTAACCACATTGATTTGGAGTTCAAATTTAAACTACTCATGTAGTTTAGGAAACCGCAAGCTGAGAAATGAACTTGATCCAAAAGCAAACAAAATATATAACATGCATATCAAAAGACAAGTAAAATGAAACAAAAAGAAAGGACAGTATAAACAGCATCAAACACAATGCTAAATTACATTGGAAGAAAATATAAATCCTCTAAAGAGGGATGTTATCTTTATTCCAGGCCAGATGAATATGCTACAGAAAAAGTCTACTGAATATAAATTCACAATCAAAATTAAAAGAAACACAAAAAAAATCAGTCATAGTGATTGAGAACAATTGTAATGGAAAATATGGGAAAGAAAAATATATACTAAAAAGAACAAGTATTTTAAAAGGAAACAAAAAATAACTTCTAATGAAAAAATATAATCAAACGTGTCTCATAGCACTTTTAGAAGAAGAGAACTGAGATGATGAGAGACAGGATCTATTTAAAGAAATAAAACCTAAGATTTTCCCTTATTGATTAAAGACATGAATCCTTGTATTCAAGAAGCACACACACATGAATCTTAAGCAGAAAAAACAAAGATGAAATCAATACTTAAATTCATCATAGTTTCCTAACCGATCTTTTCTACTAAAGGTAGAGAGATCTTTAAAAAGCCATAGAAAATAAAACTACACATGAATAAAATTGACAGCAAATATCTTAATAATGGAAGGCAGAGGAGAGTGGAGAAATATTTTCAAAGTGCTGAGAGAAAATATCTTGGCATTTTTACCCTCTTGCAAGAATGAGGGTGAAAAAGTTAGGACAAATAAAACACATACTAAGGAACTTGGAAAGAATATACTTCAAAATGAATGAAATTGTCCTAGAAAGAGTATAAGATGCAATATTAAATGGAGGAAAAAAGCTTCACATACTGAACATGTGAGTAAATATAAATAAAGATATTGAACATTTTTATATTGAACATATAAAATAATAATGTTGACATTTTGCAGTAAATAAATCAAATATGAAATGCTGCACAACAATAGTATTAAAGATGAGATGGCCGGGCGTGGTGGCTCACGCCTGTAATCCTAGCACTCTGGGAGGCCGAGGCGGGCGGATTGCTCGAGGTCAGGAGTTCAAAACCAGCCTGAGCAAGAGCGAGACCCCATCTCTACTATAAATAGAAAGAAATTAATTGGCCAACTAATATATATAGAAAAAATCAGCCGGGCATGGTGGTGCATGCATGTAGTCCCAGCTACTCGGGAGGCTGAGACAGGAGGATTGCTTGAGCCCAGGAGTTTGAGGTTGCTGTGAGCTAGGCTGACGCCACGGCACTCACTCTAGCCTGGGCAACAAAGTGAGACTCTGTCTCAAAAAAAAATAAAAATAAAAATAAAAAAAAAATAAAGATGAGATGAAGTCAATCAGAGTTAAAATGTTTTAAGATCTCTTTTGTTGTTTGAAAAAAACAGTAGAGCAATGAAATATTAACTTTTAATTTTAATATTAAAATTTTTAGAATAACCATTAGAAAAATAGAAATAGGGTATATAAATTATAAAATAATAGGGAAAAGAAATGAAATAAGAAAAATTTAGCCTTAAATAGGGATAAAAAGAAAAAAAGAGGCCATTAACACAAGACAAATAGCAAGCACAAAATGATAGAAAGAATTCCAAATATTTTCATAATGACAATAATATAAATGGATCATGCTCACCAGTGAAAATAGATTGACAGATTATATTTTAAAATATCAACTATATGCAATTTAGATACAACTTAAGGTTACAGAGAGATGGCAAAAGGAAAAGGTACCCAGAAGATATTAACCAAAAGAATCTATTATTAATATATTAATATCAGCAAATTACATTTTAAGATAAAAAATAAGAAATAAAAGGTCTACGACTTAAAGATTAAGTACTCAATCAGATTACCATATATTTGCTGCCCAGTTCCCTGTGTACACCTGGCAGTTAATCTTCCTTTGCCTAGTTTCTCTTGTGTTGTTGGCCTTTCTCTGATTAATTGTAGAAATCCTTTTTTATATTATAGATATTAATCATTTATATTTAAAGCATTGCAAATATCTTATCCCAGTACGTGTTTGCCTTTTCAGACATTTGTGTTGTATTTAGAGATTTGGTTCAGTTTTCTCCTTGGACTAACCTTGAATGCAGTGCTGAGATACATACTGAAAGGAAATGTGATCCAAGTAAGTCAATACACAGTGGCATAGTATTAGCAAACTTACCACACACATTTAATTATGATGAAGTGCCCAGTGATACAAGTGTTAGGAAGACTGAATGGCTGCTGTGTTGAACTCTTGTGGCTCCTCAGCATAATGGAGCACTTTTAGAGAGAAAATGATACATCAAGTCTTTAAATTTCTAAGTGATGGGATGCTCAGTCAGGTCACATTCATAGAACCAGAGAATTGCTATGGTAAACCTAAAATCGTTTTGGAGTACAAGCTATTTCTTTCCAAGTCACTTAGTACATATACCCCTGGAGCATGTTGAAAGTTGAGACTAGTTATAAGATGTTTAAAGTGAATCTTGAGAAGAAGCATCTCCTTGTTAGACAATTCCACCACAAAACATAATTAAAGAATCTTTAATAAGAAAAAGCTTATGTCTTCAAACACATGAAGAAAGGCTGCTTCCACTAGCACAGGAAGTTCAGAGTGATTGCTTATTTCTTGAAGTTCTATGATAATATCTCTGAAAAATAAGAAACAAAATTTAATTGTATGGTTTGCAGAGGGTGAATTTATAGTATCATTAAGTATCTCGCATGAAAATTAGGGCATTGATTGGGAAGAAGTGGGACCCTGAGACATGGGATGGAGATATTTGGGAAGACTTGGATGATGCTAAGAGTGTTGAATTTCTAAATCACTCTGAACTTTTCCATGAAAGACCTCAAATATGTAAGGCAGTGAAGTTGTTTACATACCCATCTTCCTGTTGACCTGTACAGAATGTGATAGATCTTTGAAAAGGATTGCATTTTTTTAAACTTTATTAGATGGTAACTCCAATTGCAGCTTCTGTTCTAGATAAGGATTTTTTTCCTAAGCTTTTCCCTCAGAAATTGTAATCAGCCACCATTTTGAAAAATCTGTTATAGGATGAAGTGGTCTTAATGCGTGATGGGAATGAATCTGAGAAATGCAAGGCTTGGACTAAAGTGGAAAACTTAGATACTCTGCCAAGATCACCTTAGATTTTTCTTTAAATTGTTATTTTATTTCATTATTTTATTTCAGAATATTATGGTAGTACATAAATTGCTTTGGTACAATTTGAGTCAAAGTTATAAGTGTGCCTATCAGCCAGATAGTGTGCGTTTTACCCATTAGGTGTGAATTTACCCATCCCCTTCTTCTCCTCCCACCTTCTTGATTTCCAATAAACATTATTTCCATATGTGAACATAGTGTTGATTGATTAGTACCAATTTAATGGTGAATGCATGTGGTGTTTGTTTCTTCATTCTTGTAATACTTTACTTAAAAGAATGGTTTCCTGTTCCATACAAGAGATATTAGTTCATCAGTTTTTTGTGTGTGGCTGAGTAGTACTCCATAGTATACATATACAACATTTTATTAATCCACTTATGTATTGATGAGCATGTGAGTTGCTTCCACATCTTTGTCATCTTTGCGCTGCTGTAAACATTTGAGTGCACGTGTCTTTTTTTATAATTTTATTTTTTTACCTTTGGGCAAATACCTAGCAGTGGGATTCCTAGATCAAATAGTAGGTCTACTTTTAGTTCTTTGAGGTATCTCCATACTACTTTCCATAGAGGTATTAGTAGTTTGTAGTTCCACCAACAGCATATTAGTGTTACTAACTTCTCTGTATTCACACCAGCATTTGTCATTTTATGATTTTTTGATAAAAACCATTCTCACTGAAGTTAAGTGGTATCGCATTGTGGTTTTGGTTTGCATTTCCCTGATGATTACAGTTGAGCATTTTTTTCATATGTTTGTTGGTAATTAGTCTGTCTTCCTTTGAAAAGTTTCTGTTCATATTTTTGTCCATTTTTTAATGGGGTTTGATTTTTTCTTACTGATTTGCTTGAGTTCTCCATAGATTCTAGTTTTCAGCCCATTATTGTATGTATATACTGCAAATATTTTCTGCCATTCTGTAGGTTTTCTACTCAATCTAATGATTGTTTCCTTGGCTATGCAGAAACTTTTTAATTTGATCAGGTCCTATTTATTTATTTTTGTTGTTGCTGTGATTGCTTTGAGGATCTTCTTCATAAGTTCTTTGCCTAGGCTGATGTCTATAAGAGTTTTTCCAACATTTTCTTCTAGAATTCTTATAGTTTCATGCGTTAAGTTTAAGTATGTTATCCTTCGTGAGTTAATTTTTGTGAGTGGTGAGAGGTGCGGATCCTGTTTCAGTCTTCTACATGTGGATATCCAATTTTCCCAGCACTATTTATAGAATAAGGATTCTTTTCCCCAGTGTATATTTTTGTCAGCTTTGTCAAAGATCAGATGGCAATATGAGGATGGTTTCATATCTGGGTTCTCTGTTCTGATCCATTGGTCTATGTCTCTGTTCTTGTGCCAGTATCATGCTATTTTGGTTACTATAGCCTTGTAGTATAGCTTGAGGTCTGGTAAATTGGTGCCTGCAAGTTTGTTCTTTTTGCTTAAGGTTGCTTTGGCTATATGGGTTCTGTAAAAAGTGTAGAGCTATTTTTTCTAGCTCTGCAAAAAATAATCTTGGCATTTTAATAGGGATTGTATTGAATCTGTAGATCACTTTGGATAGCATAGACATTATAACAATGTCTATTTAACATTTGACAATGTTGATCATGCTGATCCATGAGAATATTATGTTTTTCATCTGTTTAAGTCCTCTGATATCTCTTTCCTCAGTGTTTCATAGTTCTCCATGGAGAACTATGGTTAGTTAAATATATTCCCCTTAGTTAAATATATTCCTAAGTAGACCAACATCTGTTATAGGTATAGATGCAAAAATTCTAAATAAAATCCTAGCAAACCAAATTCAGATACTTATTAAAAAATAATCCATCATGACCAAGTTGGCTTCATCCAGAGCTGCAGGGTTAGTTCAATATAAAAAACTATAAATTCAATTCACCACATAAATAGAAGTAAAAACAAGGACCATACAATCCTCTCAATAGATGCAGAAAAAGCATTTGACAAAATTCAGCATCCATTTATGATAAGAATGCCTAACAAAAGAGGCATAGGTGTGACTTACCTCAAAATGATAAAAGCCCTATATGACAAACTCACAGCCAACATCATACTGAACAGGGAAAAATTGAAAACATTTCTTTTTAGAAGAGGAACCAGACAAGGTTGCCCTCTGTCACCACTTCTATTCAATGTAGTGCTGGAAGTCCTAGCCAGAGCAATCAGACAAGAGAAGGAAATCAAGGATATCCAGATAGGGGTAGTAGAGGTCAAACTACTGCTCTTTCCTAATGACATGGTCTTATATCTAGAAAACCCCAAAGATTCTGTCAAGAGACTCCTGGAACTGATAAACAAATTCAGCAAAGTGTAAGGTTACAAAATCCATGTACACATATCAGTATCATTCATATATGCCAAAACAGTCAAGCTGAGAACTAAGCCAAAGACTCAATACCTTTCATGGTAGCAACAAAGAAAAAAAAAATATATATATATATATATATATATATATATATATTACTATTTATATATGCCATGCTTTAGTGTGCTTTTGCTCTAATAGCGAGCACTCGTGACACTTGTTTTTGTGTAAGTTCTTTCAGGCTAATGGTGTCTAGTTTGCCTAAATGAACATCCATATGTGCCTGGGAATTTATATGTCCTGAGAGTATCTATTTACCACTGACTGACACATATTGAGGTATGAAAATTCTAGATTCCTTGTGATGATTCTCAGCATACATCCCACAGCTGTAGGATCAAGTGGAAGCTGCCTTTTGCAGGGCTTAGTCTGAGATTGTGACCTTGCTTGTCCTTGACCCTTCCCTGACTTCCTTCTCTCCTCACCCTTACTGATTTTACCTGAGAATACTCACTTACTAAATTACTTTTTAAGTAACTTGTTCAAGGTCTTACAGGTAGACATTTGGTAGAGTTGAGACTTAAACACAAGTATTAATATTTTTGACTCAGATTCTATGTTCTTAGACACTTTACAATGTGTACATATAAGCTAACAATATATTACCAAAACAGTAAGAATTAGTATTCACCACAAATAGGTAACCATGGAAAAGGCATATCTCTACTAAAAGAGGTTTCTCAAAATTATTTTGAACAACGACAATTATAGAAAATATTGTGTATCTTCTCAAAGTGATTACCCTAAGACATGGCACTCACATGGATGTAGGGACAGGACTCGATGGAATGTATAATTTTGGGTTCATTGAAACGTCTATCTCAGGCTCATGTGCCATGCCATTTGTATTTCTATCTTCAGCTGCCATTCATGCAGGGTCAGTCCTCCATACGCATTTAAAATATTAGAATGATGGTTATTCTTTCTTCTTCTTCATCTTCTACTTTGTCTTTTACAGTGTCTAGCAGCACTGAAAAAATATTTATTGATTTACTAAAACTTTGGGCAAATAGCAGGTTACAGGTGTCTTATTGAAAAATCTCTCCTGCAGTTTCACTCAGATCCAGAAGTATAGCCGCCACAAAAATATTTCCATTTCCTCTGTTATGCTGTATGCCTCATTGTCACGGTGGGTAGTTGTATGACCTACAGAATTATCATGGAAATTTAACCTGCACCTAACATTTAGCCCATCAAGTGCTGAAATGAAATGAGTGTTGATATGAAGCCTATGTTAGACTCAGTTATAAAATTTTAGCACCTTTCTTGATAGCCTTTTTAATCATATTTTTCCAAAAGGTAACACTGAAGAAAAGTATGTTTTTATTTGAGACATAACCATGGTTCTAGTCCTATTAATATAACATTTTTCTTTTAAATATATTTGATACCAGATATTACTTATATTTTGCTTATTATTATTTCTTTTAATATCTTTTATCCTAAGTGTTAAAAAATTAGATCATCTTTAAGCATATGTATTCTTGATGAAAATAATGGCTATAACAATTTTAGTGATATTAATTGACCATAAAATTTATACTTATTAGCACATATAATGTCTTCCATGGGTACAGTGTTATGTCAGTTTGCCGAGATCAAATGTTTTTTTAATATTAGTATGGTATTTTCTTCCACATAACTTACGAAAATAAATTGACAGTTAATAATTTTATCTTTTGAGAGATTGATTTTGTTTTAATATGTCAGTAGGAAGACCAGCTATTAATATCTTGTACGTGTTCTTTTAATTTGATTATCTTAAACTTGAAGCCTGATTTGCTAAAAAGTGAGAAGAATGGAGTTAAATACAGCAACAAAAATAAATATGTTTTTCATTTTGTACGGTGGAGGATTACCAATGAGCATGATGATTGTGTATCTCCACTGATGAAAAATGACTGACTGGTAAGCAGTGAACATTCTGGCAGGAAACAGAAAGCAGACACATAATTCACAAACCAGACAGTGAAAGAGAAGCCCCTGAATAAAAATAAGCTTGGACATTATGTGTGGATGGCGGAGTGCAGTGATGGAGGCTGCTGCCCCTGTAGGAAGGGCAATGACATTGAACTTAGAGCACATTGCATCTGCAGATAGTAAAAAGCAACATAAACTGTAAAAGAATATTTGGCTGTAGAAAAGTGATGGGATTATTGACAGGAAGAATAATTATGAGGTACTTTAAATTGGGGAAATATAGCTTCACTTTCTCCCCATGCATACTTAATACAGTTTGGGCTTAGCCTGACATTTGATATGAATAAAACTTGGAGAACTCATCTAATCTGTGTGCTTATGGACAACATTAGACATAGTGGATAACTGAGGCCCAGAGAAGCTAACTGTCTTTCCAAGGTCCTGAAACTCAGGCCGAGCTGAGACTAATGCCAACACTTTTCAGATATCAGATTATGTACTTGTGTTTGTACTTGAATTTTAATGTTCCATTTCCACCTTTTAATGCAAATTAGAAATGTTTCAATTAGCAGGCACATTTATAATATTTGCTCTACTTTATGTTCCTCAATTCAATTCAACTTCAAACATTTATTGCATGCCCAATATGTGTGCAGGCAGTATGTTAGAAAATGCAAAGTTGAAAGAGACACTGTCCTTGCACTTGAAAAGAGCTCATAAATTATTAAGAGAATCTAATATGGAAGCACAGTCATAGGTTGCTTAATGACCAGGATGTGTTCTGATAATTGCATTGTTAGGCAATGTTGTTGTTATGCCAACATAATAGAGTGTACTTATACAGACCTAGGTGCTATAGCCTACTACACACCCAAGCTATATGGAATAGCTTATTGCTCCTAGGCTATAAACCTGTACAGCATATTACTGTACTTAATACTGTAGGCTATTGTAACACAATGGTTAGTATTTGTGTATCTAAACATAAAAAATACAGTAAAAATATGATATTATAAACTCATGGAACCACCGTTGTTTATACGTATATGAAATGTCCTTATGAGGCACATGGCTGTACATCCAATATGCCAATAGTGCATTTCCCAGCCTACTTGATCATGAGGTTCACTTGTGGCACATTAAAATAGACATTCATGTGTCTCTGTCTGGATATTAAGATACTTTGGTCTGGAGTACACACTGTTTTAGTTATTTAATAAACATTCTAGGTGATACTTATAATCAAACAGTTTGGGGAGACACTATTGCCATAGTTTTAAAATTCATCTGCACAATGGAATCACCTGGGGAACTTCAAAAATTACAAATGCCTCTGTCCCACCTACCTTCCACCCCAGAGACTGTGATTTGATTAATTGTTTTGGGGCATATCCTTGGATGTGGATTTTTTGATTCTAAGATATAAACTAATTTGGAAACTAGTACTTCACTATGCTGTGGAGATTTGGTATTCCAGGAAGGTGTTGAGAAGTAAATGCCACCCAAAAAAGTCTTAGACTAATATATATTGAAAACCTACAGTGTTACTAATATTTTTCATCTATTATCTCTTTTAATCTTCAAAATAAGCCTATGGGGTTAACATGATTATTATCCATATTTTATAGATAAAAAATTCGAAGTCTAGAAAACTTATTCAAGCTCATAGAGTTTGAAAGTGGTGGAGCAGGTATTTAAAATTAGATTTGTCTGAATTTTGAGCCTGAGCCTTTGTCACTTGGCCAGACTGACTTTCAGATACAGCTTGAAGGATAGAAAGGTTTGCAACTGACAGAAATTGGGATGCAAGACATTCCAGGAGAGACATCAATGTCAGGAAAGGAAGAAGTGTGATAAGTCAAGTTGGAAAGCTTGGTTGCAGAAAAGGAGGCCTTGAATTCATTGACTGCTTGGCTAATCATCGGATGATTGCTTGATTGACGCATCATTCAACACTTTGCTATTTTATAATGACAAACATTACATATTAACATGTACAAAAAGAACTACCTTTGGATTGAATTTCCTAAGTTAAATATTTACCTGCATTTTAGAGATTAAACTTGTTTCAATTTTTATTTGCTTATTTCTGTTACCGTAGTACCTCACATTATATATATATATAATTGAGGTCTGTGCTATAATTGTAGGCAGGGTGCTGAATAATCACTTTTGCTGAGATTTTAAAAGACCAATGATACATAGTTTTAAAATAATACAGGTATCACATTTGTCTTTCCTAGCAAGTGGGACTTTTTTAGACTAGGCAAATTGTATTAACATTTATTACCAAATTTCTTTCTTTGCTTCCAGGTAGGTAACTACCTTCTATCCAGAGTCCTCTTTTTTCCAGTATAATTTGAGTTCTTCTGATTATCAAAGAGAAAATATAGTGGGGTGTTTGTTGTCTAAAAATAGCTAATTTTTCTTTTTGCAGAAACGGATCATCATTAAACCAGTAGACAAAAGGAGCCATTAGAAAACAGAGACTATTTGGGTAGTGGAAAGAAGAGTATCTTAAAAGCTCTTTTTCTTAGACTTGAATATTTGAGTGAGAAGAGTTTCCTGGACACAGACTTACATTTTTTGCTATTGATTATTAAGTTGCTGTCATGTACATCAGTCATGTTTATAGAGGGCCTATACTTTATCAATATCAACAAGCAAGCACTAAAATCTATGACACAACAGAGTGACGCTACATGATGATTCTTTCGCCAATTGTTTTTTCCATATAAAGGAATGAAATGCTTGTGGCATGATGATTTTAATATTTGGTATCACCTTATTTAGAATTTAGAAATTTGTATGTGCATTTTATCATTGTTAATTTATCAAATATATGTTTTAAGTATCTATAATATAATGTTCCAGGCAGTGTACTATGTGTACAATGTAATGAGGACAAAGAGCAAGCAATGTCCTCATTGATCTTCCAGTCTAGTGGGAAAAATAATCGAACAATCATACAAACATATAATTGATACACATTGAATGTCATTTATTACATTATGTAATCAATATAATAGTGTGCACATTAGTACACATTAAGAAATTCCCAATTTAGTAGGAGGAATATATTTCAAATGAACAGTTTTTTATTGTCACAAAAAGAGACAACTACATGAATGGTTCATATTAGAGACTTAAATTCAAATCTGTGTGTCTTCAGTTCTAATAAGGGTAGAATTATCATCTAGTAGGGAAATGTTATTTCATTTACTAAAATGTTTTTGATACACTTGCATGTTAAAATTTTATAAAAATATTAGAAAATTATTTAGGAATATATATATATGTAGAGAGAGAGTATGTGTGTGTGTACATATATGTGTGTGTGTATATATATATATAAAACCAGCAAAAGTTTGGCGACCTGAAAGGTCATGGTAAGAGAATAATGAATAGTCTGAAATAGTTCCTTCCACAGGCATGTAGGAGGTTTTAATTAGAGTTGCAGGCCATATGAAGAAAAGATAGTTAGGGGCCAGAATTTATAAGGCATGAAATAAGATACCAAGGAGTCTGGAATTTATTCCTTAGGCATTGGCATATCATACAACCTTTTGAGTAGAGAATAGCAGGATCGTATCTTCAGTTTTATATAGACAACTCTGGCATTATAGAGGTAAGGTTGAAGTTGATTGCAGAGATGGATGAGAAGGCAAGACTGTAGGTGCACGCACCAGTTTGGCAGCTATTGTACTAAGGCAGGTGAGAAATAAACAAGGTGACCTCATTACTGAGAGGCACCGAAAACAAAAAGACCAACATTTTTAAAAAGTAAAGTAGAAAGGTTTAATAAATTTATTTGAGTAGGAGGGTGGATAAGAAAGGGGAAGAAAATAAAAAGACTCTGAGCCTCCTAATATAAATCAAGGGCAAATTTGTCATAATTTCAGTAAAAGTCTGGAATTTGAGCCTGGAGCTCTGATACAATAAAAAGATCATTGGTTAAATATCTGTTAGAAAGTATTCAAGTATGCATAGAATATAAATTAATCTATGCACTCTATGTAATGTATAAGCTATAATGTAATATATGTCTTAATGTTGCATATAAAATATCAGTAAACTTAAAAATATGCATGAGGTAAGTCAAATTACCTATTTATATAAGGTAACATGCAGGGCTGTCATTTTAGCAGGTTGTCTGGTATAGATTAACCAGCTCTGTAGATAAGCTGTGAGTATGAGAAGAGCTCTGACAAAGAAAATGCTTTGTCAAGTCTTTCTGTCAGTATCTCTATTAGATATTTGATTCATTTATTTTATAGAGAAGAATAATGAGAAGAAAATTTGAGAAGAGCTATTTTTTATTATGCTAGATATAGACCATTTGTTACATGGCACTAGTGAACTTAGTCAATACTAAATGGATTTATTACTTGCAAACAACTAGAAATAGTTTGACCATGCCAAGGATATATGTTAGATTTGTAGTTTTTTTTAGATCAACTTTAGAAAAAAAATCTAACTTGTCTCTTCAACCTAAAAAGAACAGTGTATGTAATTATAATAAAAACCTCTTCATAAAAGGTCCTATCTGTATGTTATTTGGAATCTGGTTAAATTAGACTTAGTGACTAATGAAACTGCATTTTGTTTGTCTGAGGCTTTGCAAGACACAGTTGAAAACCAAGTTTCACTGTGGCTTTCAAAGGAGTTGTAGTTGCCGCAAAGCAATCTCCCTCAAAAATCTTTCAGCCAAGTTCTATAATGTCAAGTGTAGCAGACTCCATAATTGAATCTTTACCCAGCATGGAGATAAGATTGCTTCTGATATAGTATTACACCAGTAAAAACATGTCACGGGTCAGTAAGAGCAGTTAAATTAGATCAAGTACATGCTGCATGTGTGTGTGTATGTGTTTATACACACACTAAGCTTTATGAAGCTGAAATCCAATCTACAGTATTCACCAAGTTATCATAAATAGCCCCGAGCTAGACTTAATGAGGAGCGATATTTCTATCTTAAATGCATTATATTAACAGTATACTGTGATATATGATATTGTAACAGAATATTTTCAAGTTCTTTGAATATTAAAAAGATTCTTATTAATCACTGGGCTATTAAACTCATATTAGGTAAAACGGAAAGATTTTAAGAAATGAGGAGAAAAGCAATCATCACAGAGCTGAAGAAAATAATTAAGCTTTAAAGCAAGGGGTACCATGAACTTAGGTTGCCTTACCACTGTGAATTGGCGATGTACTGTTTCTTTCCACCTTTTTAATGTTTAATTGTATAAGTAGTAATGCTCAACATGGCCGTATTATAAATTTTCCCATTATCAAATTAATGCAATCATATTAGAACACTAAAAGTAAAATAGATGCAGTGTTGTTGATTTTTCACAGAACTTAAAGATATTATAAGATCGCTTCCCATTCTTTAAAGAACTCTCAAATACAATGTCTTAATTTGTCCTCAAAAACATTGCAACCAAATTATACACGGCTGAGGCACCATGGCTCCTCTGAAGATAAAGAAACTGGGACTCAGAAAGTTTATGTGGCTTTCCTGAAATCACACAGTCATCTAAGTGGCCTGACTCTTCAAACTGTTTCTTTATTTGGGAATGAATTTATATAATCTGCAAAAAGAGATACTATCTCATATAATACGATGCCTGTATTCGTTTGCTAGGGTTGCTGTAACAAAGTATCACAAACTGGGCAGCTTAAACAACAGAAATTTATCATCTCTGACTTCTGGAAGCTAGAAGTCTGACATCAAAGCGTTGGCAGGGCCGGTTCCTTTTGAGAGCTGTGAAGGATCTGGTTTAGGTCTTTCTTCTTGACTTGCAGATGGTTGTTCCCATGGCACTCTCCCTGTATCTTCACATTTTCTTCCCTCTGTGCATGTCTGTGTCTACATTTTCCTTTCTTCATAGGGACACCAGCCATATTGAAGTAGGGCCTACCCTTATGAACCCATTTTAACTTGTTACCCTTGTAAAGATCCTATTTCCAAATAAGGTCACATTCAAAGGTACTGAAGGTTAAGACTTCAAAATGTATATATTGGTGGAGCACAATTCAGCCCATAACAATAAATGAACTTTGGGCTCATAGTCAAGATTGTGATATGGTTTTTCTAATTGCCATTAAGCTCGGTGCTGGGACTGATGGTAGGGTATCTCCTAAGCCCACCTCTAGTTGAGAAGACCTGCTCCTTGATGGAGGTCAACCCTCATCAGTCATTTTTGTGCCATATGAGCCTGCTCCCCTTGTCCATGGCTACCTGTTTCATAGCAGGTATGTGATTCAGCTGAGGTAATCGTACTCTCCCTGGAATTTTGAATTGAGAGACCAAGACTTGCTGGTCTGGCTGGACTGGATTATTGAACTGGAGGTGCTCTGGGGTAGCTGTCCAGTCCCTGGACTTTGTCCTGCCCACTCCATGGTTGTTGGGATCCCTCTTGAGAGTCTATGATAAGCCCTATTATCCTTTCACTAAATTATAATTTCTCTCTCTCCCTCCCTTTCTCTTCCTCCTTTTCTCTTTCTCTCCTTCCTTCCTCTCTTTCTTTCTTTCTTTCTTTCTTTCTTTCTTTCTTTCTTTCTTTCTTTCTTTCTTTCTTTCTTTCTTTCTTTCTTTCCTTCTTTCTTTCCTTCCTTCCTTCCTTCCTTCCTTCCTTCCTTCCTTCCTTCCTTCCTTCCTTCCTTCCTTCCTTCCTTCCTTCCTTCCTTCTTTTCTCTTTCTCTTTCTCTCTCTCTCTCTCTCTCTCTCTCTCTCTTTTTCTGTTGTTTTTGTGTGCAAGTGTCTTGAACTAGTTTGAAGTTCATTTCTCTTTCTTACAAAAAAAATCTTGGTTAAGAAAGGGGCAGCTTGCTATATTTGTGATCATTGAAAGCATTTTCAAGTAAATGCTATTCTTTGAATGCTACTATACAGAAAGGACAAGCAGAGCCCAAGCTGATGAAAGGAGGAGCCAAGGGTCCTCTCCAGAGCCCCTCCAGTTTAGCCTTACTACCTTACTCCTTATCATCACCACCCCTGCAAGCTACCTACCACTAAGCAATCTCTCTGGAAACCTGGTTCTTTATAAAACATGGCTTGAAAATCATGCTGGTGTCTCCTGCAACCCCCAAACGTTGGAGATATTCTTTTTCATTCCTCTCTTTGTAACCAAAAACTCATTGATTTTAGTAGAAAGTAACTGAGTTTGAGAAAATGATTTTCTATCTATGAATAACCATTATCAAATATATGTTCCACAAAAGAAGTAAGGGAGAGCCAATGAGTTTCCAACTAGATAAGAACACGGCTTGAGAAAAGCTGTAGTTGGAAATCCAAGAGCAGTATTTCCCCAAAGTCCTTGAAAAAGACAAGGATTTTCATATTTCTGACTCTGCTTCTTGTTTGTTCAAATTTTCAGGGGCTATTTGTCATTTTCAGTAATGTACAATATGATAAATGAAAGAAAGTAGATTTCAATTACAAACAATTGATCACCAGTATAAGAGAGGAACAGTTTTCTTTTAAAAAAATATGTGAAAGAAGCTGTTATTAATTGAGCAAGATATGCTAATAATTATTAATACCTTTACCTCACTTTTGGGAAGAGCAATTTAATGTAGGCTATACTGAAACACTTGGATATGCAGGGAATGTAAGGAAGAATGAAATGACCTCATTAATGGGGCCTTGTTTTAATTCTATAATTTCAAACATTAATGTTTGATTAGAATCCTATACTCTTCTTCCTAAATGAAGTGCACATGTGGGGTTGTGGGGAGGTGGGATTAAGGCCTGCATGTGGCACACATAAGGATATGTCAGATGGGGGATAATTACTTGGCATTTCAAAAGAACTCATTTTCCTGCCCATGATCCTGACTTACTCCAGGGTTCTTCTTTTCAATAGAAATGTGCCATGATATCTCATCTTTAATTGATTATTCTTTCTTGAATTAAAAATAAGATCACCAGGCAGGAGTCAGGAGGCCTGAACTGCCTTCCGCCATCTAAAGAAATCCACTGGGCCTTATATTTTCCTCGCCTGTAAAATAAAGCATCTAAGCTCTAATATTTTATATTTTTACTGATTTTGGAAAGTACATGCCATAAGTCAGCTTCTAATCGGTGACACCACATTGCACAACTCCAGGAGCCACTCCTCAGGTAGAGAGCACAGCAGCCCAGACTTAATAAGTCAATAATTTAATCAATTCTATCTTGTTCTCATTGCAATTAATTAGCATGGTAGCCAGATTTTACTAAGCATACCAAGTTCAATTTACAGACACATAAATCACTGACAAATTCTTTTGGCATTTCAATATGAGAGTTACTAAGCTCCCTCAATGGATCCTTTGAATATCATTTCCATTTTGAAAAATGAATTAGCCAGGAACCAAAATGAAATTTTAAAAAAAGCACGTAGAGTAAGGAAGAGAATGTCATAGTACTGATCCATTTACTAGACTAGGAAATATGTTCTTTTTTTTGTCTAGTCAATCCCTTTTCACTTGAAAGTAAACAATAAAGAGCAAAAGTAGAACTTAGGGAAATGTTCTTCCTTCAGACCTTTTCCTAAAAGGTGTCTTCATCTTGGTTAGATCATAAATGTCATCCTTCTTTGACCAATCTACAGAAGGCATCAGTTGTTTTTAATTCTATTTTTCTATTATAGTTTAATTCTCCTCATAGAACTTATTTTGATCCTATGCCATTTATTTATTTATTATCTGTATCTCCAATAAAATAAGCTTCATGATTATGGGAACATTATGTTTAGAACAGTGCCTAGTGTACAGCACACATGCAAGTTGATATTTGTTGAATAAATGAATGATAATAGTCCCCGGCTTGTCTCAAGAGAAATGTACTAGAGAGTACTGATTAAAAAAAAGTTCATCGGAGAATGGCAACCCAGTTTCAAATTCAAGAAGAATCATAATTTGTAGAGCCTAATACAAAGTTAAAAATGCAGGACATCTTGTTCAAAATTCATTAAGAATCTTTAGACAGCAGCAGTAGAGTATTAAAGTCAGTGGAGGCCTTCTAAGTATGAGGTCTTTGCAAACTAAATGCATAGGTTACATGCCCATGAAGTTGGTCCTGAATGATCTTGGGCAAGATGCTTAACCTTTCTGTACCTTTGTGTGTATATCTATTCTATTTCCTTAAAGGGCTAATTAAATGAATTAATGTATGCAAAATTCTTAGAACAGTGTCTGGTACAAAGAAGTATTGTTTCTTTAATTCAAAATATTAAGTGGGTACAAATGTTTTAGGTTACATGAATTGATTTTGTAATGCTCCAGTCCTGACTGTAGGTGTGTCCATCACCCAAAGAGTGTTCATAGTAACTATTAGGTAGATTTTTTCCCCCCTCTGTTACTCCCCTTCCCCCTGTGGTTGACTTCCACTGAGTGTTACTTTCCTTTGTTCACATGTGTGTTCATGGGTTAGTTCCAATTTACTACAGAGTACATGTGGTGTTTTTCCATTCTGGAGTTGCTTCACTTATAATGGTTTCCAGTTCCATCCAGAATGTTGCAAAAGGCTTTAATTCATCCTTCTTTGTGACCTAGTAGTACTCCATGGCATACATATACCACATCTTATTAATCCACTCATGAATTGATGGTCACTTGCATTAATTCCACACCTTTGCAATTGTGAATTGTGCTGCAATAAACATTCAAGTGCACATGTCTTTTTGATGAAAAATCTTCTTTTTCTTTGGGTGAACACCCAATAGTGGGATTGCTAGATCGAATGGTAGGTCTACTTTTAGTTCTTTGGGGAATCTTCATACTGTTTTCCTAGAGGTTGTACTGATTTTCAGTCCTACCAACAGTGTATAAGTGTTCCTTTCTCTCTGCATCCACGCCAGCATCTATTGGTTTTGGACTTTTTAATAAAAGCTATTCTAACTAGAGTAAGGTGATATCTCATTGATGATGAAAGAGAATCATTATTGGTATATTGAGGTCATCTGTATGTATAAATATGGCATACAGAGGAACTAATGAAGCTTGCACAGAGTTTTTTTTTTCTCTAAAAAATGTATACTTATTTTAATTAGATTCTTAGCAAATATTAATGCGATCAAATAATTCTTTAACTCAAGTCATCGTAAAACAGGAAAGAAATTAATTAATGACAATTAAAACCATAATTTTAGAATAATATTTTATTTAGTTAATATAATTAATTTTAGTATGCAAACACATACATAGGGACATTGCTTACAATGACATTGAATAATATATGGTAAGTTTCTAGAATTAATTTTTAATTCTTTCCTAATAAAGAATTGGTGGATTTATTATTTTAGGTGAAATTAAGGGAAATATCTGTCTTTATCTGTGCTCCTTCTGTCATTTCTTTTATTTATTATCTGGCCCTTTCCATATCCAAAACTTATTTTTTTAGAGTAGGTCTTTCTTGACTAAGAGATTGTCATTGTTTCAAATTTTTATAAAATATAGCAAAATTCTGTCATGACAATACATAGATTTATCAAATCTAAAATTTTATCATATGTGTTATAGATTTTAAAAAATACAGATCCAGTAAATTCAGCCATTTGACTTTTTTATTTTGAGATTCTACTACATGCCAGATGCTGTTCTAGTTGTAGAAGGTAGGACAGAACAATGAGCCAATATCCTTGCTCCCTGCAGTTTACATTCTAACAGGGATAGCACACCGTAATCCAAAACTCCAATACAAAATAGCCCATAATATGTCAGGGATGAGAGATACCATGGACAAATTCATAGAGGATAAGAGAAGAGAGTGACAGGGATAAGTGTGATCAGGGAAGTGTTCTCTGATGAGGTGGCATTAGAGCAGAGTTTAGGACAGAGTGAGGCGAGAGGCGAATTCATGTGGGAGGGTGTTCCTAAAAGTGGAAAGGGTAAGTCCAAGACCTGCAGAGGTGGAAATATGCTGATTGTTAAAGGAGCACCAAGGAGGTCAGAATCCCTGGGTTTTATTTTGAGAGACAGACGAAGCCAATAGAATTCTTTGAGCAGAGCAGTGACCTGATAGAACTAATTTTTTAAAGGAAATGTCTCAAAACTCTAAGGGGTAAGGGTGCTGGCAAGTAGATGAGCAAGAAGGCTACCACCACAGTACACACAAGAGGTAGTGGTAATCATAACCAGGATGGAGGTGAAATTGGTAAGTAGTCCTTCAACTGTATATTTGCTGTCCTTTGATATTAGAACCATCAAAATTGGCTGATGAAGACAAAAGATTTTAAAAAGTTGGAGCTTCCCTGTATAATCCAGAGGAAACTGCTATCCTTAATTTAGTGATATCGTTTCCATGCGTCTTTTATATTTTTACTACATAACTATATATCAAAAACAATGTATTGCATTGTTGCAATGTAATTTTGCATATTTTAAAACTTTATATAATAATGGACATTATAATAGATAAATGGTATATTGGATAAATAATATGGCATTTTTGCTCTTTCATTATAGTATACAATTTATCCAGGTTATACATGTATTTTTGAAATTTATTTAGAATTGTGTACTATGCCCTTGAATGAATAATATTAACACATTCCTCTTATGATAGATTTTAAGCAGTTTCCTTTTTCTATGATAAACAATGCTGTAGACATTATTGTATATGTATTTTTGTTCATATGTGCTAGAATTTCTTTATGAATTATATGTAGAAGATAAACTACTAGACTGAGGATATGAGCATCTTAAGCCAGATGTGGTTGGCTTGTTCTCATATATGCTGTATCAATTCATTTTCCCATTAGTCTCCATAAGAGTTCATAATTATCTATACTACCATCAATGTAATTTTAATTTTGTCAGACATTTTTTTTTCTTTTGCCAGTTGGATGAGTTGAAAATGATATTCATTGTGTTTGCTCTACATTTCTTTAATTTCTCCTGAGTTGGGCATCCTTTCATATTATTTTCATGAATATTCTATTCCCCTTTTCTCTATATTTCCTGTTCATATCACTTGCTGATTTTTCTACTGGATTGTTTATAGTTTTCTTATTAATGTATAAGAACTCTGCTCTCTTGATCTCTCACTCACTCTTTTTCTTTTACATTTTCTTTTTTTCTGTATGCTGATACAATGCGAGATGTATTGCAAATAACATCTTGAGCTTATTGCTTCTCTTATTTGTTTTGGATGTCTTGTAAAGATCCAAAAGTAACTAAAAACCTCATTCAAATGGCTTAAACCCATATATAGTTTTCTTATGCAGCAAACATTCCAGAGTAGTTATCTTAGTTTGGTCAACTCGTGACTTCAGTAATCCTCAGGGATCCAGGTTCTTTCCATTTTTGAGCTCAGTCATGCTTTACATTTATTTTTTGTCCATTGGCTTGCTCCTCTCCTTGTCACTGGGTGGCTGTCACACAGGCTGCACATGCAGACATAAAAAACTAGTTGAAGATCTGCAGGTGTAACAGTTTAAAAGCAAACAAATCTTTCTGAGGAACACTGTCACATTTCCCACATGTCTCACTGGCTACCACAAAGCCACTCATGTGTGAAGGGAATGGTTAAAATCAGTGATTGATTTTGTCTTTTTAGAATTTATTCCTGAGCTGAGAATGGTATCCTCTACTTTGGGAGGTAGGAATCTGAACACCATCAGAGTGCTGCTAGTAAGGAAAATGGAATAGGTGTCTACTTTGTAGACAAGGCAAATGGATAGTAGGGTTTTGTGAACAGAAGGTTTGGTCAATTACATTTTATAAGCATTTATTACTGACTTATACTGATATTAATGATTATATTTGATATTTTCATAAGGAAACTTGCTGACTTCCCTTGTTAGCTCAAATAGCATGATAGATTTCTACAGAATTTTTATGAATACTATCTTATTCTAAGGGAAACTTTGTACCTTTCTTTTCATGATTTATTCCCTCGTTTATTTTCTTTGTTTTCCTGTATTAACTGGGACTTTTGATATGATGTTGAATAATAGCAGTTATAGCATCTTAGTCTTGTTTATGATTTTAATGAGAATTAGCTTTTTAAAGGACTCATGTACAATAACTATTTCAATATGTGGACATTTCTAAGAGACACATGTCAGCCACATATGTATCAAATTTGTAATCATTGTGCTATTTTATAAGGCTTTAGGATTCTTGTTGGTAGAAGTTTCCAAGCAATGGCTTGCCAATTTCTTGATAGGTATATTATAAAGATAATTTGAGATTATCTCAAAGATAGGAAGCGCCCATGCCTGTATTGTACTCATAGAATTAGATATTCTCTTCAGTCCCAATAATGTGAAACAGGGATACATCTATTGACAAATTCATTTATTTATTTTCTTCACACAAGAAACTTTTTTTTTAAAATCACTAACTCTGGATTAAACTAGGAACACAAAATATATATTTTATATGAGGAGATAAATATGTACATATAATAATTAGTTACAGAATTATACATTAACTGCTACAAGGAGGTTGCAAGGTTGCAAGGAGGTTGCAAGATTGGGCAGATGTGGAAAATGGTGCTCATGTTCCTTAGGGGAAAGGTCAGGGTTTCTTATTCTATCCAGGTCTTGAGAAAAAAGAAATCTTCTGTGTGCCTTGTTATGTCCAGCAATCATTGCTCTCCCTCTTCCTGTCGTTTCATTACCTATGCTTGCTTTGTGACATCAGATTTTCAAGTTGGTGGATGTTTCTGAGACAATGTCTGAGAGTGTAGCAGAAAGACAAGGAAACAAGATTAGAAGCTAGGTAAGAAGAAGATATATTATATTATTATTTTTTCCTGGTGGATTCCAGAGCCAGGGAGTTTGTCACAAATGCTTTACATTTAATCTCTGAGACCAAATGCTTCTGTGATAGAATGTATCTTAGTAAGTAATTAATGAAGAAGTCCTCATGCTGTTTGTAGTCTAGCTTACAGCATTAAAACCCAGGTAAAAATTCTTTACTGTGGCAACCTATAATTGGTTTTGAATCCTGTTGAAGTATATTGCAGCCTCTAGTATTCCATAGTCTTTTATAACATACACACTATTCACAATGTGCTTTATTCACAAAAAGGGAGAAAGGATTCAGACTGATTCTTGTACTTATAACTGAAACCCAGCAAGGGCAGCTTTCTGAAGGTTTTACATCTTGTAAACCCAAGCCCATCTCAACTAAAGATAAAGCTTTTCACAGATCATATAAATACCACACATAGATTACATTTCAGAATTGTCATTAAAATGCTTTTAACAAGTTGGATATGCTCGGTGTCAACCAAAGGTTGTCACTACCCTGTGACTTCTTAGAGAATTAAATTATAAACTGAGAACTTCAATAAGCCAGTGTTAAATTAGTATCTTTGTTTGTTTATCCTTAGTCTTGTCAAAAGGAAGATTAATGTGCACTCAGTACAGCTTTTCTTACAGGAATGTGGTGTCTAAATCAAAATTCCATTTAGATGCAGGGAAACTCACAATGATCTTTTGTAGTGTGTGCTAATCTTTTCACCTTTCCTCTTGTCTCCCTTACTCTTTATTTTTTTTCCCTAGTAAGCAAACATTTACCCCTGTTTAATTAACCCTTCTTTCTCACCTTCTCCAATTCTGTGATGCTGAATACTGATCTTGGAGTCTTACTGCATAGGTAGAAAAAATAAAAAGAGTTCTGCCTAGGAGGGAGCTAAGAGAAAACAATTGTAGGGTCATTTTACAAATGGAATCCCTAAAAAGCAGTGTGTCTTGCTGGGTAATAGTACAGAACCTTTAAATCACAGAAATTAGAGACAGGAGACCCGTCAGGTCACCTTGTCCACCTCCTGTGGCAGCTTTATGTATTTCGTGTGAAATGACAGAGCAGTGAAGCATTCCCAGCAGCCCCGGGGAGACTCTAGCCCTCAGTAATAGATCTTCCTGTTGAGAAAATGTCGCAGAGAGCAGTCTAGCTTTCCTTTTGCCTAATTTCACATTGTTCTGCTTTGATATATCCTTTAAAAATGCATACACACTTTCTTTTGCTCCTCCATCTATAAAACCTACAAGTTCGTAATACTACATTATTATTGCTTTCCTTTGTAATTACTGGAGCCAAACTATACAATTTGCATCTTAAAATACTAACTTATTAATCAACCCCCATAGTTCAATCTACTGTCTTTCTAAAAGGTTATTCACCACACTCTCATTCACTCTGTTCAGGAGCTGTTGCTTGTAATTTCATTTTTCATGCATGCTTATAGAATTAAGAGATTTGCTCCATTCTTGCCTAAAATGAAGGTGGTGCTGAAGGAAGTCACTGGACATCACAATTCCATTAACATTCGGATAACTCTCGTAGCTGTGATTTATTTTCCTGAAACCACAAGTTTCTAAGCCATCTTCAAATTCAGTATGCCACAAATCTAAATACTTCCTGGTGTGTCAGGCTATTCAAGTATGTGCCTGAAGAAACACTGTCATTTAATATTTCTTGCTCTGGGCAAAGCCCGAGCACAGCTATGTAACTGACTTTTTCTTGAATAAGTTATTCCATCTACATGTATTTCAAAATGCCATGTATTACACTACTGTCTAGAGAATAAAACTCCGCATTTTGCAGTTCCAAAACCCCCATTTCTACCAGGTTGGGAATGGAGAGAAGAATCTCTACTCAGGTGTCTGGGGCAGGCAAAAGTCAGTTGAATTTGAAGACTTGATTTTGATTTCAAGATACTCTGCCTTGGAATGTGGAGAGGCTCTTATAATTGTTCCTTCTACAACCACCACCAGTGTTCCAGGCACCATCTTGCTGGCCTCCACCAGTGCACTGCTCACTGTTGGACATCCTGACCAAGCATGGGCATGCAGTCTTTCCTATGATATCCCAGGGCAAGACTACAACATTTAGACAAGATTTTAATAAAGGCTTTTGGGCTACCACAGGGACATACCTATAGAGAATCTGGCATGCAGATTACAGCCTGAATTCTTGAAATTGTAGGTCTCATCCATGTTAGTTTTTGGGTCTATCTCTACTTAAAGATTTTTTTTTCTACCCAGGAGCCCGCGGTATAGATATTATGATGCCTCACATGTAAGACTCTTCTGAACCCAAGAAGAGTGATGCTGAGAGAGGAGTTACTTGTCTTACCTCTGAAGACTTTATTGAAGGTAGGAGCTGGCCATGCCTGTGCATACCAGTTATACAATGAAGATAAACTTTTATGCATTTCTTTCAGAGAGGATCAAAATGATTTTGAGCCCAAAACAAAAAACCAAACCCAAGAAACTTGTCTTAGCTTGCACTACTAGAAAAAAGAAGAAAGTGGGGAGGGCTTGCAGGAGCAGGGGGAGGGAGAGATGGGCAGGGAGAAGTGGCTGGTGGGGAGAGAGAGAATTATGTGTTGAGTGCTTTCCATGCAGGCACATACTTTATGTACATTATCTCATTTACTCATTACCTAGACAATTTCCAGGTAGGTAAATGGAAAACAGCTCTGTCTGACTCCCTGGCTCATACCCTCCCATCCACACAATGCTACACCATTTTTCAAAGACATGAGGATTAATGAGACAATAATGTTGGTAAAGTGTTCTAATTTCCTTTGAGAAAAAGAGCCATAAAATTTTATTGTTATTGTTACTCTTATTATTGAAGCTCAATGAGTGCTTTAGTAGTGCCATTGATGTAACTAATATTACTCTCATTTATTTCATTTAGGGAACTAAAGTCTAAAAATAAGAATAAGTAGATTTATTGGGTTTTAGATTCAGCTGGTTATGTGGGGCAACTTTGTAGATGGAGACCTTGAGTACTAAGTCTGCAACCAAGGTCTTAGATGGTCTTGGGGGCAAAAGTGAGAACTGCAACCCAGTAGGTATTCTTGCTAGTGCTTGATTTTCCCAAGGGTGGGAAAGGGGTGGGTTAAGGGGAAAGGCCTGAAGCATTCATTCTTCTCAGTCTATAATTGTTAAAGAGAGAATGTAACAATAATTCCCCCACTTGTTTTTGAAGTAAAAATGGGCTCAATTCAGATAATTTTTCTTCTCCAGAAAGGGAGACAATTTTTTCCTCTCTATGAAAATGTGTTAATTGTGTTAATTATAAAATACAAAATTATGTCAAGGACAGGAAGGCATTGGAAAAGGACATGGAGTCATGCACATATTCAAGTACAAATAAGAACCCTGGCATGATTAATTTTAGTTTTGCCATTTTTAAAGGTCTTTGTCCTGGGAAATAATTCAGTTTCCTCCCTAAAGCTGCAGTTTTGCTTAAATAATCACCAATTTGAACTACAATTTAAAATTGAAACAATGAGAATTCTATCTGAGTTTTTATATGGCAATTATATGTTTACTTATCATTTGTCTAAGCTCAGCCTTTATTGTGTTCACATTTTTTTTTAACATGTGCTACATTTGAAAAAATATGGAAACATTCTGTACTTTATTCAGTTCTGACCCCTGATTGAAGCAGAAAGAAATGCCCATACGATCTAAACTCCTCATTTTTAGAGAAAAAAACTAAGGCCTAGAGAAAACAAATATCTCAACCAAAATCCTACAATTAGTTAGCAGTGCTGGAAATGTAATGTCAGTCCATTCCACTGCTACATCCTTCCATTTCATTGACTACAAATTTGTGTGGGCAAACCTTTTTGTTAATTTGCTTGATGTTGAATTTCTGAATTTCTTTAATCTTTTTTCCTAAAAGATCAATGCAGAAAGGAGAAAAGGACTGCTTTGCTGTATGTCACTGAGGATAGAGAAGGTGGCAAGCACCCAGTTGCTATTGCAGCTCTTCTCTGTGTCCTACTGTGCGGTACTACTATGCGACAGAGAAGCTAAGCCTAAGCTTTACAGTGAGACACACATATGTCTGGGTATAAAACCTCATTGACTGGTGCAAAATCTACAAGAACAAATCATTTTTTCATTGTAATCCATAAAGCATTTCCCTACCACCAACCTCCAGAGCTCCTCTTTTCCTTGCCCAATCTTGCATTCCTACAGGAAGTGTCCATTACTGAGAGTTGGAGGAAAAGTAGGAGGGAGAATACAAGGAAGTGGTCAGGAGGAAGGTAAAATAGACCTCAGCAATGACGTTCAGCCTGTATGGAAGGAAACTGTTGGAATCTCACACTAGAAATATATTAATTGTCTTGGGTTCACAGAACCTGTCTTTTCTTTTCTGGAGATCTCATTTCTCCAATGGAAAAATAATGTCTTTATTGTCACTTCCTTTCTGCCTCAAGCCACCTCCCAGGTATCTTGTCTTTAATCAACCTACTTCCTGTAATTGAAAGAGAAGCAAAGTAATCTTTTTATTGTATAATTGGACAGCTTATCTTTAATTTATATAGGGGAGCATTTTCTATCTTTTTGAACAAAAATTCTAATACAATATCTAATGGATCAAATAGTTCTCTCAGAGTGAGTAAAAAAAGATAAAAAGTATCTAATGGAGAGTAGATGCTGAAACCTCTGATGAGGGGATTGATTGGATAGGTGATGGGTTTAGTAATCGTTTTTTGAGTACCTACAGCAGGTCAGTCTCTGTGAGAGGAGAGGATGGATAGTCACTGTGATGGAAGAGCTTACTGTAGTCTAATGAAAGAGACATACAGGTAGATAATATGAAAAATGTCGTTAAGCAATAGGAACAAGTGCTGTGGAATCATTGAGGGGAGAATGACAATTTCTCAGGAGGACTCAAGAAAGGCTAGCACCAGTGCTAGCCCTGAGTTGGGTCTTAAATGATGACTGAAACAACTGTCCCAAGGTCATAAATGAAAAAAAGCTTTCAAAAGACTTGGAGGCTGCAGGAACTTGGCATATTTGCCCAACATTCAGAAGTTCAGTGTGGCAGAAGCCTTGAGGGGAGTGGCAGGAGATGGTGCAGGGTGGAACCAAAGTCTAAATGTCATGCTGGGAGTTTGGTTTTTATTCTGTGGGCAGCAGACAACTAACAGAAGCTTTCAACATGTTCATTTCTTTTTTTCTTTTTCAGAAAGGGAACCTATAGATGATATCTATAAGGGTCTTGTCAGAGAAAGCAGTTAGTGAATGATTTCAGTAGCCCAAGTAAGATATTGTCTTCGTTCAGGCTGCTATAACAATCTACCATAGACCGGGTGGCTTATAAACAACAGAAATGTATTTCTCACAGTTCTTGAGGGTGGAAGTGTGAGATCAGGGCATCAGCATGGCCAGGCTTTGGTGAGGGCTGTCTTCCAGGTTGCAGACTGCCAACTTTCTATTGTATCCTCCCATGGCAGAAGGAGAGCACAAGAGCTCTCTGGAGCTTCCTGGAAGGGTACTAATCTCATGTATGAAGGCACCAGAACCTGGGATAAGATGCATGATAAATATTTCCTAACATCAAGGAGCACATTGTTTTGTGGGGGGATATAGGTTAAAAAATTAATTATGCTGTGGTAACTGCAATGTTGGCCAATAATGGCCAATCTCTCTAGTGATTGCTACATGCTAGACCTACTGTTCTAAATATTTTATGTGCACTACCCCTTTTAATCTTTCTTAACAATATTAAATAGGACATGATATTATTATTCCCACTTTACATGTGAGAAAGTGAAGCACAGAGAGGTTAGGTAATCTGTTCAAAGTCATACAAATGGCAGTGCTAGAGCCAAGTTAAGGCAGTGTGACTCCAGGGTCCATGCTATCAAACACAAAACATATGTCCTGTGTGATAAATAGTATGCACTTGCCAAGCACGGTGCGTGCAGACTGTGTGCACGTGCAAGTGTTGGCATGTGTTCAGAGACACAGAGGAGGAAATGTCTGGTAGGAGGATAGCTGATGTGGGAGGGCTGCAAGCACAGGTATCAACAGTATAAAGCCTGTGAAAGTAAGAGGTCATTGTCTGTTCATTAAACTGTATGAAGTGCAGTGGGGCTAGAGTATTTCAGGGTTGGTAGGCCATGGTGTTATTATTAACAGAAGACAGAAAAGCCAAAATCAAGAGCTGAGGAAAAGGGGATATTTTGCAACAGATGCTATTTAAAAAATTTAAAAAACTGTACATCTATATAAAAAGGTAAAAGATTATTGCTAGCAATACTAACATCATATCCTATGTTTCTCTCTTCTGAAAATATGCCTCATCATATTTGTGAATGTGGGGGTGCACATTCCATAGTGAAATCATTTTATTGGCAAGTTTTAGTACATTCAAGCTAATATTTTAATATTTTACATCTTCTTTTATTCTTTCTTTGTTGAAAACAGTTGTTCACCATGCACGAAGATGGCAGTGACCGAGTATTGTTCCTGTGCAAAGCTGTCAACAGCGATGGTTTGAGGAATAACAGATTTCTCTGTGGCTCTTGACCCAGCTCATGTGATGCAACTCCTCTTCAAACAAATTTACTGTCATGCACTGGAGAAACAGCTTAAACTGCAATGAAAATAGCTCTCTAAACCCTCTATAGCAATCATTTTTCAGGAAGGAGAGTTAAAAATTTTTTTAAAAAAATGTCCTAAGGAAAAAGTGCAATGAATGGAAATCAGGATAAGGCTAGGGAAAAATGGAGAGGAAAAGGAGGCAAACAGGATGTACTGGCAAGAGGAAGTGTAGAGTGAGAAGGTCTTTGTTATAATTGGCCTCAGGAGTATATATTTGAATATACGCAGAATGTTTATTTTGTTTCTGGTTATCCTATTGTGGCAGATAGTATATGAAGTGTTAATTTGTCACAGACTAAAGCTTGAGACACCAAACATCACGTATTGTTTATTTTCCTGTAATGCCACTTGCCCCATAAAGAAAGAAAATGTGGGTGCTCATCATTTGCTTTGGGATGATCAGCACAAAACAGCAGAAAATTAATACAGAATCTCCAACTTCTGATGTGCATCATGTGTGTATTGGTGTGCTTGAGAAATGGGAAGCTTCCCTGAGAAATGCAGAGGGCAAGGGGAGCTGACATGTGTTTAATGGAGCTCATCTGGGAAGCTGCCTACCACAACCCTCGGCCCCATTCGGAGATGGGAAAAAAGGCATTTCAAGGTGCACCCAAGCGTCATGAGAACTTTTCACAGAGCTTGATGTGTGTTCCCATGATTTGGGGGATACCACCACAGGTACCCTCTTCTGGGCTGGTTGGTCTGTTTGTACCTGAGTAAGGTACAAACAACTACCGATGGCAACTACCAATGGCAGATTGATGGAGGGGGAAGAAGTCTTGAGATGATCCCACTCAAGAGTATTTTCTGCCAGGAGTGAGGGGAGCGCTTCAGAATGAACTGGGAGCAGATTTCTAGGAGGAGAAGTGGAAGGGCTGTTGTATTCTGATGGCCAACCAAAAGGAGACATTTTCCCCACCAGAAAACTTTAATTAGAGGTCTCCATCGAGGACAGATATTTCTGACAAATATATAAAAGGGCCTTATGAGAGAAGCAGCCAGAAGACCAAATTAAAACCCTGCAAGTCTCTTAGGACCTTTTCTGCTCCGAACCTCTGTGTGCCACCCCGATTTACCCATTCTGAAAGGGCTGGAGACTGGAGCGAGTAGGGGAGGAACAACAAGCCCGTGCATTCCACCTAAAAAAGGCCCACGCTGAGACGTGCAGATGTTTTTAATTGGCAGAAAGTTGAGTTTTAATGTTGGACTCTGCCGGTTATGTTAATAATTATGTATTATTAAATAGCTAGTGTTACAGGGAATGGTAAGAGAAAATACAATTGCTTTCTGTATCCAACCAAGTTCACCTCATCTTACAAGATAATAAGTCAGTATTGTGTTTTATCAGTGAGTACCTTACCTTACATCTGAAAAATAAAGAGTGATGCAATGGAAAGGTTTTTCAAATTATAAAAACAAAAAAAGAGAGAGATTGGAGTTTGACTGTTAGATCATTTTATCAGCTACGGTGCCTCTCTGAACCTTAATTTTCCAATCTGTAAAATTATAATTACTCTGCCTATTTCACTGACTTCCTTAATTCCAAGTTTTTAGATTATTTTTCTCTTTTACATGCTAAAATCTTCAAACAAAACGTATTTCTCTCTGTGATACCATTTTCCATTGTTAAGTCTTCAGTTCTTAGGTCTTTTTCATTACTCTCACCCTCTAGTCCCCAAAAGTGCTCTCTTCATTTGTGAATCTACTGCATTTGTGTTTTGTGAAACTGGACCATATTTCTTCATTGCACCCTGTTTCTGCATGTGTCATCTTGGATTTTTGAGTTTCTAATTTTTAAAAACTATAGCAACTTAGCCATTTAAAAGAGACACTCTCAAAATGATAATGTATATATGTATAAATATATATATATATACATAGTTTGATTAATCTCTAAACTACTATTACCTATCTGTCCATACCCATCCATTTCTTTCCTGCCCCCATTCTTACTCTGTCCCTCTCTTTCCTTCCACCTCTCTTTCTCTTTCTGTCCCTCTGGACTCTTGACTCCTTCAATGTTCAATATCACCTCCAAAGGGGTAATTAAAGGGTCCTTTGGAAAGATTTGTTTTCCTCAATCTCTTCTTTACCTATTCCTTTTTACCAAATTCTGATTCTACTTTGAAGTGATTTTGTCATCCATCTACTCTCTCACCTAACTATGTAGTTTTCTATATCTTACCTAAATTATTACCATAAATGTTAAGGTACATTCTCACTCCAGGCTTTCATGCTCCAATCTGTACTGCTAACTGTGAAATTTTTGAAAATGCATATCTGGTCCTATCATTTCCTGTTTAAAACTTCATATTATTCAATGTTATATTTAGGATGATTTCCAGCTTCCGACTTAGGGTAGCATTTGAGGCTATTTATAATACGACCATAATTTGCCTTGCTTGTGTCCTCTCTGATTCTCTGTACTCTGGTCACTTTGTTTCTGTTTCTCATACATGCCACATAGCTTCATATCTCTCAGCTTGTACTTATTCTGTTCCTCATGCCCAAATGCCTTTTCCTTTTTTATCTAGTTGCCAAATCTTGTTCCTCATATTCTGCTCAAATATCAAATATCAGATACCCTTCTTTGTGGAGCTTTCCATAGAACTATCTAAGCAGAATTAATCACTCACATTGTGCTTCCATACACCCTCCAACTCCCTTTTTTTTCTTTACTTGGTAGTCTCTGTGTTTCCAAGAGACAATCAGGGCCTGAAAATAAGTTTCCTTATCCTTCTAAACTCTTACAGGCAAAGCAAATGATCTGGGTTAATTATTAAAATAGCTAATGCATTTTCAGGATTCATCATGCACCAGTCACTGAGGATTTTTACATACATTTTTCTTATTTAATTCCAACAATACTACACTGCCATTTTTCTGAAGGAAGACACTTGGTTTATTCATTGTAAGCCCCCCAGTGTCAAGAATCATGTCTGAGCCCTACAGATGTTGAAGAACTCTTTGTTGAACTACAGAATGAATTCATGAATGAACAACCACCTCTATTAGGAATGGACGATCACAATTCCTGTGGACAAATAAGGGGGATGGAGCAGCAATTAAGCAATTGGATTGTTGCACAGACAATATGTGGTAGTTGAAAGCAGATATGCTAACACCAGAGTCAATGCTTCTTAAACATTAATGCAATACTGCTCTATCCAGTTGCACTGAGAAATGGCAATTATTTCAGAAACAGCTTTTAAAGAGGCAGCAGCACAGAAACCAATCCCTATACAAAGCAAAACAAAAAATAACAGCAACAAAAGACACCACCACCACCATCAAGAACATTTTAATCTGAAATGAGATTTAAGTGCTGCAGGGAATTTTTTACATGAATTTAATTAACTCCTGAAGAAATTTAAAATTAGAAGATCGCATGGAATTGCAGATGGCTCCTCTCCCCTGCCACACCAAGGGATGACAGTGCTTTAATACCCAGAGCATCTGACCAGGCCCGTGTGCCAGGCAAAGTCTGGCTTTATAAGGGAAGCAGTCATGGTTCTGTCCATTGCAATGAAAAACACTGAATTGTATTTTAGGCATATGCAATAAATACATTAAATACATATTTAATTATGTCTTCAAATATTTCAGTCCATTATATCTCTCACACACCAGGGTTTCCAGGTGGACTAGTAGAAACACAGTTTACAGCATCGTCTTAAAAAAGTACAGCCTATCCTATCTCACATTATTAGCGGTATTTCCAGTTTGCGAAGTTGAGTGCTATAAGAAAGAGATTTATTTTAAATTTATAAAAAAGTAGAAATTCTAGTTAATTATCAATTATCTGCTGAGATACTATGCTGATTAGGTACCAAAATATCCACAAATTTTAGAGGGGATCAGTTTTGTATTCTCTTATAAACTCACCTGTGGTTTTAGTGGCATAGTGTGATGATTAAGAACGCAACCCCAGCCCTGGGTTGCATTAGTTTAAATCATGGCCTAGATACATAATAGCTACAGTATCTTGGGTAAGTTACTTAACCTTCCCATGTCAAAGTTTATTCATGTGTAGCAGTAATAGTGGAAGCTTGTAATGTCATTATAAGGATTCAGTAAATTAGAATCCAAAGCACTTAGAATACTGCCTGTCATATGAAATCGGTTAATAAATCAGTTATTTTGTTTAGAAAGGGGGAAAATAACGCTAGAAAAAATGTGGCTCTCACAGCAATCCATACTTCAATGTCTGCTTTTACCTATTCAGATTTATTTAAGTATTCATAAGTGAGGCAGTGGACATGCAAAAATAAATAGAAAAATGGGCTTTGTCCTCAAATGACAAGCCCTACAGACTCTACAACCTGTAATAACATGAGCACTCAAAGTGGATGGGTTTGGAATTGTTTATGAAACCCTCATGAAATTTTATCTGCTGACAGGACGTGAAAATAGCATTCCATTAATTTTGATGGAATTCACCTCTCTTTTCTCTCCCCTTCACAGCAGTCAATGCAATGGAAAGAACATACACTTGTAACTGCTATCAGTATTGTTCCTTGCTTAATTCACATCTCCAGAAAAAAGGGGACTCTTAGCCAGATCTTTGAATAATGACTCTCAGTCCTAGACTAGAATCAGAACTTCCATCACTTCAGAGCAAAAGGTAATTAGCTGTTTCTGCAAACTTCCAGCATGGCAGGTTGATAAGCAGATCATTTATGCTGCCCAATGTTATCAATCTTGACACTTAAACTTGGAAAGGTTGACATGTGTTATTGTGAATTCCCATTGGGGGATTCTATAATTTATTCTTTACATTTGTGAGAAGAGCCCAATCTGGTGAAAACACCACGATGATTATCTCAATAGTGCTGGCTCAGATTGGGCTTTTGAGTAGTAGCTCTTAGAGTCTGTAGTAAGAGTGGCTTTCTCTTGACAGCACAGAGGTAGAATTGGGTGCTTCAGGTCCAAGCCATAGGGTTTTAATGGGCAAGCACTTGAGAAGTTTTTATATGAGCATGAATGGGGAAGTTGGAATAGTAATGTTGGCCATGGACATATTTTTTTACAGATCATACCAACTACACTTTCCACATCATAATTAAGATATCATAGGTTAGACCTGCTTTTGCTTAAATGTTATTTTCCACTCTCTACATCACCAGAAGTATTACTGCTTTGGCATTCGATGACATTGTCTTTTGTATAGTATCATAATCATTATGTGTTTCTGTGAAATTTAAACTTGGCTCATTTGCAGAATAGGGACGCAGGAGGCATCAAAGCAAACTACACTAAGGATATCGTAGATTCTCCTTTACTCTCAAAAATAATATAATCACCCATTATCTCTCCATAAAAACTCATTCAGCAGAGCAAGAAGAAATCTCACATTTCACGTTTAGCTAACGCTGAGAATATGCTGAAAGCTTTTTCTCAGACATACTGTCATTTCTACAAATGTCAAGCTTATAGACATGGCATGCTCCAGAAACCCACTTTAATTTGAATAATAACTAAGAGCTTGTCACATTCTAAGTCATCGAAACTATTCCCTATTCAATTTTGCAGTAAAGAAAACAACAAACTTTCCCTAAGCCTCTTCTATTTTTTCTCCACCTCCCACCATCAAAACACACTATTTTCTATCATACACAAAAAAGTTTTGAGTATTTTAGGTCTCCCATGATACATTATTGTGTGTTATTTTATTCCTGTTATTACAGGCTTCTTTTGCTTTGTTCTTTAATAGCAGCTTCTTATTAGAAACATAATTCTGTCTTGTAAGAAAGCATGAAATTGCTGTATTAATATTTATTTTGCAAAGGAAAAAAAGATATCAAGAAGAGACTATGCCAGCATTACATGTGGATATGGTGTAGAATCTTATGTGCATTCCATCAACTTCCACAAAGGTTTGATAGATTCTAGAGAACACTGGCTTGTGTATAAGATGCCCCCTCTTTCTCTTAGGAGATGAGAACTCAATATAGAACAGCATTGATTGGAGTTTATAGTTCTGGGAATTGTAAGGCTTTATGTCCTTAATTAAACATGGTCAGTAGGGACACAGATACTCCTGAGTTACAGGCAATTATACATAAGTGGTTTTATTTACCACAAAACAATATTTGTCTTATGTTGTAGGAATGTTTCCTTGACACTGATTCTCAAACCCTGGTTTGAATCCCATAATTATCTTCAATAACTACGTGGGGAGCTTCTGCTGCCCCATTGCCTATAACTAAAGCCTGGTTCTGGGAAAAGGTGAACTACCGTAGATGGAACAGACATTGGTGGCACACAGCATTCATAGACCCAATAGGCATTTTCAGAAGGCACGTTAAAGAAGGATCTTAGCATGTCAAATTGGATGTTCTAATCCAGTAGTTTGAATCTAGAATGAGTGATGCAAAGAATCAGGGGGAGGGAAGACACGATTCCAGGGATGGTGCAGGAGGCAGCAGCGGTTCTCGGGAGGTCCTATATCTGGTTATCTGGTGATAATGGCCATAGCAACAATGTTAGTGACATCCTCATCAGACTATTCTGAGCCCTTATTTTGGTGGTGCATCTGGTCATTCAGTTTCCTTGAATGCCTTACAGTTATCCAAGCTTGAAACTTCATCCATCTCGTGGATTCTGGAAGCCAGCCAATATGCTTGTAACACATTCATCTTCTGCTAAAGGAGTGTGACAACAGGTTCAAGCAGGTCTACTCAACCATGCTAGTTCCTTTTTTTTTTTTTTTTTATTTGATTCCCGGTCTGTCATAGACCGATCCTTGTATTAAATTAAGAAAAACAATTATTAGAAAAATGGGGTTAAAAATAGATAGAAAATGATAAGCTTCACTTTTTATTATTAGATTCATCAAGCTTAAAAATTAGGTGCTGTGGACATGTTCGATGGTTATAAAAGTTTCTAAATGGTTACTTTCTATTTCTGTGCTTTTCGCATTATTGACCAGAACCAAGCAGTTCGTGGACTGAAGGGCAACCATTCCATTAGCACTGTGGTGAGAGACCAAAATTGAACTCTGTACCTGAAACATGCTTCTAAACATTTAACAAAAGAGGGAAAAGGAGAAGGTGGAGGGGTATAAAAGGTAAAGAGAAGAAGATAGAAAGTTGAAGAATCATAAGGATTAAAAAAGCGAAGACTTGAATCAAAACTGGAATAGATGCTGCCACAGGCACCTTAGCCAGGAGTCCTCAAACTATGGCCCACGGGCCACATGCGGCCTGCCGAGGACATTTATCCAGCCCACCAGGTGATTTTGCTGCTGCTGCCTGTCCTGCTTAGCAGCCGACTCATCCCGAACCGACCGACAGTGCGCATGTGTGGAATGTGCCCTGCACCCTCCAACAGCCCTCCAACGGTCTGAGGGACAGTGAACTGGCCCCCTGTTTAAAAAGTTTGAGGACCCCTGCAAAAGAGTTTACTGGTACCCTAATGAGACTATGAGTCTGGACTGATTCTCATTGTGGTTATGCAGTTATATCTAGAAACTTATATCCATATCTTCCCATTATAATGTTACTTGGGTCTCCCAAAATGCACACTGTGCTTCATTGATAATTGGCACATGACTTGTATTCAAGGCAATTTACAAAAATTTAACCCCAACTTGTGTCAGGGTTGTATTTATGATCATACCAAAAATGTTGGGATATTTCCAGTGGATAAAAGGGTCTTTGGTAGAGGAACTATCCCAACAACACAAGCTTGGCGTGACAACTAAATCTCAGATGGGCAGAACTAATGAAGGTGAGAACAGTTTGCTTGTCACTTACGTATGCCTGGAGGATTGTCTGGGTCCTATAGAGAAAGTCAACCATAAATAAAAGTTCTGGTTTACTAGAAAACTCAAGACATTGGGACATAAATAACAAGGCTTCACTTTCTTTTTAAGAGATGAGAAAGAAAGTGTCCTCTCCAACTTTGCCCCACAAGATGCTGCATAATTTTGGCATGTTGAAGTCTTGGGTACAGAGCAGAGATGCCTACTAAAGGCAGGGGTATCCTGTGGCTCCAGCCATGTCCGAGAGAGAGGGAAGTGCTCACATTCACAGTTCTCCTGACCAAGGCGGGGGATGGCAGCTGAAACAGTGTCTTTGCCAATGAGGCAACAGTTTGGGTATTGGGTTTGAGAGGGAGAAAAGAAAAAAATAATAAACACCACTGTGGGTTGCACACTTGTTTGTAAACCCATTTTTATCACCCATTGGGGATTGAAAAAATTAATAAGTTGGAAGAGGAGAAATGTTTCCAGTTTTATGAATACTTTTTGCCTTCAAGGCTTCAAAAACCAAAATCTTATGTTTTCTTTTTTTAAAATCTTGTGTTAGAAGACTGACAGGTAGTATTCAAAAGAGGCCTTTGAATTTTATAGGACAAACTGATACACATATTTAGCATCTCATCTGTGGATCAGGAAAATCAGGGAATTAATACCATAGGACCACCCAAAACCCACTTAAATTGGGTATAATGTTCTTTATATACACAAATCTTTTTGCCTTGAAATAGCCTAGGTAATTGCAGTTAAAACTGGGTTAGTGATGAAAACACGCATACACCAAAGTGTACTGGAGACTGCACTTTGACTGGGAGTGAGACAGGCTTGGGCGCACCTGATGAGCCAGTGGGACAGGCTTCCAGGAGGCAATTTTTCATGAGGCATTTTGTTGTTGCTGTTGTCTCTGAAAAGAGACAGTGCAGGGGAAAGGAGGTGGAGGGGCTAGTGGTGTCTTTTCAGATATTGATCCATTTTGTTTCTGCTTGAGCCACATGGTAAAAGGGGAGGCAAAATAAAAGTAAAGAAGCTATTATTATTTGAGGAGTTCTGGAGGAATAGGCAATGATAGAATGATATTTCATTGCATAGTTATAATTTTGAGTTGGAGGGAGGAAGGAACAATTGTCTCCCAGCTAGGCCAGCTGTCTTGGGGGTAAAGGAAAGTGTGAGGAGCCATTGTATCCCAGAAGAGCCTACAGAGACATGAAAGCTAAATGCAGTGTGGTATCCTGAAAAAGGACATTAGGTAAAAATTAGAAAATCTGAATAAAGTATGAACTTATGTTAGGAATGATATCAATATTGGTTGATTAATTGTGGCAAATGTATCACACTGATGTTAGATATTAGTATTAATAATAGGGGAAACTGGGTCTAAAGACTTTATGCACAATTTTATTTATTTTTTATTTCAAAATATTAAGGAAGCACAAACATTTTTGTTACATAGATACACTCTATAATGTTGAAGTCAGGGCAGTCAGTGTGCTCGCCACCAAGACAGTGTTTGTTGTACCCAATAGCTAAGTTTTATCCCTCATCCTCCTCCCTTCCTCCCCTCTTCTTAGTTTCCAATGTCTTTTACATCTTTTTGTGACCAAGTTTACCCATCGTTTAGTTTCCATTTGTTAGTGAGAACTTGTGGTGCTTGTTTTTCCATTCCTGAGACACTTCCCTTAGGATAGTGGTCTCCAGTTTCATCCAAGTTGTTGTGAATGTCATGATTTCATTTTTTCATGCCTGAGTAGTACTCCATGGTATAGATATACCACATTTTCTTGATCCACACATATATTGATGGGCTGATTCTGAATCTTTGCAATTGTGAATTTCACTGCAATAAACATTTGAGTACAGGTGTCTTTTTGGTAAAATGATTTCTTTTCCTTTGGGTTGATACCCAGTAGTGAGATTGCTCGACTGACTCCTAGGTCTACTTTTAGCTTATTGAGGAATCTCTGTACTATTTTCCATAGAAGTCATACTACATTGCACAACCTCTATGCAAATTAGTACAACCTATATACACAATTTTAAAATCCAAAAATCTCTAAAAAACGTTTTTAAGATTTGGAATAACTTCATTTGATGGCAAATGTGAACTCTCTGCCATCTTCATTTATCCCACTTTATAGTAGATATTTGTATACTTTAATTTGGCAATTATCTGATTACAGTGTCCTGCTCCAAACCCTTCTAGTGGGGTTACAAAATATATGGTATATATAGTTTTTCTTTTTTTAATTTATGCAATTGTAGCAGTGACAACAGCTCTTTCTTTTAGAGAAATCCTGTTTTCACATGTAGTCTTGTCTGCAGAGGTCACTGAGTTCAGAGGGAGGGAAAGAGCTAAGATCCTTTTTGTACTCAAAGAGGAGCAAAAAGAACACAGTGAAGAGTCAGAGCAAATCCAAAATAGTGATGTTACTAATATAATTGTTATTGTCAGTTACATTTTCTAACATTCCATAAATCAAACAAATTTTCCTCTCTCAATTCTGAAGTCCTACGAGGTCTCAGCTATTTGGAAAAGTTGGATGATTTCTGGTACCCCAAACCAAGAAATATACTTTTCCAGTGAGGACTCGTGCCCTCAATTATTGGCACAGTCTCCCAGAGCCTGTGCTCAGCATCTCTTCTAGAGCCTGTGCTCTGAGCCCTCGTCTGCATACTCTTTGGAGCGATCACAGCTGTCGGCCCCTCTAACCTGCAGTTCAGTGATTTAAATTCTCCCTGCAACCTCTTTGTGCTTGGATTTTCAACCTTCTTTGGGCTCTCTTCTTTCCAAGTTGCCTCAGACGGAACCCTCTCGTCACAGGGCTAACGGGACTCTGTCAAGTATTGGATGTCCTTCTCACAGCTGCTCTGTGTGTGGGAGGCTGTGTGGCTTTTGTTTCGGATAACACCATCCATCCCAGACACCCCAGAGGAAAGAGCATTAGGGAGTGGAAGGGAAGGGCATGGGCAAAGGGAACAAGTCACTTCACAGTTTGGGATCCTACCATTTGCCATTTGGCGTGAATATTATTAAAAAATACGGATGTGTCAGCATCAGTCCCACCTTTGTGCTCTACACACAGAAAAGCCTCAGGAAGAGAGACAGCAGCCAGGGTTCAGACGAGGACTCTCAGGCCATGGTATGGTCTCAGCCGGGCCAGGACCCAGTGAGGCATAGTTCCTGCTGAGTAACAAGAAATGAAATGCATGTTTATACATCTGCATTTATTATATATATATATATATATATATATATATATATATATATCCATCATGAGATCATTAGAGAGACATTAGCTTGTATCCATGCGTTTGAGCTCTTAAGCTATTGATTGGATCTGTGCAAGAATGTGATTGATTGGTGGAACTGAGCCCATCTGAAAGATGTCTCAACTCTGTGGCTTAGTTCCTATGCCACGAATTGCACTTTCTCCACAGATGTTAATGTGTTTGGAAGCATAACTTGCTCTCTATCTGTGAGGAATCCTTTATGTCATCAGGGTTTCTCTGCTCTTGTTTTTAATGCCGTAATTACTCACTAACGATTTTGCTTTCTTCTTTCCCACCAGAGTTACAAGACAACAGAGAGCAGAATGAGTCCATCTCTGGATCATCCCCTTATTCTGGGGGCAATCCAGGTGGCACTGGATTTATTTTCATGTAGAGATAACCAAACACAGTGAGGACATGCACATTCTTGTCCTTTTTTGAACTGACTCAGATACTTCCTTTTCTTCCTGTTTGTAAGCCCTGGTGTTCAGGGGGACTTGATGTCAACCCAGCGCTCACAGTAATGGTTCATTGCCAAGAGTGGCCCGACTAGAGGACATATTTTCCACATGTTTTTGACTGAATCTGACAGTCCTTGTGAATGTGATTCTTCCTGCTCTGAAAACAAAATTCCTTTATAATGACTCTCTTCTCTTTCTTCCTTTGTGTCCATTGCCTTTTCACTGGTTTTGCTATCTTTCCCATGTTAAGTCACATTTTTGACTTTAGGGATTCCCACATTAGGGAGAAAGCCATTGCTGTATGATAGAAACAGATACTCTAGAGCCAGCCCAGATATTTCTAGAGAGGAAATCTGCAAAGGCATGAGTGTTGGTGCTGATCTTGTTTCTTAAGACTACTTAATTGAGAAGAGCTAATTTGCCATTTGTGAACCTGCATCCTTCGTACCATTTTAAATGAATTGTAAAACTTCTGATTGTATTGGCCATAGGTGTGTATTACAGGAACATAGAGGTCATTTGCCTTGAAACAAACACCATGGCCAAGTCTGAAATGGTTTTAGCTGCCTGTAGCTATAATGGATTTGGCTAGTTGTATGTAGACACAGAGGAAGGAGTGACTACATGGATCAATCTCAGCCTGCTTCCATTAGCCCTCACATCTGACTTTATGTCTTTTAAGTTCTGCTCCATTTGATAGTTGGGAGCCTGAAATTCTACTCAGTAAAACTTTAACCCTAAGGCTTTGGCCCCTGTTATAAGTTATTTATGTTTTGCCTGAATATGGGATATAAAAGTAAGTTTTAAAGGGTAGATGAAGAAAGGGGGAGAAGGGCGTGGGTGTCCGAGGTAGGTAAAGGGGCATTAGCAGGAGGGAGGAATGAGATGATGAGAGGAAAGCTGGGGACCATAAACACCTTACTGCTTATTTTATAGCTTTACTTAAATCTACACCTCTCCTGAAATTACCTTTGTTTTCTGGTAAACTTTATTTTTTTGCACTTCCAGTTTAAAAAAAAAAAAGGAAAGGGAAAAAAAAGGTGCCTATAAACCATCCCAGAAAGATTCATTTGTAAAAGTACAGATTATTTCTTTTAAAGGAAGAAGAGGAAGAAGAAGGAGAGGAAGAAGAAGAAGTAGGGGGAGGAGGAGAGGGGGAGGAAGAATAAAAGAACTGTTACATGTGTAAGTGGCGTGGGAGTGTTAAATGTGTTCAAACTTGTACCAGTAATTAAACTGTGGTCTAGCCTTCAAATGTGTGACTTGTAACCATTATCACTTTTGGAACATCTGGAGCTACTTCAGTGATTTTCTGAGACTATTTTCTTTTGGTTCCCCTTCAAGTACAAAAAGAATTCTAGCTCTCTCCCTCTCTCTGACCTTAGCCACCTCTGCAGACAAGACTACATGTGAAAACAGCATTTCTCTAAAAGAAAGAGCTGTTGTCACTGCTACAATTGCATAAATGGTAAAAAGCAAAATTTAGTCAATTGTCTACATAATTCATGTCCAGGACCACCTTAACCTTAGAAATAATTAGAGTAATGGACATCACTCTTTTAATTTTCCAGATAAATCCCAGTGCCTATTATTCTACTTTAATACTCTTTATTCAAATTCAATGTTTCTTATCAAAAGATATTGGTTATGGATTAAAAAAAACAACAACATATACCAAGCCCTATGATTAACTAAATTTGGTTATTTAAAACTGAAAAATTGCTTCAATGGACAAATTGTTTAATAGGAAGAGAAAAAATTGGCCAATGCAAGAGCAAAGTCGCCTGAGCATCTTGTTTGGAAGCCAAACATCTGTTCAGTAGGCTTAGTTTTCTTCTTTTTAGAGCTACCAAATAGTAACATTTCTTGTTAAGTGAAAATTCTAAGAAAACTTTAAAAAGATCCACATTCCTGTCCATTTGTCCTATGAACATTATTTTCAAAAGCTATATGCCTTATAATAAAATTTGTGAGCAAAACTGCATACCGATAATTTGGAAACTCTGTTAATTTTAGGACAGGCTTCAAAAATGGACTACAAAAAACGATTTTCAGTTCCCATTATTGTAAACAGTTAAGATGCCAAAATTATCCCTCTTTCCTGCCACCTATTGTTTTGCCCAATAAATGACTCATTTATAATATTTCTCCTTTGAATATAAATTACTTATCAAAATTTTTATTTCTAGTATTAAAATCAGATTATCATCATGATACTTTTTGTACAGGGAATCTTCTTTGTCTCTAATAGTTGGGGAAAGAGGTTTTCAAGTACTCATGCATGACCACACAGAGATTTAAATTTTCCTCGGGCACATGCAGTAGACATTTGAGAAGGTTGAAAAGACAAAAGCGTAGAAAGCCTGTCGTTCCTAAACGAGCACACAGGACCCAAAAGGGCTTGTAAACTAATCCTAGTGAGGTAAAGACGCTTAGCTTAATGACAACATCCTTAGCCCTGGAAGTAAAATTTAAATTCAAGACTCCCCCTGTCCCCACTCCTCTGCCCCCAAATTGCTCCATATTGGGCACATTATTAAAAACTGGAAATATGGAAATGAATGTAAGAGAGTCCCTGTTTTTGAGCAATTCAGAATTTAAAAGGGAAGTTATGTTGCGAGAAGGAAGTCTCTTGTTCATGTTGATACAGTATGTATTGGTGATGAATTAGGGAATCAAGACAGGAGACTATGGTAGTAATTCTGCTGTGAGATCACATCAGTAGAAAGGAAAGTGTAGTGGAGAAGACAGTGAATAATTAAAATGCTTAGATTTGTAGACTAAAAATGTTGGGAGAAAAGAGATCATTCCAAGTTCAGAGTGAGGGAGGTCAGAAGAGATTATTGGTTGGCAGGAAAAAAAAAATGGATCTTTAGCTATATTTTATTTACTAGACTATCTATACTCCTAATGCAACTAACTGAAATAAAACCTGCCCACACTCCCAAAAAACCAAACCGCAATAATAAACAAGCAAATAGAAACCATATGGCAAATAATTGAGTAGCTCCAAAGTGGCTATAACAAACGTATCTTAAATTAGACTCCTCTATCCATGTTATATTATTTTTGTTCTCTTGCTAAGGTGGTATTAACGTTTAGAATCAATTTTAACATAGTTAAAATTTTAATGCACAGTAGATTAGAAGCAGGAGATTAGGATGGGGAAGGTCAGGAAACAATTTCTGGAGGCAAACACTTCAGTAGCTGTAAGAGTCATGGCTGACACTCCAGCTTTCTAAATATTTTAAACTTCAATTTAAAAAAAAAAAATGTTTCAGGCCGGGCGCTGTGGCTCACGCCTGTAATCCTAGCTCTTGGGAGGCCGAGGCGGGCGGATTGCTCAAGGTCAGGAGTTCAAAACCAGCCTGAGCAAGAGCGAGACCCCGTCTCTACTATAAATAGAAAGAAATTAATTGGCCAACTGATATATATAGAAAAAATTAGCTGGGCATGGTGGCGCATGCCTGTAGTCCCAGCTACTCGGGAGGCTGAGGCAGAAGGATCACTCAAGCCCAGGAGTTTGAGGTTGCTGTGAGCTAGGCTGACGCCACGGCACTCACTCTAGCCTGGACAACAAAGCGAGACTCTGTCTCAAAAAAAAAACACAAAAAAACAAAAAAACAAAAAAAAATGCTTCAATATAACCTTTTTGCCTCTCTCAGGATCTTTTGCCATTCACCTTGGCTTCAGGTGAATGCTTCAGCCAGGAAAGCTCAGTTTTAGGATGTCTGAAGTGAGTTAGCAAGTGATCTCCTGCTAACTCTTGGGTCTACTGTGCCTCCGATCGATTCAGGATACTGGTTCATGCATGACGGCCAACCATGTACTAACAGCGGCAGCAACCGCAAAAATTATGCAAAAGCTCATGTAGCGCTAAGTAGGTGCCAAACACTGTTCCAAGTGCATTGCATACTCATGTGATCCTCCCCATCACCTTATGAGGTAAATGCTATCATTATACCTGCTTTGCAGATAAGAAATGGGGCACAGAGACCACACGGATAGGAGCTGGATCTAAGATGCAAAAACAGAAGGTCCAGGGCCAGAGCCTCTGCTCTTACTCACCGTATCCTACACTTTCTCAGTGATGAGCACAGGTGAAGAGCGTTGCCAATGCGAGTAGGGTTATTAGTTTCAAAGTAACTCAAAGCTTGCTAGGTGTAGACATACGAAGCTATGTTGAGGGTAATATTTTGTGTTTCAAACCAAAGTTTCATTTTGGTGATGATGGTTTACAACATGGGTCGCTTTCTCACATTTGACTTCAAAAGTAGACATAGTAATTCAATGAATTAACCTGTATCTTAGTAAATATATATCTTTGCAAAGTGGTGGTGTGTGTTATTCTTGCCAAATGACCCTCTCATTGTTATCGAAGTTAACAAGGCATTTTAATGAGCATCCTCTGCTCCCCCATTTCTGATTAACCACCCCCATTTCATGGCTTGAGATGGATTTCGCACATACATTTTAAATAGTAAATAACTTGGCCGGGCACGGTGGCTCACGCCTATAATCCTAGCACTCTGGGAGGCCAAGGCGGGAGGATTGCTCAAGGTCAGGAGTTCGAAACCAGCCTGAGCAAGAGCAAGACCCCATCTCTACTAAAAAAATAGAAAGAAATTAATTGGCCAACTAAGAATATATAGAAAAAATTAGCCAAGCATGGTGGCGCATGCCTGTAGTCCCAGCTACTTGGGAGGCTGAGGCAGGAGGATTGCTTGAGTCCAGGAGTTTGAGGTTGCTGTGAGCTAGGCTGATGCCATGGCACTTCTAGCCCGGAGAACAAAGTGAGACTCTGTCTTAAAAAAAAAATAAATAAATAGTAAATAACTTGTCACAAATATCTCTCCATATATAATATGAATACGATAAGAAAAAAGTAATAAAATTGGAACATAGTACACAGTATAAATAATATTCCCCTTTTCTATTAGATTTCCTAAATTACAAAGCTAACCGCCCATTTTAAAGAGAAAGCAATGACAAAATTTATTTTAAAAATAACCTCTCTCTCTATCTTCGTTAACTCCTACTCAATGAGGTATCTAGTGTTAACAGCCTCTCATACAAAACATAGGGACAGAGGAGCAGCAAGTAAAAATACAAAAACAAAAACGCAAAACCAATCCAAACAAATACCAAAAATGAAACAAACAAACAAAACAACCCTCAATATTTGTCCCAGCATTTCTGATTGATATAAATCTACTTAACCAAAATGCGTGTGACAGATATTAGAAGGAGAAAAGAGGAAACATGCACACATGTGCACATGTACACACAAACACACTTGTAGGGTCAGGAATAGGCTGGTATATTGCTTAGTGAAAATATTAATAGCAAGTCACCAGGTAATATGTGCAGCATGATTCTCTCTCAGTAGAAACAAGCAAACCTTTATGTAAGCATATATCCTCGTACGTATTCACATTGCTTCAGCAAGCGTTAAGGTGTAGAAGGTTACCACTGGGCTGTTAGCATTTGTTACTGCAAAGGACGGCATTGGAGAAAGGGAACAGGCAATGGGATGGAGGCTAATTAGCTTTTTCTTTGTATGTCTTTGTATTACCTTCCTTTATTTGCTACACCAAGCATTTTTCAATTTTTCAAACAAAAGTATCTAATGTAAAGGAAGGTATAAAATTGGAAAATATCAAACAGCAACAAAAACACAGTCTCATCATGTGAGTGTCTTTCAACAGTTTCATGCAATCTCACAGAAATATATGCAAAGATATAAGCACATATATAGGGTTTATTTTATATAAAAACTATCATATTCTATAATTTAATTTATAGAAAATTTTGTACAACACAACATGTGCATCCTATTAGAACAATAGGCATAGCTCAAACACATTCTTTTAAACAACTTCATGTCATAATTCTTCCATTGATGGGCAGGCATTATGTTAACTTTATACTATAAAGCCAATGCTTCATACACATTTTATATTTTATATACATGTTATTTCCCTGGGATCAATCTGAAGTGGGTTTCCTGGAGCACAAATTATAATACTTATAGTTTGAATAAATTTTACCATATTAATTTTCAAAGATTGTAGCAATTAGCATTACTGCCAACATTGGATGTTACTGTTTTTCAAAATTATAGGCAACATTAATATTTTTAAAAATGATATCTCACCTTAGTTATAATTTGTGTGTTTTTGACCACTTATGTGATTACACATTATTTATTTGCTTATTATCTATTTTTATTTTTTTCTTGTAAATAATTTGTTGAATTACTTCAGTTATTCTGTTGGATTGCTTGTCTTTTTCTTTATAAGATTGGTAAGAAATTAAGTAAGTGCACTTTCCCATAGTTGCAGATATTTTTTCCAAATCATTGGTATTTATTTAGCTTTATGTTATTTTTTTTAATTTCAGCATATTAGGTACAAATGTTAGGTTACATACATTGCCCTACCTGAGTCAGAGCTTCAAATGTGTCCATCCCACAGGTGGTGCACACTGTACACACTAGGTGTGAATATACCCATCCTCTCCTCCCCACCACAACCTGCCCTACACCAGATGAATGATATGCACACTTAAGTGTTGATCAGTTAATACCAATTTGATGGTGAATACACCTGGTGCTTGCTTTTCCACTTTTGTGATACTTCACTTAGTAGAATAGGTTCCAGCTCCATCCAAGATAATACAAGAGGTGCTAGATCACCATTGTTTTATGTGGCTGAGTAGTATTCCATGGTATACATATACCACATTTTATTAATCCACTCATGTATTGATGGGCACTTGGGTTGTTTCCACAGCTTTGCAATTGTGAATTGTGCTGCTATAAACCTCCTAGTGCAGATGTCTTTTTTATAGAGTGTCTTTTTTTTCCTTGGGTAGATGCTCAGTAATGGGATTCCTGGATTAAATGGCACTTTTTTTTTTTTTTTTTTTTTTGAGACAGAGTCTCACTTTGTTGCCCAGGCTAGAGTGAGTGCCATGGTGTCAGCCTAGCTCACAGCAACCTCACACTCCTGGGCTCAAGTGATCCTTCTGCCTCATCCTCCTGAGTAGCTGGTACCACAGGCATGCACCACATTTTTTCTATACATATGAGTTGGCCAATTAATTTCTTTCTATTTATGGTAGAGACGGGGTCTCGCTCTTGCTCAGGCTGGTTTCGAACTCCTGACCTCGAGCAAGCCGCCCGCCTCGGCCTCCCAGAGTGCTAGGATTACAGGCATGAGCCACAGCGCCCGGCCCCCATTTTATAAATGAGGGAAAGCAGATCAGTGGCATTTGTTGTTTGGGGAATTTTTGACAAAAGTCATTCTCACTGGAGTTAGGTGATATCTCATTGTTGTTTTGATTTGTATTTCCTTGATGATTAGAGACATTGAGCATTTTTGCATGTGTTTCTTGGCCATTAGTCTATCTTATTTTGGAAAGTTTCTGTGCATGTCTTTTGCCCACTTTTAGTGGAGTGGGTAAAGAATCCCTATTCAATAAATGGTGCTAGGAAAACAGGATAGCCACATGTAGAAGGCTGAAACAGGATCCACACCTCTCATTTCTCACAAAAAGTAATTCACGATGGACAACAGACTTAAACTTAAGGCATGAAAGTATAAGAATTCTAGGAGAAAATGTTGGAAAAACTCTCAGAGACATTGGCCTTGGCAAAAAATTTATAAAGAAAGCCCCCAAAGCAATCACACCACCAACAAAAATAAATAAATGGCACCTGATCAAATTAAAAAGCTTATTCACAGCCAAGGAAACAATCAACAGAGCAAATAGACAGCCTAGAGAATGGGAGAAAATATTTGCATGCTACACATCTGCTAACGGGCTGATAACCCGAATCTACAAAGAACTCAAATCAGTATGAAAAAAATTAACATTTTATTTTCTATTTTAATTCTTTTTCATTACTTACAGTATTTCTTATAGTAATTTCCCTTTTACATTGTTTTTCCTTCTATTTTCTTAAGTTGAATACTTAGTTCATTTATTTACACTATTTCTTCGCATTTATTTTGATAACATGATTGAATTGATTCTTTCAATTTTAATTTACCATTTTTAATACTACATTTTTATCTGTGTCTTACTTTACTTTTGCTGACTTGAGCAAGTTTCCTTTTTGATCTTCTTTACTCTAATTAATTGTAAAGTTTGATTCTGATTTGCTTACCTTCCAATATTTCACATGTAATGTATTTTTCTAATATTTTAGGGGTGTTAATAACCATAGTTTCTTCCAAGACATCTCACTTGTTCTGTCTTTTCCTATACTTTACACACAGAGAGGAAATCTTTAAAAAATAGTTTGTTTCCCATTTCATTCTACCCTTGCTCTAAATCCTTGGTAAAGTAATTTAGGATTTTCAGTCATGCTATTATGAGACTGGCTCAAATTATGTCTTTCTGTTTCAATAATTCCTTTTTAATGCATTTTACAAAATCTCAATCATTGTATCATCATCAGTTTAGACTTAATTCTATGAAATATGATTTGGAAAGTGTGTCATCTTTCTTTTGTAATATTCTTTCTGTAGATTGTAAAATTCTTCTCTTTCTTTTTGCATTTCTAGAATGGTAACATGATATGTCTAGATGTGTGTGTGTGTGTGTGTGTGTGTTCACTAATATTTCCAAGGGTGCATTGCACTCTTTTGATCTGAAGACTCTAGAATTTTGGGTGGTTTCCTCATTGTTTTTCTTTTTTTCTTTTGAACTTTTGTCTGATGATTCATTTCCAGTATGCACTCTGCCTGCTCTTTTGGGCATGCCTATTACATGCCCATTAGATCTGCCCACCTCGTGTTCTTCCATTCATAAATTCCAGCTCTATGGAACTTTACTTTTTGTTGACATCTTTCTTTCTCTTAATATGTGAGAACTCTAAATGACTTATTAGCACATATAATTCTCTCTTTCTTTCCATTTATAAAATTTAACCTTTTCAAAAGAAGAAACCATATTTATTAACACTAGAAAGTCTTTCTGGAACTTTAATTCTATTTTCTTGAAGATCCTTCTCTTTTGGCTAAAAATGTCATTTATCTTTTCTATTTGTTCTATTTCAATGGAAACTATCAGATTTTTGCTTTTCCAACTTGATTTGCCTCCTTTAAGTGAATTAATACCTTAAATAATTTCAAATCTTATTGTTATTATTTATCTATAGGTATTGTTCTTCTTAGTGTTGGGGTCAGGCTATGGACTTTTTTACATGTAGGAAAAATTTGTTAGTTTCTTTTCTTGGGGCCTATTTCAAGGAATACACTTGGTTGCCTCTCTGCTGACCACTGAGAGGGGTCTGCCTGAGCCTCATAATGTGTTCATGCTGCAGCCCTATCCCTCCCAACCTCTGAACCAGGGGCTCTCTACCCCCCAACACATTGCCCCTCCAGTTTACTACTGTCTGTGGGTTTGGTGTTACTCAAAGACAAATCAGCAGGAAGGGGCCAGGAACATCCCCTTTGTGACTTTGAAAAATCCTGCCAGCATATCACTGTGGAATTCTAGAGAAAGAACTGAAAGATCAAAAGATGGCAGTTAAAGAAATGCTTTGACATATCAATTTTATCTTGAAGAAAGATAACTTCCAAAGTTCAGCAAGAAAAATTAACTGTAAAAGTTACCGGTAGCTCCAAGTTATATAGATTTCAAAATTTATAAAATATGTAAAAGCATCACCTAACTGTACCTTAAATGTTTCAATCCTTCAACTTGTAAAATTTTTGTTTCCTGATATGCAGAATCACTCTGGAAAGACTCTTTAGAAGGAGGGTTTTTTACTCACTTTTGAAGTGACTATGTAAGAATAGTCATAATTTCACTTATTTGGTAGGCATGATTTAGGAGATCTATATTGGATACAGCACACCTATTTATCACTTGTAGTCCCCGAATGAGTCATTTAACTTCAGTATAATGCAGTATTTCTCATCTAAAAGATATACAATACAAACAAGATACTGGGCAAGTTCACCCACAAGCTATATAATATATTCTCAGAAAGATGTTTTTGCCTTAGCTAAATAAAAAATTGCAAAATCGCATGGTCCATTGAAGTTTGTTTTGTAAATAGTGAAAACCTGGGATGCTAAAGCTCTGACTACCAAGAGTTTATGCTATACTGCTGGTCTCATTCTAAATTTTCAGCCTATGTATGTGCATTAAGTACGTATACAGGGAGCTTATGAGAATATGCAATACTAAGCATGGAACCTTACTAACAAAAATTACTATCAGGTCAATATTGAGCCAAGAAAACATTATAGAAACACTATGGAATAGAAATTCAAATTTAGGAAAATATCCACTCTTGCTCTTCTAAAATAAGACCATTGTATGGAGGCTACTAGGGAGGGATGGAAGTTAGGGTAAGACTTAAAGAAATTATACATTGATATCTCTGATGCTGGGATACTTTCCATGTTTTCCATCAGATATTTCTTTTTCCCTAAAATCCTCTATTAGCAGTTTCTATCTCCCTTTAGACTATTTATTGGAGCTACTTAAATTTCCCATCAGTGGTCACAGCTGAATAGACTAATAGGCCTTTGGGAAGGCAACCACGTTCCATTGCATTTATTGCTTTTGTATCCAATTAGAACACCCAGAGGGGCATAGAGACTGGCATAGATTGAAGCAGGCAACAATCATGCACCTATAAAGGAGAAGAGTGTGTGTTTGTTTGTGTGTGTGTTTACTAATGAAGTAAAAAATTGGACCATTATTGAAAGCCTTGATAGAAATTTAGAAAACAATACACTTTTATCTTACTCACATTTACAGGTAAATATATTGACTTTTCACAATTGGAACTGTGTTGAATAGATGTTGCTATAAAGACTCCAACTCTTTTAGTTCTAGCTACATTATATATATTTTTCTCATCAGTAGCATTAAGAAACATGCCCTTCTTGAACTCAAGTCTTTCCTTCCAATGATATGCTGTGGCACACACAGAGAAGACATAAACTGTCCTCTGACCTCTACAGGTACCAGGGAGTGGTTTTCTCATTTCTGCATTGCTGCTTTTTGAAATAAAGGGAATAGTTTTCTTTGTGAAGATCAATATTTTAAAAAAATCAATTTTATTAATGCCTTTTAATTATTATATTTTATCAGAAGTTGATCTATTACATCTAATTATTTAGAATCAAGGGTTTTGTGTATTCTATCCACCCCACTGACACACACCTTCCCACATATGCTTTATTCCCAAGAAATTAAATCTTTGAATTTTGCTTGACAGCTTAATTTTAATTCTGAAAGAAGCCCAAGTAATCAGATTAGGATATTTCTCAGTGGAGAAAATTATAAAAGCCATATATGACAAACTCACAGCCAACATCATACTGAATGGGGAGGAAAAAGTTGAAAACATTCCCACTCAGAACTGGAACAACACAAGGATGCCCACTGTCACTAATTCTATTCAACATAGTGCTGGAAGTCCTAGCCAGAGCAATCAGACAACAGAAGGAAATCAAGGGTATCAAAATAGTAGTAGGTGAGGTCCAACTATTGCTCTTTCTTAATGATATGGTCTTATATTTAGAAAACCCCAAAGATTCTGCCAAAAGACTCTTGGAATTAATAAAAAAAATTCAGCAAAGTCTCAGGCTATAAAATCCATGCACAAATCAGTAGCATTCCTATACATCAACAACAGTCAAGATGATAATTAAATGAATTACTCAATACCTTTCACAATAGCTACAAAGAAAAAAAACACCTAGAAATATATTTAACCAAGAAAGTGAAAGATTTCTGCAAAAATAACTACAAATCACTGAGGAAGGAAATGGCAAATGATGTAAACAAATGGAAAAATACCATGCTCATGGATTAACAGAATCAGCATTGTTAAAATGTCCATACTACCCAAAGTGATCTACGGATTCAATGCAATCTCCATCAAAATACCAATGTCATTTTTCACAAATTTAGACAAAAATAATTCTACACTTCATTTGGAACCAGAAAAGACCCTGAAGAACCAAAGCAACTTTAAGCAGATGGAACAAATTTGGAGGCATCACTTTACCAGACTTCAAGGCATGGCAATACACAAAAATAGAGACATAGACCAATGGAACACAACAGAGAACTCAGATCTAAAACCATCCACATATTCTCATCTGATCTTTGACAAAATACACAGCAATATACACTGCAGAAAAGAATCCCTATTCAAGAAATGGTGCCAGGAAAACTGGATAGCCACATGTAGAAGATTGAAGCAGGTTCGATATCTCTCACCACTCACAAAAATTAATTTAAGATGAATAACAGACTTAAATCTAAGACATGAAGCCATAATAATTCTAGAAGAAAATGTTGGAAAAACTCTTAGAGATATCGGCCTAGGTAAAGAATATATGAAAAAGACCCCAAGAGCAATCACAACAGCAACAAAAGTAAATAAATGGTACTCCACTAAATTAAAAAACTTCTGCATAGCCAAGAAAACAATCAATAGAACAAATAGACAACCTACAGAATGGAAGAAAATATTTGCATGCAATGCATCTGACAAAGGGCTAATAACCAGAATCTGCAAAGAACTCAAGCAAATCAGCAAGAAAAAAATTTTAAAAAACCATTAAAAAGTATGCACTTATATTTATAAATATTGCATACTCACTGGCCATTTTTCTATAGGTTGCTGGTACATTTATGCTGGAAACAAAGAGAGATTTGGTGTTTAATAGAATATTCCTTTGTTATTTTCTTTTCTGTATCATTAACTCATTTCTTTACCTTGGACATTTTTCAGTCCATTTAATCATCACCAATTAATTAGCAGTCATATGTTAGGAGTCTTCTTAAGCCCTCCAAATAACATATGATATGTGATAAATATTTCTTGGTAAATTAATAGCTGTTGTGTTACATATTGATTCTAGTAAGTGCTGATTTATATTTAAATAAATGCTGACAATCTCTAGCTTTATAAATTTATTTTTCTTTTCCCTTGACACTATTAGCACAGCTAAATGACAATCAGCTGTCTGTTTCTCTCTGTCTACTAATTATTTTATTTACACAGGACTAAAATAGTAGTGTGACTACTTGTTTTGTCATAGTTAAATTATGTAAATTTTATCAAAAATTTAACAGTAGCAGTGAATAACAAAGTTAACTATCATGATTAAGATAAAATATTTTAAAAAGAAATGTGCACATCTGTCTGGTTTGCTACAATAATTGAGAAGAAAGACAATGGCATTTTCTTGAAATTCATGAAAAAACTGTAATTATCTTCCTTGCAGAAGAGGCAGTTTAGGATGCAGTAGAGTAGCTTAGCATTGTAGGAGAAGACCTGACATTGCCCTACAAACTTGGATCCCACTTTCTGCTCTGTCATGTGCCTTTGTGATTTTACTGATCTTTTCAAGGAACTGTATTATTTTTCACTTGTGTGACCAATTTAAAGAAAATTTATTTTATCAAATCCCTCTTATTATTGTACATACTGACTAACATAAATCTTTTATTAGTAATCTTTTGAAATCAAAAGGATTTTGTATCTGGGGAGGAAGTAAAGAAACTAATTATGAAATGTATATATTTGAGCAAATGTGATCCAATGAGCTGATGCATCTGGAAGTTATGTTTATATCCCACTCTGTTCTACCTGGATAATATACCAGTCATGGCTAGGTTGAGCTGGGGGACAGTCCCGTCTTCTTCAGCTGAAGAGGCTACACCTGAACAGAACTTCCCACAGCTTCAGAGAAAAGACTGTACTTCCCATGGACTCCAAGGTCTTTCATTGCTGGACACATGGTGTCCAGTTTCCAAGCCAACTCAGGTGGTGTTGAATGCCAGACTGATTGGAGTTCAATTCTCTGCTCATCAAAAGGATGAACAACAAAAAGAATAGAAAGAACAAAGAAGATGCGATTCTTCACTCAAGGGCCCACCATGAGTCCACCAGTGCCTGCGCTCAATTCTTCTCTGTGGGCTGATGAAAGGAAGGGGAGGCTGAGGCCTTCATTTTATGGCTTATAAGCTTCCCTAATAAAACTCATTATCTAATTGTGTGAGGTTGTGGGATTCACCTTCTTGCTCCACGGTGGGTCTTCCCTATCTATGTCCCAACTGCCCTCCCTGCCCTACCACATCCTCCTCCTCTGTTTAGCCATTTAAACAGCTGGGGATGTTTGTTATTCTTGATAGAAAGAAAATTTCTGGGCTTTGGAGGCAACTCTGAAACAGGGTAAATTTCCAGGGATCCAAGCTGCTCTACTTCTGTGTTGTTGTGGGTTGTCAAAGCCAAGATTTTTCATTTTTCTCTCTACCTTCCATCTTCCTCTTCCAAAGTCTATTTTTCTTTTTCTTCATAGGGACTGTTGACCAAAAAATAAAAAAAAACTAAACTTTAAACAATGATGACATATTAATAAAATATCATGGTAGAAAGATGTAGTAGATACACTTTTCCCTATACTTTCCATTAAGGTCAGCTAAAAATCCTGGAAATTATATACAAAACAAAAATTTATGAAAGGTGGGACCAGCTATGCACCACAGCACCCGAAGAATGGCATGGCTGTGAGTCTCCTGGGTTTTCTTTTTGCTATATATATGCTTAGACTGGGTGCTGGAGAAGGCAGCAAATCAAAAACACTAACAGAAACAAATAGGAAAAAAAAAAAATCTCAAATAAAATGTTGTTATTTCTAGACACAAAACCAGGAAAAGGGAAAGACAAAAAAAAAAAAAATAGGTCATAACTACATTATTTCAACCTAACACCACAGACAAATTTGAGGCCCCACCTTGACCCACACCAGCAAGGCTGAGTGGGGAATCTAGACTTCCACCCTCACCCTTCACAACAAGGCATTCCCCTTGCCAAGTTGGTGTCAGAAAAGACCAAGTGGGGAGTCATACTTCCATTTCCACCAGGCAGAAATGAACTTCCCTCCTGCACCATGTCACAGGACAAGACATGGAACCCTGAAGCCTCCACCCCAACCTAGGGATAATGAGACACCTGTCCCTCTCCCTGATGGGACAGTGCCTTAGGACTCCTAGTGGAGAGTCAGGGTCTTCACAAATGTCCAATGATGATGAAACCACATGCACCATGCGTTAGTGGAGGCCATATTGGGAGCAGTAGCAAAAGTCACCCTCCCCTTCCTATGGTGGTATGAGTGGCGGCTGGGGGAACCTGAACCACCCCAGCCCAGCAGCAACAACATGCCCCACGGTGTCATTTTCCTTCTTCTATGGAGTTTCCTTAACTGTGTTTGCCAATTGAAGCAAATATTATAGCTCTATCTCATGTAGTTGTCAATGTATGTGGAGGAAATATTTGAGACACATTATAAATAGTGGGAGAGCATGGTGAGGTAAAGGGAGATAAGTTTTAAAAAATTTGATCATACTGGTAAAATGTCAATACTGTTATATGACCAAATGCTGACAATGGTATGGAGAAACTGAGTCTCTCATATATTGCTTGTGGGGAAGCAAAGTGGTACAGACACTCTGGAATACAGTTTGGTAGTTTCTTACAAAATTAAGCATATATTTATCATAAGACTAAACAATTATACTCCTGAACCTTTATCTCAGAGGAATTAAAACTTATGCTGACACAAAAACCTGTAAATGAAAGTTCATAGCAGCTTTATTTATAATACCCCAAAACTGGAAACAACCCAGATGTTGTTTAATGGGTGAATGGTTAAATAAACTATGATGCATCCATACCATGAAATACTACTCAACAATAAAAAGGAACAAAGTATTCATACATGTGACAACTTGGATGTCTCTCAAGGGTATTATGGTAAACTTTAAAAAGCCAGTCTCAAAAGGTTGCATATATATGATTCCATTTATATAACACTCTCAAAATGAGAGAATTTCAGGACTAGTGAAAGCGGATTAGGGATATGGGTATGACTACAAAAAGGTAAAATGAGAGAGCCCATTGGGGTGATCAAACATACAAATATCTTGGATGTGGTGGAATTATATGCAAGCTTACACACGAGCTAAAATAGCATAGCTTTACAATCGTTGTATTGTAACCAGCTCTATAAACAAATTTCAATGATCCCTATGTGCTTTTTAAAAATCCCCTTTCTTAACTAACTACTTGACATCTTGAGTTGTTTCCCAGAAATGGTGGGATTTTCTGCAAGACAAAGGAGCTGAGATTCTGAAGGTCCAGGGGCAGACTTCCCAGTGCCAAGATTCATCATCCCAACAAACTTCCCCCAATGTGCATATTCCCTTGTTTGTTACACCATGACCTGCCATGATGTAAATGAGATAAATGTAATAAAATGGCAAGAGGTTTTCTATTAATATAATCTGCTTCTTTTGAAACTTCTCAGATTTATGTCTCAGAAGCTCAGTTTTTGATGTGTATTTTTGCTTTCAGCTTTTCCTCCCCTTGAAATGGCCTGAAATGATAACCTTCTCCTTCAACTTTTTTTATCAGCTCCTGGAACTTTTTCCTCCCTATGATTGTAAGTCTGCTGTTAAATTCGGATGCTGAAATGTTTACATTACAGGTCTAAAAATCAATGCTTTTTTCCCTAGCTTCTTGACATGGCTGAATTATTCAACATGGTCGAAAGATCTTCCTATGCTATTACTAAGAGTTGGGTATTCCCCTTCTCAAAGTATGAGTTTTCTAGTTTCTTGTTTCCTTTATAAGATGATGTTCACTTATGATCCTGGACACAGTCTTCATATGTCTAACCAATTCTAATACCCTTGTCATGAGGCTTGGCTTCCAAGTTGTCTAAATAGGTTTCTCATAAAAAACAACAACTATTGTGCTAAAGAAGGTTTTTCTTTACATTTTAGTAACTGGCCTAAGAAACAAAGATTTTTATGTTTTATCAAAATAATTCCTATTTTGTTCTTATTAAGATTTTTGTTTACTTGGGAAAACTGAGTTTGAAAAAGTTGAGGGTTTTTCTGTATTGCCTTTGAAATCTTCTGATTATCACTCTCTGTTAAGCAACTTATTATTAATATTACTTTACAGTAACATGGGATTCTGTTTTGATCAAATGTTTTGAGCCTTTTCATATCTTTGACAAATGTCTGCAAAATCTAGATAATTTGAATGTCTAGCTACCTGTAAACTTCTGTTTTCTTGTCATTGTCAGAACTAGGCAGGACTTAGAACTTGTTGGTTCTTAGCTAAAACCATCCTAAATGGTTTTAACAAATGGTTATGTTGTATAGTGAATTCCTATGAGTCTGACAGTAGCTCAATGCTTATAGATAAGTTAATTTTATAACGTTGCTTTGGGTTTTTTGTTTTTTTTTTTTTTTTTTGCTCTTATGTTGTTTGACATGTTTTAACAGTTGATAAATATCTGTCCACCTCAATTCCCATCTAACCCAGAACATTTCATTGACTATAAAAGTCTTTTGACTTTAAATCCCCTGGCCACAGGTTTCCACCCAGAGACAGGATGAGACCGGGGCGGGTAACCACACCATCCCAGCAATCATGGGACAAAATAAAAGTTTGGCCATCGATGCTGCCTCTGGAAAATCTTGACTAAAAGTGGGGAAATATAGGCTAAAATGAAATTCTAGGCACTAACCCCTGCTGACTGAATGGACCATCTTTTGGCCAAGGGGATTACCCTCCCCACCAATAAACTTAAACCTGAGTTCCTGGCCATGAGGGGAAGGGAGGTCATAAGGCTTCATTATACCCTATTCTACCAATCAAAAAATTAAAAAACAAAAACAAAACAAAACAAAAACTCAGGAATACTAGTTTGTTCAAGATCTAAGGCCAGTAAGCCAACTAGGGGAGGATATTCTTCCTATGATATATAATCTTTGTAGCCTCCTTACCGTTTTATCTGGAACTTTTGGCTGATTTTCAGAAATGGATTTTAAAAGGTACTTTGTTTTGCATTCCTTTTGCTCCTGAATCCCAAGTACTATTTGCTTTTGAATGGGAAGAGTTAAAGTCTAAAGCCAAATGCCAGTATTGCTGAACTGTCCTTCTTCAGGGGTTTAAAAAAACTCCCCAAAAATCTTCAGAAAAAATTCTAGCCAGAGATTTGAGGGAAATAGTTTTAGGCAAGGAAATGATTTTGCAGTATGCAGACAATACCCTGATAACCCAGTGAGACTGAAGCTGAAGCAAGGCAACATGCCATAATTGTATTAAATTTACTGGCTGGCAAAGGATATAAAGCATCTCAGAAAGATCTCAAATCTTGCTTCCCACTGTCAAACACTTGGGCTTTGAATTGTCTCTTGAAACTTGGAACCTCCTTCCAGATTGGAGAGAGGTTGTAAATCAAATAGCAGTCCATACCACCCACAAGCAGTTGCCAGGATTCTTGGGTATGGCTGTGTTTTACTGGAATTAGATTCCTAACTTCAAGCTAATAGCAAAACCCCCTCTGTGAAGCCTTAAAAGGGAAGAAAAAGAACTACTTACTTGGACTGAGGAATGCCACAAGGCTTTTTTGACTATTAAAGAAATATTAATGACAGCCCTTACATTGGGCCCTCTGGATTTATATAAGCCTTTTTTTTTTTTTAATTTTTCTCTTTTGATTTATTTATTTATTTATTTTAGGTGTTTTGAGATTTTTTTTTATTTCGGCATATTATGGGGGTACAGATTTTAAGGTTTCAATAAATGCCCACTTCCCCCCCTCCCCCCAAAAGTCTGAGTCTCCATCATGACCATCCCCTAGATGGTGCACATCTCACTCATTATGTATGTATATACCCGCCCCCCTTCCCCCTCCACCTGCCCAATACCCTATTACTGTAGTACCTATGTGTCCACTTAGGTGCTACTCAGTTAATACCAGTTTGCTGGAGAATATATCTGGTGCTTGTTTTTCCATTCTTGGGATACTTCACTTAATAGTATGGGTTCTAGCTCTATCCAGGAAAATATAAGATGTGCTATATCACCATTGTTTCTTAGAGCTGAATAGTACTCCATGGTATACATATACCACATTTTATTAATCCATTCTTGGATTGATGGGCACTTGGGCTGTTTCCACAGCCTTGCAATTATGAATTGTGCTGCTATAAACATTCGAGTGCAGGTGTCTTTTTTGTAGAGTGTCATGGGATCATTTGGGTAGATGCCTAGCAATGGGATTGCTGGATCAAATGGTAGATTCACTTGTATCGCTTTAAGGTATCTCCATATTGCTTTCCACAGAGGTTGAACTAGTTTGCAGTCCCACCAGCAGTGTAGGAGTGTTCCTCTCTCTCCACAACCACGCCAGCATTTATTGTTTGGAGATTTTTTGATAAAGGCCATTCTCACTGGGGTTAAGTGATATCTCATTGTGGTTTTGATTTGCATTTCCCTGATGATTAGAGATGTTGAGCATTTCTTCATATGTTTGTTGGCCATTCTTCTGTCTTCTTTAGAAAAATTTCTGTTCAAGTCCTGTGCCCACATTTTAATGGGGTTATTTGATTTTTTCTTCCTAATTTTCATGAGTTCTAAGTATATTCTAGTTATCAGTCCCTTATCGGATGCATAGGATGCAAAAATTTTCTCCCATTCTGTAGGTTGTCTGTTTACTTTCATGACTATTTCTTTGGCTGTGCAGAAGCTTTGTAGTTTGATCATGTCCCATTTATTTATTTTTGTTGTTGCTGGGATTGCCTTCGGGGACTTCTTCATAAACTCTTTGCCCAGGCCAATGTCTAGGAGAGTGTTTCCAACTTTTTCCTCTAGAGTTCTAATAGTTTCATACCTTAGGTTTAAGTCTGTTATCCAGCGTGAGTTGGTTTTTGTGAGAGGTGAAAGGTGTGGGTCCTGTTTTAGCCTTCTACAGGTGGCTATCCAGTTTTCCCAGCACCATTTATTGAAAAGGGATTCTTTTCCCCAGCGTATGTTTTTGTCTGCTTTGTCAAAGATTAGATGGCTATATGAGGATGGTTTTATATCAGGATTCTCACATCTGTTCCACTGGTCAATATTCCTATTTTTGTGCCAATACCATATTGTTTTAATTACTACAGCTTTGTAGTAAAGTTTGATATCTGACATATTAATGCCTCCCATTTTGTTTTTGTTGCCTAGAATTGCTCTTGATATTCGGGGTCTTCTTTGGTTCCATTCGAAGCGTAAAATTATTTTTTCTATATCTGTGAAGAATGCTGATGGGATTTTAATAGGTATTGCATTGAATCTGTAGATCAGTTTGGGTAGTATAGACATTTTGATGATATTGAGTCTGCCGATCCACGAACATGGTATGGATTTCCATCTGTTTACATCCTCTGCTATTTCTTTCCTCAGTGTTTCATAGTTCTCCCTGTAGAGGTCTTTTACCTCCTTGGTTAAGTATATTCCTAGGTACTTTAATTTCTTTGTTGCTATTGTGAAGGGAATTGAGTCTTTGATTTGGTTCTCCATTAGATTGTTGTTGGTGTATATGAATGCCTCTGATTTCTGTGTATTGATTTTGTATCCTGAGACTTTACTAAATTCATTGATCAGTTCCAGGAGTTTCTTGGTTGAATCCTTGGGGTTTTCTAGATACAATACCATATCATCAGCAAACAGTGAAAGTTTGGTCTCTTCTGCCCCTATTTGGATACCTTTGATTCCATTTTCCTGTCTGATTGCTGTAGCCAAGACTTCCAGCACTATGTTGAACAGAAGTGGAGATAGTGGGCAGCCTTGTCTGGTTCCAGTTCTAAGTGGGAATGATTTCAATTTTTCCTCATTCAGTATTATGTTGGCTATGGGTCTGTCATATATCTCTTGTATCATTTTTAGGTATGTCCCTTCTATGTCTATTTTCTTAAGTGTTCGTATCATGAAAGGGTGTTGAATTTTGTCAAAAGCTTTTTCTGCGTCTATTGAAAGAATCATGTGGTCTTTGTTTTTGCTTCCTTTTATGTGGTGAATTGCATTTATAGATTTACGTATGTTGAACCATCCCTGCATCCCTGGGATGAAGCCCACTTGGTCGTGGTGGATTATTTTTTTGATAAGTGTCTGGATTCTGTTAGCTAAGATTTTGTTGAAAATTTTTGCATCTATATTTATTAGAGATATTGGTCTGTAGTTTTCTTTTTTTGTTGCATCCTTTCCTGGTTTTGGTATCAGAGTAATATTCACTTCATAAAAGGTGTCGGGGAGGTTTCTGTTCTTCTCGATGTTGTGGAATAGTTTCTGCAAGATAGGTACTAGTTCTTCTTTGTAAGTGTGGTAAAATTCAGGTGTGAAGCCATCTGGACCGGGACTTTCCTTTTTAGGGAGATTTTTAATTGCTGTTTCTATTTCAGTTGTTGAGATTGCTCTGTTCAGGGAATCTATTTCTTCCTGGTTGAGCCTAGGGAAGCTGTGTGTTTCTAGAAATTTGTTCATTTCCTCCACATTTTCTAGTTTGTGTGCATAAAGTTTTTTGTAGTATTCATAAATTGTATCTTGTATCTCTTTGGGATCAGTTGTGATATCTCCTTTTTTATTCCTGATGGAGCTTATTAGAGATTTCTCTTTTCTGCTTTTCGTTAGCTTAGCCAATGGTGTGTCAATTTTGTTTATTTTTTCAAAGAACCAACTTTTTGTCTTATTAATCTCCTGAATAGCTTCCCTGTTTTCAATTTCGTTTAGTTCTGATTTGATCTTGTTGATTTCACTTCTCCTGCTTGGTTTGGGGTTGGTCTGTTCTTCTTTTTCCAGCTCTTTGAGTCGTTTCATTAGATTGTCTATTTGTGATCTTCTTGTCTTTTGGTTATAGGCATTTATGGAGATAAACTTTCCTCTCAGACCTGTTTTAGCTGTGTCCCAGAGGAGTTGATAACTTGTCTCTCCATTGTCGTTTTCTTCATAGAACTTTTTTATTTCCGTCTTGATTTCTTCATTTACGAAGTAATCATTTAGTAGGAGGTTGTTTAATTTCCACGTTTTTGTGTAGAAATGTGAGTTTCTGTTAGGGTTTATTTCTACTTTTATTCCACTGTGATTTGAGAAGGTACATGGTATGATTTCTATTTTTTTAAATATATAAGCCTTTTGATTTGTTCATTTGAGAAAGGGAAGGAATTGGACTCAAGGTATTGACACAAGAGATCATAAGCAACCTGCACTCTTATTTCTCTGAGCAACTGGATGTGATAATGAAAGGATGGCTTACTTGTCTGAGAGCAGTAGCTGCTACTTACAATATTTTACAAGAAGCTAAAAAGTTTACTCTTGGACAACTGGTGACTGTTCACACCATGTATTATGTATTAGCCCTACTAGAACAAGAGGGAAGCTTTTGGTTGCCAGTGAGTGGCCAGATGAGTAAATATCAGGCTGTTTTGTTAGATAATCCTAATATAATTATGAATGTGGTGTCTGCCTTAAATCCAGTCATCCTGCTGCCTATGGACTCTCATTCCCCATTCTGTTATTATATTCAGATTGTTGACCAAATGTATTCTAGTCTCCAGGATTTGACTGACCAGCCCCTGTTGGACTTAGATGAGAAAGAAGAAGCAGGCACATTTGAAGACAGAGAAACTGAGTGAACTAATCCATTTTTGGAGAGTTAATCCAATCTCGACAGAGTGAGAACTTACTCACTACTGAGAGAATGGCACCAGGTCATTCGTGAGGGATTTGCCCCCATGACTCAAACACCTCTGTAGCGCTCACCACCCAACATTGCTTCGCTGGGGATCAAATTTCAACATGAGTTTTGGTGGGAATAAAAAATCATATCCAAACCATCAGATGTACCACAGTACATTCATTTTTCTTTTTTTTATTAGTATAAACTTAAGGGGTACAAGTGCAACTTTATTACGTGGATATATTATATAGCACCACAGTTTATTTATCCATTCACCTACTCTTCTTTACGCATTAACTAACCTCACACGTTTTATTATAGAAACACAAAATGAACTAAGACATATACAAACAATGAAACATTATTCAGCACTAAAAAGAAATATGCTATCAAACCAAGAAGAGATTGGAATAACCTTAAAGGCATATTATTAAGTGAAAGAAGCCAATCTGAAAAGGCTATATTCTGTATTATTCCAACCATATAATATTTTGGAAAAGACAAAGCTATGAAGACAGTAAAAAGTTCAGTGGTTGCCATAGTATAGTGGTAAGGGAGGGATGAATTGGCCAACCACAGAGAATTTTTAGAGCAATGAAACTATTCTGTCTGATACTATAATGGTGGATCCGTGTCATTGTACATTTGTCAAAACCTACAGAATATACAGTACTAACAGCAAACCCAAATGAAAACCATCAATGTTAGGTGATAATGATGTGTCAATGCAGATTCATCAATTGTAACAGGTGTACCACTCTGGTGCCAGACGGTGGTTACAGGGGAAAACAACAAAGGTGGGGGTGGGAGGCTGGGTGGGCAGCAGCACTGGGTTTATGGGAACTCTTGGTACTTTCTCCTCAATTTTACTATGAATCTGAAACTGATCTAAAAATAAAGTCTGTTTAAAATGAGAAAAAAGAGAATATGATGTCAAAAATTTTGAAATACACTTTCTTTCATTTATTAAGTCAAATAATTTCCTAGAGAATTCATTTAAATTGACAGATAATTTTTTCCTCAGTAGAAGGTATTAGTCTGAAATATTCCTTTGCACATCTCTATACTCTTAGATGCAAGTTTTATAAATGATTGAGTGATGACTTGCTATCCCCTGAATTACCCTCCAGGTATGATCTTTAGCTCTCCCCATCCTGTTCTGTGCTTTGGAAGGCTACCCCAAGTGGACTACATCAATAAGCCTTCTCATCTTAGGGCTTTCAGATCATTTTGGCCTGTAGGAGGTCCAGTCTTGGCAACAGATAAGGAAGATGGTGGAAGAAAAGTGATACTGAGATTTTTTTCCCCCCTGGCTCCTCTCATAGTTTCCATTAGGCAACTTTTTAAATACAGGTCTCCCTCTGATTCTAATAACAACTGCTCTTTCCTTTGGCCATTAAGCTTAGTAATTGCTAGCAACTGATCTAGCTTTTATTGGCACTAGAGTTCTGCATGATTCCCTGGTGTATTTACTAAATCCTGCTCATAATTTTCTATAAAAGATAATTTATGAAATAATACTCAAGTTACCTAACGAGTATATTTAGAAATATATTTAGAAATCTCTAGCTAATATAATCATTTATAGTAGGCATGGCTTTAGGAAGCAGACCCTCAAAGTAAGATTCTAGATTGGTGTTTCTCTCATATTTGAGGTGTGCATAAATAACTTTCTTGCTGGTAGAGGAAAGAGTTGTAATTTCTGTCATGTGTTAGCTTCACAGATATTAATATTTCCACTGGTAGTAGCATGAAATAATAAAAATGGAAGGTAAGCCACTGAGAGATCAAATGGCTAGGTAATTTGGCTGTTAGGAAAATAACAATGAGTCAATATAGTGTATATATGAGATTTTTATAAATGTCATATAGAGCCTACGCAAGAATAAGAGGAATAAAAGGCTGTGAAATTCCAACTCAGAATATGAGTGGAAAATGAGAAGACCTTGATGAAAAAAACTTGAACAAATCCTTTACCTCTTAGAGTGTCAGAGCAGATAAGATAAGGACCAATATCAAGACTGGATTGTCAAAGTTATGATTGCAATACCAGTGATATAGTCAATTCAGTTAGGTCTCATGGTATAAAAAGGCACTGCTGGGGAAGGAATGGTATCCCGGGAAACAGGATGGAAAAACTGTGTCAGACGCAATAAGGCTGAGAACTTTGAATCTTCATATTTCCCTAAATCCCCTTGGCCTTCCATTTCACAACTCTACTGCTGTATCCAGCACAGGAAAATACTGTGTTTGTCCAGTTGAACTATTGGTCAGTGTTTTCCACGTTAATCTCAGATGGAACATGTTTAATTACAAGGTTTTTCCTGTGTCTGAGCGTCAGTACATGATAGCACACAGTAGGCCAATCTCTTTACCTCCCAGAGCCTCTTTATCACTCAGGATTTTTTATGGGTTTGCAGTAGGCAGAATTCCAAGGTGAACCCTGAGGTTTCCACCTCATGGTGCAAACACTCTGTATAATACTCTCCTCTCAAGTGTGGGTAAAGCTTGTGAATATGTTGTGATTCCACTCCAATTATTATGTATCATTATATGCAATAGGGATTTTGCAGTCCTCCAGTCAGTTGGGTTAATCAGAATGGAGATTATCTAATGATGATTTAGTCTACTCAGGTGGCCTCTTAAAAGTGGGTCTAGAGTTTGAAAATGTGAGGAGTCAGAGAAATACTCTCCCTATAGCCTCAAAAGAGAAAGCAAATAGCCATTTTTTTAAATTGTTATAGAAGGGAGTCGAAGGAAGTCACCTTTCGGATCTGAAAGTCTCAGAACTGCAGCTGCAAGGAACTGAATTCTTCCAACAATTGAATGAGCTTGAAAGAAAACTCCACACTTCAAATGAGACTCTGGTTCAGCTGACACCTTGATTTCAGCCTTGTTTGACTTTGGCCACGGAACCCAGTTGAGGCGTGCCTGGACTTCTGACCTACAAAACTGTGAGTTAATAGATGGATGTGGATTTTCTTGAGCCATTAAGTTTGTCGTTGTTTACTATGTAGCAATAGAAAACTAATTCAGTGCCTGTGACAACCTGCCCTTACTTTGTGGAAAATGATACAGGCCCACCATTAGGCAATCTATTGTGAGTTGACATGACTTTTTTCCCTCACTTTAACTGAGTAAAACTGTCTGTCTCACACACACACACACACACACACACACACACACACACACACACACACTTTTATTTATAGATATTAGAATTTGTAAGGTTCTTAGATATTATCAAGTATAACCTCCTGACTTTATATCAGGAAAAATGGGTATCAAATATGTATCAGAATTATTAATGAGTTTATTCCAAATTATCCACCTGACTAGTGGCCAAGGTAAGACTTGAGGCAGGGCCTTAGTTACAAGTTTTGTTCTCTTTTAAATAAGAGAAAGAAAATCTGTTTAAAAGATTTCTCAACTTTATCAAAAGCTAAGGAATTAATAAGAATGTAGACAGTGACTGTGAAGGATGCTGTGATGGGCTGCCCAGATCCCTTGTAGGAATAAAGGGTTTGTTTCCCTTGCTGCTGTAAGCACTTCCGGTAGACAGTCCTCTGCTGTCAGCTCTTTCCAGAAAATGTCTACGCTGCATAGAACAACCTTCCCTATGTTATGCCCCCTTTCCAGAAGTCATATAAGCCAGATATGAAGTCTGGCTTCCTCCCACAACTTGAGGCAATTCTGAAGGGCAATATTAATTTTAGAATTCCCTATAGGATCAGCTATATACTCCATTGAGACTGCACAAAGCCAAACTTCTCTCTCTGTCCAAATTTGCTTTCTCCTTTCCCGTGTGTTTATACCAAAAATACTTCCTGATAAATACTAATCTCTATTTCAGAGTTGGCTCGTTGGCTTCCCAGAGAGCCCAACCTGTGACAGGGATGGATATAACCACATCTCTGTAAAATAGCTAATATGTGAATTCTATGAAATAATGCATTTTAAACCACTTTACTTTCAAGAAAAATATAATGTGTAAAACTAAGTGTTATATTAATTTATGCATAATATTATATTCTTATAAATTATAATTTGAGGAAATAAACATAGAATCAACATTTGCGTAAAGTATGGTGGCAGAGATGCAGTCATCACTTGTTAGTAGCTTCAAGACAAGGCACGACCAGGTGTGGTGGCTCACGCCTATAATTGTAGGACTCTGGGAGGCCAAGGGGGGAGGATTGTTTGAGGTCAGGAGTTCAAGACTAGCCTGAGCAAGATTGAGACCCTACCTCTACTAAAAATAATTTTAAAAAAGAAATTAACCAAACAATTAAAAAAAATACAAAAAATTGGCCAGGTGTTGTGATATATGCCTGTAGTACCAGCTGAGGGAGGCTGAGGCAGGAACATCACTTGAGCCCAGGAGTTTGAGGTTGCTGTGAGCTAGGCTGATTCTGTGGTACTCTAATGGGGCAACAGAGCAAGACTCTGTCAAAAAAAAAAGGCTCCTCACTTCCTTACTCCAAAGTTACTTAAATCATATGAGAAAACAACTTTAATAACTCCTTCCGGAAGTTGTATTAAAGATGTTGATTCTGCTGAATCATGAGCATGGTATGGTTTCCACTGTTTATGTCCTCTGCTAGTTCCTTCCTCAGTGTTTTGTAGTTCTCCCTGTAGGGGTCTTTTACCTCCTTAGTTAAATATATTCTTAGATATTTCTTTTTCTTTGTTGCTATTGTGAAGGGTATTGAGTCTTTGATTTGGTTTTCAGTTTGTTGTTGGGTTACAGGAATGCTATTGATTTCTCTACATTAATTTTGTAACCTGAGACTTTCCTGAATTTGTTTAGCAATTCCAGTAGTTTCATGGCAGAATCTTTGGGGGTTTTCTAGATATAAGATCATATCATCAGCAAAGAGTGATAATTTGGCCTCTTCTGCCCCCATTTGGATGCCTTTGATTTCCTTCTCTTGTCTGATTGCTCTGGCTAGGACTTCTAGCACTATGTTGAATAGAAGTGGTGATAGAGGGCAACCTTGTCTGGTTTAGCTCTAAGTGGGAATGCTTTCAAATTTTTCCCATTCAGTATGATGTTGCCTGTGGGTTTGTCATATATGGCTTGTATCATTTTTAGGTAAGTCCTGTATGTGCCTATTTTGTTTAGTGTTCTTATCATAAAAGGGTACTGTACTAAACTTTGTTAAATGCTTTTTCTGCATCTATTGAGAGGATCATGTGGTCTTTGCTTTTGTTTATATTTATGTATTGAATTACATTTATAGATTTGCATATGTTGAACCATCCCTGCATCTCTGGGAGGAAGCCCACTTCTCGTGATGGATTATTTTTTTGAGAAGCACCTGACATTGTTAAAATGTCTATACTATTCAAAAGGATCTACAAATTCAATTCAATGCCTATTAAAATGCCAACATCATTTTTTACAGAACCAGAAAAAGTAATCCTACACTTCATATGGAACAAGAGGAGACCTCGCATAGCAAAAGCAATTTTAAGCAAAAAGAACAAAGTGGGAGGCATCAATTTACCAGACTTCAAACTATACTACAAGGCTGTATGTAGTAACTAAAACAGCATGGTACTGGCACAAGAACAGAGACACAGACCAGTGAAACAGAACTGAGAGCCCAGCTATAAAACCATCCTCATATCGCCATCTAATCTTTGACAAAGCAGACAAAAACATACACTGGAGAAAAGAATCATTATTCAATGAATGGTGCAGGGAAAATTGGATAGCCCCATGTAGATGACTAAAACAGGATCCACACCTTTCACCTCTCATAGAAATCAACTCACAGTGAATAACAGACTTAGTGAAACCTAAGGCATGACACTGTAAGAATACTAGAAGAAAATGTTGGAAAATTCTTATAGATATTGGCCTAGGCAAAGACTTTATGAAGAATACCACAAAGGCAATCATAGCAATAACAACAAAAAAATAAATAAATGGAACCTGATTGAATTAAAAAGCTTCTACACAGCCAAGAATATATCATGAGAGCTAACAGACAGCCTATAGAATGGGAGAAAGTATTTGCAGGTTACACATCATACAAATGGCTAATAACTAGAATCTATATAGAATTTAGAAAAATCGGCAAGAAAATCAAACAGCCCTACCAAATGTGGGCAAAAGACATGAACTGAAACTTTCTAAAAGAAGACAGAATAATAGCCAACAAACATATGAAAAATGCTCAACATCTGTAATCACCAGGGAAATGCAAATCAAAACCACAATGCGATATCACTTAGTCTCCAGTGATAATGGGCTTTACCAAAAAAGTCCCCAAACTATAAACGTTGGCATGGGTGCAGAGAGGTAAGAACACTCATATGCTGCTTTTGGGACTGCAAACTAGTACAACCTCTGTGGAATATGGAGATACCTCAAAGAACTACACATAGAATTACCATTTGATCCAGGAATCCCATTACTTGGCATCTACCCAAAAGAACATAAGATATATATATATATATATATATATATATATATATATATATATATATATATATATAACTGCACTTGAATGTTTATAGCTGCACAATTCACAATTACAAAGCTGTGGAAACAACCCAAGTGCCCATCAATACATGAATGAATTAATAAAATGTGGTATATGTATACCATGGAGTTCTACTCAGTCACAAGACATAATGGTAATCTAGCACCTCTTGTATTATTCTAGATAGAGCTGGAACCCATTCTGCTAAGAAAAGTATCACAAGAATGGAAAAACAAGCACCACGTGTACTCGCCATCAAATTGGTATTAAGTGAGCAACACTTAAGTGCATGTATAGTAATTACATTCACTGGGTGTTGGTCAGATGGGAGGGAGGAGGAGGAGATGGGTATATTCCCACCTAATGAATGTGGTGAGCACCATCTGGGAGATGGACACCCTTGAAACTCTGACTTGCGTGGGGCAAAGCCAATATATGTGACCTAAATATTTGTACTCCCTATAATATGTTGAAATAAAAAAAAGAAGAAATAAAAAGAAGTTGTGTTAAGAGCCAATTATGTACCACACATTATGCTAATCTACTGTCCTCATGAAAAAATATATTTTTCACTATGAGGAATAGATACAGTAACCACAATCCTGTTGTATGTGTGATTTATATCTGTGGTCTTAGCATCCCACATGGCTTAACACTTCTTCATGATTTTTGGTATTTTAAGGAAATAATTTTACTAATGATTTCCTTAAAATAACCTGGAATGGTTTTGATAGAATTCTACTTTTTACTTTCAGTATGGTCTTAATTAGTAGTGTGTGAGACATGTGCAGTGAATAGAGTTTTCAAATTAATATGTGGTTAAATCTCAAAAATAATCAACAATAAACTATTATCTTTACCCCTTCCTTTACTGATGCATTGTAACTGATCTCTTCCTTTCAAGAATAATGTCCATCATGTTCTCTGCTAAAATAACTTGATAGTATATCCATAAAGCAAAATATTATTCAACAAAAATGGAATAAAGTACCATTACATGCTACAACATGGATGAACCTTGAAACTACCATGCAAACTAAAAGAAACTAGTTATGAAAGCCTACATATTGTATGATTAGGTTTATATGAAATGTCTATAATAGGCAAATATAAATAGAGAGAAATAGATCAGCGATTTCTTAGCGCTGAGGGGAGGGATGGAGAGTGATGTCTAATGAATATGGCTTTCTTTTTGGGTGACAATATTGTAAAATTAGATTGTGATGATGGATGCACAGCTCTGAATATACTACAAAACATTGAATTATTCACTTTAAATGGACTACTTTTATGGTATGCAAATTACATCTCAATAAATCTGTTATAAAAACTAATTCTTTGATATGAGTGGCTTAGAGATAGCCAGTTTCTTGTTCTGGGTGATAATGGGAGATATCAGGGGCTTTGATCCTGGGTCATTTAGTGAACCAAATAATTGTACTATGGCTGTGTAGCTATTATGTAATGAGGTCAGTGGGAAAAATGGAAAATCATATTAATAGCTTAAGTGATCAGGAAATATGCATGGGAAACTGACTGAATAGTCCTACGATGGAATATATAGAAAGCTGTCTGTTATTTACTGTAGCATTTGACTAAACAACTATTTATCTTTTCAGCAGCAGTAATTTTTCTTTTTACAAAAGGAAATGCACCTGTAATAAAAATTTAAGGACTATGTTTCTATTCCTCAAGAAAATTGATAATGAATGTGTAAATTGTACAAAATATTCAATGGCATTGATTACAATGATAGAGTCAGTAGTGATGTCATTGACCCATGAAAACTAGATGATGTATATCATTCAAAAATTACTAGTCCCTACCTGAAACATTAGCAATTATTTGTAAAAGACTATTCCACAAGATGATGATTTGACATGTGCGACCTCAGAAGATGTGTTTACATATTTCTTCATAAAGCCTGACTTTTCATATATATCAAATGATTGTTCTTCTAAATTAATTTACTCTTTATTGATTTCAAAGATTTTTGTGTATTATAAAATATAAAACTATAGCTCTTTATATGTTAGTTTTATTAGCTGATGAACTAGCAGTTAAACAATATCAAATATGCACAACAAAATTTATTTTAAAATAACATTTTTGACTAAAATTTTTGTCCATTTTAATATTAAAGGATTTTTTTCCTTTTTTGATACATAATAATTGTACATATTTATGGGGTACAGTGTGATGTTTCAATACATAAATACATTGTGTAATCAGTAAATCAGGATAATCAGCATTCCCATCTCCTCAAATATTTATCAGTTCTTTGTGTTGAGATTAGTCAAATTTCTCTCATCTAACTTTTTTGAAATATACAATATACTATTGTTAACCAAGAATATGTTGTATTTAGCAAAACATTTCCTGAGATTACCAGGTACTTCAATACTTGTAGAGAAAGTGTTTTCTCAATGAAAAATATTATGTTCTACAAAGACCAGTCAGTTGAAGGTTTCAACAATTTTGAAGTTATTAACATAAAACACAACTTTGAGGAAAATTGAGGGCAATTGTTTGAAGGGAGAGGCAAAGATATAAAATGTAACCAAAATGTTCCCACTTTCATAATTTCTTGAAATAAAATAAAATAAAAAAATAAAATAAAAAATAAAAAATTGAAACAATGCAACTGTATTTCAAAAATACATTTTCCACAAGTAAAATATGCACAACTAAGAAGCTGTTTAAACTATATGAATATATAACAAAGATAATAATTCTGCTTATTATTTTTAATATGTAGGTCATTAATACGAATATTTTTTTGCTTTTATGAATATAATTATATGTTACTTTTTGAAAGAAATATTTTATTTAAAAATATTTTATAAAACTTGTATAGATCCAAAACTCATTTTTCAGTACGTAGTTATTTTAAACATGTATAAAATTATAGTTATTTTTATGCTTTTTTAAATCTCAAAAGTCTCCTGGTTTGGTCAATAAATGATACAGACCCCCTAATTATAGACAAATAAGCAGGCAGTCATATTACAGTATGATACTAGAGTGTGGGGAATACAGGATTTTTTAGCAAAACAGAAAAAAATTATTTAACCCATTATCTGGTTGATAGGGAGTGTCATGGAATTGTTTTTAGAGGAGGTAATTGACTACATTAAGACCTGAAAGATGAGGAGTTATCCAAGTGAGGAAACACAGAAGAATATTTCATGGAAGGTTAACAGGATAAAGCTGGTTCACAGACAAAGTCAAGCCCTGCCCATGAGATAAGCAGGGTCTTTAGAGTTGAATAAATAATTTGTAATTAAATCAGAAGTAAGGGGGAAATCAATAGAGTATTTTAAACAAGGTAGTGTCCTGAGAGGATTTTCTGTGGGGTATTTAGAAGATTGCCTCCAAAGCATACATGAGTTTTTTTATTCTTTTGTTCTGGCTTGATGGATTTTCTAGTCTAGCCAGTTGTACCCCTGACCTTGTGCTCTTTCTTTTCTTGTATGGCTTCTCTGGATTCAGAAATTCCCAAGTTCAATCCTCTAAACTTATGGATAAAAGGCTCTATTAATATTCATGTCTCCTCATGGCAGGCTATAGATATGAATTAATTACTACAATTGTACAGATGTGGCCTGATTATGCAAGGCTGAACTAAGCTAAAAAGCCTAAATGATAAACCCAAGATTGGCAAGGTGGCAGGAGAATTTTGAGATACAATCACGCTGAATGCTTTATAGGCTCTATGTTGTCAGTTCTGGGAAAAGAACATTGTTCCCTAAGTGCAGTACACAATAAGCACTCAATAAATATTTGTTAGGTGAATAAAAGGAAGAATCTTGAATCTGTTTTAGGTTTACCCCCATGAACATTTTGGAAATACAATATTTTATTTTTTGTTATTGTTCCTATTTTAATTGTTTTGTTTTGACGGGTGGTGAAAATAATGTTTCCCTTAGTTGAGATTCTTGGGAGAAAGTCTCCATGAATATGAACGCAGGATGCCATTATTCACTCATTATTGACAGTCTTATGGAGGCATGATATAAAACATCATTTTCAGTGATAATGGAATATTTACAGTCTTGTAGACTTGGAATAGCTCTTGGTCACTGATGGTTTGTAGTCACTATGTTTGGCATCATCTGGTTCCCAGTGGACTGTCATCAGTCTCTTCATCTTGTAAAAGATGTGAAATCAATGTTGTCAAGTCAACTAAACCACCACATCCCAGGTATCAACTGAGGGATCTTATATAAATTCATGTAGGTCAGACTATTCTTAAACTATAAAGATAGTGGATTATTTCATTTGACAAGGGACCATGTTCTGTCTAGTCAAGCAGAAACTTGAGTTAGGGAGGCATGCTATAAAAAGTAGAAAAATGTATCAAAAACCAGAACTGTTAAAATTTTGCTATTTTAAGACATCCAGTTTGTAATACTTTGTTATGGCAATCCTAGGAAGCTAACAGGCTGTATAATGAAATACTATTTAGCAATAAAAAGGAATTAAGAACTGATACATGTGACATGGACAAACTTTGAAAATTATGTTGATTGTAAGCAACAAGACATGAAAGACTATATATTTAATATTATATAATTCCATTTATGCAAAATGTGCAGAATAGGCAAATCTATAAAGACAGAAAGTAGATTAGTGGTTGTCTAGGCATGGTAGGTGAGAGTTGGGGGGAAATGATGAATGACTGCTAAAGGATACTTTTCTTTTTGGGGTGCTGAAATTTTCTTAGATTGGTTATGGTGATGGTTGCACAATTCTGTGATTATACTTAAAAAATTGCATTCTATACTTTAAATGTCTGAATTTTATGATATGTGAATTATATCTCAATAAGCCTATTTTAAAACGAATATAGTTGTGGTTGCATTAGTGGACAACAGGCTATCAATGAAACTCAGCTTCATGAAATTGTTTAAGGGGAATAATGAAGTATTAATTATCCATTCATACATTTCCTTAAATCAAGGGAACTCCCTGCACCTGGAGTAAAATTACCCAATTGCAGACAGCAAAAGAATGTTCACAGCCTCACTTGGGGCAATGATGTCAGTAGAAGTCTGTGGGGACCCCTAGAAATTTGTTTGTGCTCTGTGAGAGACTTCCCAACTCCCCTTCCCACAACATTCACCATTTTATCCCCATTTTCTGATTTGGGGCTGTGTGTACTTAATCCCTTCTAACATTAACTGACACCTAGCTCTCCCCTGAGAACATTATTTCCTATGTAGCCCTTTTAAGTGGTAGCTATTTTTACTTCCACATACCCCAACACAGAAATGAAGATTTACTTTTTATTTATTCATTTTCCTCTAAGACCTACTCTAAGTAATAGAATTATTTATTGGTGCAATTTCTTTGCCTTGCTTATAGAGACACAGTTTTACTAACATTAGATATTTAATTTTTTCTTTGTGGATATGTCTTATAGCTCAGTACACAATTATACTACCAGCAGTGTCTGAGTGTTCTTATTTCTCTGCGTTCATGCCAACATTTATTGTTTTGGGACTTTTTGATAAACGTCATTCTCATTGGAGATAAGTGATATCTCATTGTGGTTTTGATTTGTATTTCCCTGATGACTAGGGATGTTGAGCATTTTTTCATGTTTGTTGACCATTAGTCTATCTTCTTTTGAGAAGTTTCTGTTCATGTCCTTTGCCCACTTTTTGATAGAGTTGTTTGATTTTTTTCTTGCTGGTTGTCTTCTTGATCTACAGGAGTAACAGATTTTATTTTATTATAATGCGTCACATTTTTATCATATTAACAACTATATATTTTGTGACTGTTGCTACTAAAGAAAAGTGAAGTTGGTCTCTTTGTTATGATGTCCTCAAAACCTAACATAGTGTCTGTTGTATGTGTGCCCTGCAAATGTTTGTCAAATAAATGAATAATTGAATGGATCAATAAATGAATGAATGAAGTTAAATAGAATGGCAATAAGTATTATGTGGCTCAAGCAGTTGATACTAGGGATTTAGACTTGGTACTTGAAGATCAATAACTATATTTCTGTCTCTGCAAAAATAATAACAATAATAATAATAATAAAAGCTAAGTGGGATAGCCATTTCAGGGAACTGAAATGTGAGGCAGAGTTAAATGGGTAAGTCAGGGACAACACAATCTTAGCGACTTGAGGTTACAGAGAAGAAACTAAAAACCTGATTACTTGAAACAGAGAACTAGTTAAGGATAATCTATGGCCAAGATGGACAGATACAAAGAAGCTAAGTGGATTCCTTTGTAGTTACTCACACCAAAACCAGCTTGAATAACATTGTTTAGAGAAACAGCTTCAGCTTTATTAATCATTAGTATGTGACTACAGCACAGATCAATGAAATCAATATGTAATTTTGCTCTTCATCTTGGATCTCTGTCTTCCAATAAATGAACTGTTCTCTAATTTTTAGCAGCCAATTGGAAGCATGTTTGTGAAATTGTATGGTTTCTATTGAGAAGGCAAGACAACTGTGCATACTGTTCATCTTCTGGTTGATTATGGTGTATGGATTTTGGTTTATATAAGTGCATGGTGCACACCTATTTAAGTGTATGATTATACTTGTATGCGTGTATATACATACATAATTTGATCCAATAAAAAGTGTGATTGCAAGTTTTAGTCGTATTACATTAATATGTAGTTACCTTATTTATCTGAATTTTAAAATTTGAAAACTGAGCTATAAGTGCCACATGCCATATAATCATATTACTGAGATCACAATATTTAAGAAGAGGCAAACAAATTTCTTCTTTTTTTATTTTAATTTTCTTTTATTGCATCTTGGCAGTATTCAACAAGAATATATTGAAAAATGAGACATTATACAGCATGGATTAATTACAATGATATTAAGAGGTCCTGTGGCAGTACCTTTAAGTTAACAATGACAATCTCAGGCAGATATTTTAAAAATTAAAAACTACCTGATATTTTTTTCTCCAAAATACAATAGAAATTATAAATATATTGCAAAGAATTTTTTTCCTTTACTTTTCTATTTCATGCATTTTTTTTTAGTTCTTCCAAAATGAGCAACTTTTATCCTAGACAAGAGAAAAGACAGGATCTCATGACCATCTAATGAAGAATCGGGATTCTAGAACAGAGAAGCTTTTCAAAGGGCTACTCTACCAAGTGTCACTTACGCATATGATTTATTACTTGGCTGAAGCTCTTTTATTTTTTGGCAGGACAAGAGAAGCACTGAATGACGTTTTCAATTCACCCTTGACCTTTTTTTTTAAATCCACCTAATCTTCCTTCAAATGTCATTTGTACTTGTTATGCGTTGTTTCCTGATGTTTGTGGGCCTCCATCTAGCCAGATGTAGTAACAGATCAGGGTGCACCAGCACAGCCCTTTAGCTACTTGCACTCTGGAATCAAATTTAATTATTTATCTCCCAGTTTTGCTGTTTACTAACTGTGTGACATCAAGCAATTTACTTTTTCCCAATGAACTTTAATTTCTTAATCTGTAAGCTTGGTAGACCTACAGTGGTTATTCCAAATGGTTAACATGGATATTATATGAAATATATATTCAAAAACTCTTAGCTATTATTATATTATTGCCAATAATGGTACTGCAAAGTTGGCCTTCCTCAGATTAGAAAGCATTTCTTACCCATGTATATATATTAATATATTTATCTACACAACCCTAAGAGCATCATACCATTTTTTATTATTTTCTGTGCATGAATTATGTGCAACTTGAAAAATAGTTCACAAGGCTCCCAAGGTGAAGTGACATCCAAATTTCTTCTTTGATTGAATCCATTACTTTACATGAAAGGAAAAATCCCTTTTTATTCAGATAGTTAAGTATTAAATTATAATCTGATAACTTTAAACTAATGTTCAAATTATGTTTTATAAAATAACTCAAAAGTTTTAGTGCACAGAATGCCTTCAAACACCTCATTTCTCAATCCAATTATGTAATTATTATTTTTATGTAATGTCTGATATAGGCAATAGATATGTGAGGATGAAGCAGAACCACAAAATGAATACCTATGAGTCCAACACATAGCATTAGAGCTACAATATCATCAAAGATTTTTTTTTTCTAAATGTACTCTCTAAACTTGAGAAGCATAAAATCCTCAGGGATATATATGCATGATATTATTGCATTTCCCCTTGCCCTCTAAAGACAGACGTGGCCATGTCACTGGGGGGTGGGGGAGGGGGGGTTGGCCAGTGAAATATAAAGAGAAGTGAAGACCAGTGTATGATTCCTCATGATTCCTTCCTCCTGCCATGGTGATGATGGAAGCATCTGTTTGCTGAGATGGCTCCTCTGTCAGTCCGAGTCCATTAGTGACTATCATGAGCAGATACCTCTTGTTGGCCCACTTTATGCATGTAGTGAGACTGAGAAATCAGTTTTTAAGTGTTTAAGTGATGAGATTTGGGATTGTTTTTTGTTACCAGAGCTTAACATTTCTTATCCTGACTAACTCATAATAGGTGGACATATTGAAATTTTTCATCTCCTGCCACCCATGTTGTTAAATGCTCTGCAAAAATATTATTTCAATAGTTGTCTATTGATGTAGCATTATTTTTTTAAAAACCCCACAATTGTGGGATACTTAGATTTTTATCTTTTTAATATTTTATGTTACTCTGCAAAATACTTCTCTGAACTTAAATCTATATATATCTATTTATGTAAGATTAAAAAAAAAGATGTAGAATGTATCAAAGGTAAGAGCCCTGTTAAGGCTGCTATTTTTCCAGGAAATCATTGATAAATGTATCATTTCACCAGCTGTGCATGAGGATGTCCATTTTAACTCATTCTCACTAACATTGACAATAATGAAAATAATATTTGATGATTTAAGAAATGAAAGAGATAGATTGTTTCTATAATGTGCAAGTTGGACTTACTAGTGATGGTAAATAGATTTTTCATATACTTGGTAGTTTACATTTATATTTTAATAAATTTGATAATTCATACACTCATTTTTGTAGGATTTATAAGACTTTTATATATTAAATATTTTGAACGTTTTCTGCCATAAATTTGAAAAATATTTTTATACCAATATTTGCTTTTAATTTGAATTATGGTATGATTTTTAATAAACAGAAATATAAATTTTATATAACCAAATTCAACAATCTTGTAGTTGTTACTTCTACTCTTTTTTTTTGTTATGCTTAGAAATGTTATTTCATCTTGATATTTGAAATATTCTTTCAAATTTTATCCATTTTCTTGAGGCTTCATTTTTATATTCACCTCTTTGATACAATGAAAATGTGTTTAGTTTTGAGGAGTGAAATAAATGTATTTTTCCCCCAAATAGTTAAGTAACTTTTACCTTTATAAAAACAAAGATATGTGTATTAGATGTTATACTGTTATACATATTATGTACTTATAGTACATATATAATATGTACTTTCTGGTTATATGTGATTATATATGTGTATATATATACATATATGAATACATATGTGTATGTTAAATAATATTTATTATATAGCTATAAATATTTCATGGTTAACTCTTATTTATCCTTTAGGTGTCCTTGAAGCTATTGCTCCATGTTTCATGCTTCATTGCAAAAGACAGAACTTCCAGAAAATGTTAAATAATAGTGATATCAGACATCATCTTCTGGTTCCTGATTTGAAGACAATTTTACTCGCTTTTTAAAAAAATACTTTCAAAGGACAGGTGGTGTTTTGAGGACCTATGCTTGATGGTCTGGCAGATGTTTTGGGGCCTGGGGACAAATTGGTGAATGAGACAGACAAGCTGCTTCTTTTCTGGAGCTTAGTTTCTAATTTAGGTGAGATGGTCACAAAGTAGACATAGAAATGGGCAAGATTATTGTACTGACAATAGATAAGAAGTGTGATGATATAAATATTATAAACTAGAACAATGAGATACAGAGTAATTAAAGAGCAGTGCTGTAGTTTCAAGGGTAAGGAAAGGTCTCCTGAAGAGGCGATCCTTCGGGGGGATGAGACATAAATAAGACAAAGATGCTGGCCAGTAATGACCAGGAGGAAGAGGAAGGAATGAATAGTATATTCAGAATTGCTAGGGCTCATAGTATGGGAAAACCAAGAGGATAATTGCTATGTCTGTAATTTAGTGAATAAAGGGAAGGAAGGAGGGGAGGAATAGAAGGAGAGGGCGAAAAGTTTTGGCTGCAGTAGGTTTGTGTAAGCTTGGCAAGCTAAAAAAGGATTTTGGATTTTGTTTAGAATGCAAGTCAAGTTATTTGCTATGGTTTACATTTTTAGAAAAAGTCATTCTGGCTGTTGTGTGAAGAATAGACATAGAAGGGTAAGAGGGAAACAGGCCACTTAGGAGTCTGTTGAAACGTCTTGGTGAAATATGGTGGTACTTTGCAAAAACAAGGTGGCAAGGAGCATGGGAAAATGTACACGGATTCTCAGTATATTTTGAAGGTAGAATTGTCAGGACTTATTGCCAACTCAATTTAAATGTTTCAAACACATAGACTAACAGACAGCACATAATAGATACCTAGGTACTGACTACTTGGGTTGACAAATTCGTTAACATCTGACCATATATATATCTCAGATCTTCTACACTCTAAGAAATTTACAGGCATAAGTTAGTTATATTTATATACAATGCACAGTGGGTGTAATATTTTGAAATATAGATATCTAATAATCCCACTATAATATTTAATATATGTTTGCCTCATGTCAAGTTTCTATATAGGTATGGATCTGCTTCAGTACCCACTGCTTCTTCCCACTTATCAATTTGTCTATTTCTGTAACAATATCATACTTCCTATTGCTAAAGATTTATATTAATTGTAAAGCAAGGATTCCTTCATTCCTTTTATTTTGTAAAATAATTTTGTCTGCTCTGGGCCTTTAATAGCTCCATGTGGATTTTAAAATCACCTTATTAAGTTCCATGATAAATTGTGTCATGTTTTGATTTGGATTGAGTTTTTTTTCAAATATAACTTTTGGAAAATTGCCGCCATTTTTTAGTAAAACACATCTCATTCACTAATATATCTCTATTTTTTTTTTTTTAAACTAGGGTCTCACTCTGTCAACCAGGTTGAAGTGCAGTGGTTCAATCATAGCTTGTTCTATTTTTTACAAACATTTTTAACATTTCCTGTTGGATTTTTAAAGGAATATTATATTCTGTTGTTATTGTGATAGTCACTTTATTATTTTATCGATCACATTTTTAACTGTTTTCTCCAACTATATAAAACTTTATTGACTTTTGTATATGGACCTTGGATCCAGCAATGTTACTGAACTCTCTTAATTTGATAGTTCTTCTGTAGAATTACTTGGATTTTTTATGTATGCAATCATATGATTTCCAAATAATAAACAATTTCCCTCTTTCCTTCCAAACCTTATCTGACACATTCTATATTTTTTGCCTTAGTGCATTGGCCATAACTCATAAAGGACAATTTACAAAAACTAGTGGAATGAGATTACTAAAGGGGGAAAGTAGGAAGAGAGAAAAAGATATGAGAACAAAATTTTGGAGGATTTATATATTTAGGGATTTCAATGATCAACCAGAGAAGAAGTAAAAAATGATCAGTGAAGAAAATAAATCTGGCTATTACAGTGGTACAGAACTGGAGGGAAGACTTTCAAATTATTCAGGGGAAAAATGAAATGTAGCTTAAGGAGTTAAAAGTTTGAAGAGGAATTTTCTGTACTTAGAGAATAGAGAAGATCAGAATTTACTGTAGCCAGAAAGAAGTAGTCAGAGGTGATAGAATGATTAAAGAACAAGATCAACTTCCAAAAGAAGATGAAGATGATATAAAAAATAGAAGTAGTTAAGCCTGAAAATAAGAAGAAGAAAAGAAAAACTTTTCTCCCAAATACTGATATGAAAGAAGAAAGGGAGAATAAAGCTGAAGAAATGTTAAGAGGAATTGAAAAATCATATTTAAAAGGTTCAGGAATGATCGTTGGGATTAATGTGGGTAACTGAGAGTGCTGTATCAAGGTCATTCTCTAACCTAGTTTCTATGGTTTCACGTTGGAGAGAGGCTACAATAAAGGGTCAAGTGCTAAACGAAAGCTCAGTTCCACTGGCATGTCTCTAGATGCTGAGAGCACAGGACGGAACTACTGGGTTCAGCAACAAGGGCCCAGCAAATTTTAGAACATCATGTACAAATCCAAAAGGCAAATGACATTGAAGTGGCAAAGGACAAGCACATCAGAAAGCGTATTTTCCAAGTAAAAACATTCAAGTTCAACGATATTAAAATATCTGACTAAAAAAACAAGTGCAACAACAACAGAATAACACCGCCAACAACAAAATCTTTGGGCTGGATTTAATCCATCAGTTACCAATTTTCAGCCACACTTCTAAAAGGAATGGTGGCTGTGCCTCAGCCTTGGAGATTTAGCAGCAGCATTCAAAGCTTTGGTTTAAGGTACCTGTAGTCTTGTACAGAATTTCCTTCCCTCTATCATCTCCTTGGCTCTCAATGACCAAAGATTGGACAAACAGGAGTCAGCATGACTGAGTTGACTTGTTTTAGCATTCTCAGAGCCAGGCTATGTGTAGGGACCGGTAAGGCTTCAGAAGGTGGCAGTGGGTTAAAACAAGGGTTCTTGCAGGACAGTATCCAAGGGCCAAAAAGAAACCATTATTAGGTTATCCAAATAGAGGAGTTAGAACAGATTAGTGCTTATGCAGCAGTGGTTGGAAATTGAGGGAGCCAGATCAGAGAAACAAGAGTACAGAATTGAGGATGGAAGGTGAAATTCATGAAGAACTCCATTGCTGAAACCTAGATAAGGCATGATAGAGGACATCTTTGGACTTTTTGTATCTTTAAGGTGGAGCTGTTAGGGGAAGATAACATCTTCTCCTGCATATCAGCTCAAAGTGATTCCCATCTTTGAATGTGCCCCTGAGACTTGGCAGCAGGTATCTCTGCTGAAAGTTGAAGCAGAAAAAGAAGAAAATGGTGGACACCAGATGGCACTAGGGTGTATCTTCTGAGGGATTCCCAGGTGTAGTAAAGAAATTTGAGAGGGCTGTGGATCACATGAAGGGGTAGAAACAGATGGAGAACAGTGCTGTTATGTTTCCTGTTTAACTACAGGAAGCTGTGCCCTAGGGAAGCATGGGAACTTTTCTACAGGGATTATAAAATTCAAGTTAAGGAGGCAGCCTTGAAAGATGGGTGTGTTACAGTGGGAAGAAATTTTAAAGCAAGCAGAATTTAATTAATGGGAGAAGTCATTGAACTAATTCTGCCAAAGTGGCAAGTGTGGTATTAGAAACAGATCTAGCTTTGAAAATCTAGCTTTTTTGGCTAATTCATGACTTGGAGGGTGAGGGTGTTTTCTTTGGTTTTGTTTATTTAAGCTACATTAAGGATAGGATGATAATTATACCTATCTTATAAGAGTTACTGCTAAAATAATGTTAAATGAAACAATGTACATAAAGTGGCTGAAATGTAGATATTCAATAATTAATGCACTTTAATATTATTGCTAAATGCCATTCTTATTTTTTATTTCAGAATATTACAAGGGTACACACATTTTGGTTGCATACTTTGTTTTTGTGCAGTTTGAATCAAAGTTATAAGGGTGCCCTTCACCCAGATAGTGTGTATTGTGAATTTACCCATCCCCTCCTGCCACTTCCCACCTACTTGATTTCTGTTGAGTCTTATTTCCATATGTGCACATAAGTGTTAATTGATTAGCTCCAATTTAGTATTGAGTACACGTGGTATTTGTTTTTGTATTCTTTCAATATTTTGCTTAGAAGATTTGTCTCCAGTTCCATCCAAGTTGTTACAAAAGATACTAGATCACCATTGTTTTATGGCTGAGTAGTGCTCCATGGTATACATATACCATATTTGATTAATCTGCTCATGTATTGGTGGGCACTTGGGTTGTTTCCACATTTTTGCAATTGTAAATTGTGTTGCTGTAAACATTCAAATGTAAGTGTCTTGTTTATAAAACATCTTTTTTTCTTTTGAGTTAATACCCAGTAGTGGGATTGCTAGATCAAATGTCAGGCCTACTTTTAGCTCTTTAAGGTATCTCCATACTACTCTCCATAGAGATTTTACTAATTTTCATGCAGTCCCACCAACAGTATATAAGTATTCCTTTCTTTCCACATCCACAACAGCATCTGATGTTTTGGGACATTTTGTTAAGAACCATTCTCACTGTAGTTAGGTGATATCTCATTGTGGTTTTGATTTGCATTTCCCTAATAATTATAGATGTTGAACATTTTTTCATGTGTTTCTTGGCCATTTCAAACTTCATTTGAAAAGTTTCTATTCATGTCTTTTGTCCAGAACTAAAGGCTGGACAGGAAGGAAATTGCAGAGGATGTAAATAGATGGAAAAATATATCATGCTGATAGATCAGCAGAATCAATACTGTTAAAATATCTATTCTACTCAAAGTGATTTACAGATTCAATGCAATCCCATTAAAATACCAACATCATTTTTGCAGATCTAGTGAAAATAGTTCTACGCTTCATGTGGAACCAGAAAAGATCCCGAATAGTCAATCTAACCTTATGTAATAAGAACAAATCAGGAGGCATCATGTTACCAGACTTCAAGCTATACTACAAGTCTATAGTATCCAAAACAGAATGGTACTAGCACAAAAATAGAGACATAGATCTATGGATGAGAACAGAGAACCCAGATATGATATCATCCTAATATTGCCATCCAATTGTTGACAAAGCAGACAAAAACATACACTGGGGTAAAGAATCCCTAGTCAATAAATGGTGCTTGTAAAGTTGGAGAGCTACATGTGGAAGAATGAAACAAGATCTGCACCTATTACCACTCACAAAAATTAATTCATATGGATAACAGACTTAAACCTAAGGCATGAAACTATAAGAATTCTAGAAGAAAATGTTGGAACAACTCTTACAGATATTGGCCTAGGCAAAGAATTTATGAAGAAAACTCCAAAAGCAATCACAGCAATAGCTAAAATAAGTAAATGGGGCTTGATCAAATAAAAAAGTTTCTGTATAGTCAAGGACACAATCAACAGAACAAATAGACAACCTACAGAGTGGGAGAAAATATTTGCATGCTGTACACCTGATAAAGGGCTGATAACCAGAATCTACAAAGAATTCAAGCAAATCAGCAAGAAAACATCAAACAAGCCTGAATGCTATTATTACCAAACATTTTAAACATATGATGCTTATGGTTGAATATAAAAATGTCAAGAACTATACCATTAGTGAGGCATTGGTTAATTTGGTATATGATCACTGTATGTTTTTAGGTTTTTCTCATATTGTAACAAATTCATACTGAAATTTGAACAAAAGTCTTAGTGTCATAAATCATGCAATGTACCCTAGGCTCTAAAGGTACCTCAGCATAGTGCACAACTCAGCATATCTAGTTGTTAAAACATAGTAAAGAGAAGTATTTTAGTAAGGCATTGTGCCTGAGATAATAGAGCTCACCAAGTACTCCATCTGCTACCTTCTATTTCCCAGCAAACATAATAAGTCAGGATCATAGCTATAATAGGAAGCGAGGAAGAGTATATGGGTATAGATGCAAGTCAGTGGGGAGATTCTTCATTTTATGAGTATTCAAACCACTGTACACTTTAGTAATGGGTGTTAGTACTATTTTAAAAATAGAATTTGATATATACAAAGCAAAAAGATGAATTTTAGGTATAAAATTAGTTACCTATTATGAGTAAGGAATTTTAACTGGGGGCAATAGAATTTTGGAGCTAAACACTAGAGTATTATCTTCACTTGAAATGGGGAAAAATTCAATAGAATTATTAATACATTCCTCCGTGAGTAGCCATACTCACTGAAAAAGTGTTTCCAGGTTAGTGTTTGCTGTATCAGAGTTTGGCAAACTACAGGCTTTGGGTCAAATCGAGCTGCCATCTATTTATGTAAATAAGAATTTATTGAAATACAGCCGTACTCATTCATTTACTATTGTCAATGGCTGCTTTCATGCTACAAATGCAAAGTTGAGTGTGATAGAGACTTTATTTTCTGCAAAACCAAAAAATATTAACTATGTTGCTTTTTACAAAATAAATTTGCAGATCCCTAATTAAAAACTACTGGAATAGCTGAGGCTGACACCTGAAATTTTAGATGAAAATTATACACTTCCATTAAAATATAATTTTTAATTAAAAATAATTTCATTGAATGCTTCTTACAGAAACACATTAAAAATAATGTGTTTTTGTGAACAACTTTTGCTTTTCAGTTGTATTTCTTAACTTTTTAACTTAATGATTGTAGCATTTTGTTATTTTGGTGTTTACAATAGTGGTGGTGGCAGAGTGGATGTTTATATGTGTGTCTATTTACTGTTAAAGTTTATAGGTTTTTGTTTAGTTTATTTTGGTGATATGGCAGTGAGATATCATAGCTGGCTTGAAAAGCCCTGGGTTCAAAATAAAAAATATTATGCACATTGTATTAGAGCAAGGGATAATGACACATTTTTCTTTCTTTAGTTTCCTTTGCTTTTTTAAAATTTCAGTACATTTTTTGAGTAGTTTTATGTTCATAGTAAAATTGAGCACAAAATACAGAGAGTTCTCATAGACTCCCTGATTCCACAGATGCATAGTCTCCTCCACTATCAACATTCTTCACCAGAGTGTAACATTTGTTACAATAGGTGAGTAAACACTGACACATCATTATCTCCCAAAGTCCATGGTTTATGTTAGGGTTCCCTCTTGGTGTTGCACATTGTATGTATTTAAACAAATGCATAATAGCTTGTATCCATCATTATAGTATCATACAAAGTAGTTTTACTGCCCTAAAAAATCCTCTGTGTTCTCCCTATTTATCTCTCCCTCCCCATCCCTTGAAAACCACTGATATTTTTACTGTCTTCATAGTTTTACCTTCTACAGAATATCATATAATTGGAATCAAACAGCATATAGCCCTTCAGTTGACATCTTTTCCTTAGTAACATGCATTTGAAATTCCTCCATGTATTTTCATAGCTTGACAGCTTATTTCGTTTTAGAGCTGAATAATATTCCATTCTTCAGAGGTACCATGGTTTATCCTTTCACCTACTGAAGGACATCTTGGTTGCTTCCAAGTTCTATCAATTATGAATGAAGCTGCTTTAAATGTTTGCATATAGAATTTGGAGTAAATATAAGTTTTCAATTCATTAGGGTAAATATCGAGGTGTGCAGTTGCTATATCCTATGATAAGAGTATGTTTAGCTTTTTAAGAAACTACAGACTGTCTTCCAAAAGTGCTGTATAATTTTGCTTTCCTACCAGCCATGAATGAGAGTCCCTTTTACTCCCCAATCTTGTCAGCATTTATTGCTAATATAAATAGTAATATGTTTTAACTTCAGGAGTGTTTTGAACTTTGGCTATTCTAGTAAGTGTGTAGTGATAGCCCATTGCTTTAATTTAATTTGTCATTCCATGAAGATGTAATGTTGAACATTTTATTTTTACTTATTGCTATATGTATATCTTTTTTGATGACATGTCAGTTCAGGTCTTTTACTCCTTTGTAATCAGGTTGTTCTTTTCCTTATTATTGAGTTTTAAGGTTTCCTTGTTTGTTATGGAAAATATTTCTCTATTCGATGTTTCTCTTGCAAATGTTTTCTCTTAGTCTGTGGTTTGTTTTCTCATTCTCTTGACAGTGCCTTTCACAGAGAAGTAGTTGTCAATTTTAATGAAGTCCAACTTATCAAATATTTCTTTTTGTGGATTATGCTTTTAGATTTATACTTAAAAAGTCATTCTCCTGCTCAAGGTCATCATAGATTTTTTTCTATGTTATCTTACAAGTTTTATAGTTTTGCATTTTCCAATTTAAGTTTTGTGAAGGGTGCATGATCTTTGTCTGCATTAATTTTTTTCTTTTTGCATGTGAATGTCTAGTTGACCAAGCACCATTTTTCCATTTTATTTATTTTTCTTTTTCATCAAAGACCAGTTGACTATGTTTGTATGGGTCTATTACTGAGGTTTCTGTTCTATTTCACTGAACATCTTTTGCCAATATCACACCGTTTTGAATGCTGTACTTTTATAGTAAGTGTTGAAGTTAGTTAATGTCAGTCCTCTGATTTTATTCTTTATTTTCCATATTAAGTTGGTTATCCTGGGTATTTTTCTTCTTCATATAAACTTTAGAATCAGTTTGTTGAAATCCACAAAATAACTTACTAGGATTTTGATTGGGATTGCATTGAATCTGTAGATCAGTTAGGAGGAACTGCTACCTTGGCAATATTTAGGCAATATTTAGTCTTCCTGTCCGTAAACATGGAATAACTCTCTAGTTTTGCTTTTATTTCTTTCATCAGGGTTTTGTAGTTTTCCTCATACAAATATTATATACATTTTGTTAGATTTATATCTAAGTATTTCATTTGGGGTGATGCTAATATAAATGATAATGTGCTTTTAACTTTAAGTTCACTTGTCCATTGCTAGTGGTATATAGGAAAGAGTCTGACTTTTGTATATTAACCCTGTATTCTGCAAACAAGCCACAATAGCTTCTTAGTTCCCGGATATGGTTTTTGTTGCTTGTTTTTTGTCAGTTCTTTCAGATTTTCCACCTAGATGATTATGTCATCAGCAAATAAAGAGAGTTTTATTTCTTCCTTCCCAATGTATATACTTTTTTATTTCCTTTTCTTATCGTATTGCTTTAGGACTCCCAGTATGATGTTGAAAGAATTAGTGAGAGGGAATATGTTTGCATTGTTCCTGATCTGAGTGAGAGAACTTCACATTTCTCACTACTGAGTATGATGTTAATTGCAGGTTTTTAGTGGTTATTCATTATAAAGTCAAAGAAGTTCCCCTCTACTTCTACCTTGCTGAGAGTTTTTACATGAATAGATGTTAGATTTTGTGAAATGCTTTGTCTGCATCTACTGATATGATCATGCAATTTTTCTTCTTTAGTCTGTTGATATGGTATAATTATTTCAATTTAGGTTTTTTGGTTGTTTTCTTTTTGTTTTTTTTTTACACAGAGTCTCACTCTGTTGCCCAGGCTAGAATGCTGCTCACAGCAACTCCTGGGCTCAAGCAATCCTTCTGCCTCAGCCTCCCGAGTAGCTGGGACTACAGGCATGTGCCACCATGCGTGGCTAATTTTTTTCTATATATTTTTAGTTGGCCAATTTATTTCTTTCTATTTTTAGTAGAGATGGAGTCTCGCTCTTGCTCAGGCCGGTTTCCAACTCCTGACCTTGAGCAATCCACCCACCTCAGCCTCCCACAGTGCTAGGATTACAGGCGTGAGCCACCACACCCAGCCATATCAATTGAGTTTTGAGTGTTGAACCAACCTTGCATACCAGGGGTAAATTTCACTTGTTTGTGGCATATAAGTCTTTTTATACATTGTTGGTTTCAATTTGCTAATATTTTGTCAAGGATTTTTGCATTTATGTTTATGAAAGGTAATGAGTCATAATTTTTATTTAATATAATGTTTTGTCTGGTTTGGTATTATAGTATTGTTGCCTTATATAGTGAGTTAGAGAGTATTCTCTCTGTTCTATCTTCTGGAAGAGATTGTGGAGAATTGGTGTAATTTTTTCATTAAATGTTTGATAGGATTCATCAGTGAACCCATCTGATTGTGGTGCTTTCTGTTTTGGAAGGTTATTAATTATTGATTAAATTTCTTTAATAGATATAAGCCTATTCACATTGCCTATTTATTCTTGTGTGAGTTTTGACAGATTTTGTTTTTTAAGTAATTGATCCATTTTATCTAAGTCATCAAATGTGTAGGTATGGAGTTGTTCACAATATTCCTTTAGTATCTATTTTATGTCTGGGATCTATAGTGATGCTCCCTCTTTAATTTATGATATTATAATAGTAATGTGTGTCTTCTCTCTTTTCTTCTTAGTTAGCCTGTCTAGAAACTTATCAGTTTCATTTCTCTTTTCTGAGAATTAGCTTTTGGTTTTCTTGGTTTTCTTGATTGATTTCCTATTTTCAATTTCATTGATTTCTGCTCTAATTTTTATTATTTATTTTCTTCTTCTTGCTCTGGATTTAATTTGCTCCTCTTTTGCTAATTTTCTAAGGTGGAAGCTTAGATTATTCATTTTAAATCTCTCTTCTTTTCTAATATATGCAAAAAAGTGCCATAGATTTCTCTCTAAGCAATTTTGCTGCTTAAACGTTGTACTTTTATTTTTATTCAGTTGAAAATGTTTTAATTTCTTTTGAGCCTTCTTCTTTAATTCATGTTTTATTTAGAAATGGGCTATTTATTCCCCAAGTATTTGGGGATTTTCTAGCTATCTTTCTTCCATTGTTTTCAACTTTAAATCTACTGCAGTCTGAGAGCAGACTTGTATAATTTCTGTTCTTTTACATTTGTTAAGATTTGTGAAGGTGTGTTTTATGGCTCCAAATTTCGTCTAACTTGGAGAATGTACCATGTGAACTTAAGAAGAGAGTGTATTCTATTGCTGTTGGATGAATTAGTCCATAGATGATGCTGCAGAGTTGAACTTTGTCCTTAACTGTTTTTTTTTTGGCTTGCCAAATCTATACATTTCTGTTAGAAGGTCTTTATTTTTCTAAAGATAAAAATAATTAATTTTTTTCTGGATTCAGAAAATATAATAAGCTAATTTTATGCCATTTGTTTAATATATATTGTACACTTATTCTGTGCTAGTGACTGGGGATAAATTTATGAGTAAAAACAGAGGAAGTGTTCCTTGTTTCGGTTATCTGGCATATTTTTATAGGAGATATCAAATATTAACACAATGTTATATCTAGAAGCAGAAAACATATCTCCTTACATGCTGTCCAAGGTTGTTTGAATTACAGGCTTTCATAAACATTTACCAATTTTCTGAAAAGATAATGAATAATACAAGTCTTGAGATGTATGAGATACTGGCCAGACTGAACAATTTTTCACTGAATCATTTTTAGAAAGTGAATCTCTCTACAAAGAAATATATATTTTCTAAGACATCATTTCTTGCTCTGTCAGACCCACTCTGATTAAGTTATTTCAGCATAGAAGTTTCTGGAGTGTAAATTCTGCAGATTTTTATGCAGCACAAGACAAATAAAGCCTCCCTTCTTCCTGAAGTTATCAAGACTAATGGTGGAACAAAAAGAACCTACTCTTTTTTCAATTTCAGAGTATTACAGGGGTACAAACATTTTGGTTACATAAATTGCTTTTGTACCATTTGAGTCAAAGTTATAAGTGTGCCCATCCCCCAGACAGTGTGCATTGTATTCTTTAGGGGTGAATTTAACCATCCCTGCCTGTCCCCCCCACCTGCTTGATTTCTGATGAATGTTATTTCCATATGTGCACATAAGTGTTGATTTATAAGTTCCAATTTGATGGTGAGTACACGGGGTGTTTATTTTTCTGTGTTTGTGATACTTCACTTAGAAGAATGGTCTCCAGTTCCATCTAGGTTAATACAAGAGGTATTAGCTCACCATTCTGTCTGCTTGTTATATTTGGCTTTTTTGTAGAATGGGAAGTTATTCTATTCTACATTTGAACCCCAGGCTGCTGAGCTGGAAGAAAATTAGCTTGTACTATGCTCACATTTTAACAGGAGCAAAACAAATTTGCAATCACACATGACCTCTTCTTTCTTTTTTTTATTCCCTTTGTTGGCATCATAAGGTCAAACTGTGGAGAAACGCCTTCTTCCTAATTAGCAGTGTTAACCTTCAAATCCTAGGAAAAGGTTTATTTTGGCCCTGAAATTATTCTTGGTTATGCCTTAAAAGACTTAATCACTCCATCCTAGGGAGAAAAAAGGGTTGAAGAAACTGGGACTGAGTAGATATTTATTAAAACAGATTAGTCTAAGTGCACCCTCCACCCCCATAAAATAAATCTACATTGAAGTAAAAGAGATTTTTGTGTCTAAGGGAAGAATTTGGAAGAAGGTAATCTCCAATGAATCATTAGCTATGGAAAGTAGAGTTTCTCAGTCCCAGAACTATTATACTTGTTTTGGAAAAACCAAACAAAAATGAGGGATTAGGCAATAGAAAAGTCAGCAAAGGATTAGTTTTAAAGATGTTTTCTATTTGCCAACCATACCAACAGTGTGAATTTTAGTATCATGTTTTTATTTTTTTATTTTTTTGGCAAACTAAAATCATATACAATTTTGCCAGTTATCTTTGTCAATTACATAATTAACCATTCAGTATACCAAAGATCTAAAAAATGAGTCAGGTGTGCAGGACAATATTCTGTTTCCTATACAGATCTATGGAAGGCTATGCAAGGAATATCACCATCATCTTTCCAGAATCCATCCTTAAAAGATTAGATAGAGCCTAATTTCTCCCAGAAGCCATTAAGTAGCATTATTTATAATTTTTTTCTCATATAGGTTTTGAATTCATTTATATCTCCTGACAACGTTGCCTTGTGGATAGCAAGGCCCCCAATTTTTGGTAACATTGTATGAAGTGCACATGTGCTTTTTAAATTATAGTTTTGTCATTAAGATTTATTAAATTTAACAATTTTCAAAATTTTTCTATGTGAACCATTCATTTTTTCAACTTAGATATTTTCTGGTGGAATTAAATTTCTTTCTTTTTTTTATTTCAGCATATTACAGAGGTACAAATATTTAGGTTACATATAGTGCCCTTGCCCCACCCGACTCAGAGCTTCAAGCATGTCCATCCCCCAGACAGTGCACACTGCACCCATTAGGTCTGAATGTACTCATCCCCTCCTCCCCCCAACCTTCCCAACACCTGATGAATGGTACTACTATATGTGCACTTAAGTGTTGATCAGTTAATACCAATTTGATGGTGAGTATTCATCCAAAACTTTGTCACCCAGATTTCAAAGCTTAATCTCATTTCATTTTTGCAATGGTTTCATAAAGGAGTCTGTGTTCACTTTTCTCAGGTCATCCAGAGTGATATATATATACAGTTTCCCCCTCTTAGCCTCTGACTTTCACGGCTCTTTGAAGGATGTAGGGAAACAAAAGTGCTCCAAACAATATTGAGTAAAATGTAAAATAATTCATATTCATTAGTAGGGATCCATTTAGCATTAACTACCAAAATGCAATATGTGCAGAATGTCCACTGACCCAGTGATTGCGGTTCTAAGGATTTATCTTTCATAAATACTCATACGTGTTTGCCAAGAGATATTCAGTCCAATATTACTCATTTGGAAAGATCTTAAAAATAGTTCTAGGCAGAAAACAAAACAGTTATAAAAGAATAGTAACAATATATATAAGAATGTATAAAATAAAGTAAATGTATGTACATATTTATATTTATAGTTTATGAAATCTTTGAGGATTGGACTGGGAGTTGAAAAGAGATTTTATACTTTAAAGTCTTTCTTATATGTTAATTTTTTCAATATGCATGTGTTATTTTTTCAACACACTACTGCATTTCAGTAAATCTAAGATGCTGGTGCATCTTAATCCTTCCAGAGAGTATCAACAGGTTTTTAATCTACCACATCAGGACTGCCACCTGCCCGGCTGTGTTTATTAGGCTCCATTGACTTTATGATTCATCCCAAGGTACATTAATTGAAAATAACTTATTAAAACATTCATGTAAATTATCAAGAACACCAGGAAATTATAAATTAAAACTATTCCGAGTAATTCTCAGGTTAAATATAAATTTAAAAAATTATGGAAAATACCCAACCTCATCATTTAAATTTAAAGCCACTGGGAGATTTTATTTTTAACACAAAAATTGACAATTTAAAAAGATATGTTGAGTATTGTAGTGCCCTGATGAATATGCAAATTTTGACAACATTCTGGAGGACAATTTGGTAAGATTTTGAACATCTTTAATCTACTTTTTTACAAGGATAAACTAATCATGCACACTAATATTTAATGTATAAGAATAAATTCAAATTCCTGAAACAATTAGTATATAATAAAGACATTTTAAACAAAAGATAAATTCAAACTTGGAAAACAAGGTTAGCAAGCCTCTTGATTCACCAGAAATCTGAATATTTAAGTATCATTGGATAAATCATATATGTTTTTTAAATCTCCATTAAGTTTTAAAATCACAGCTAAAAATGCACAAGGTGCAGTCCAAAATCTACAAGTTCAACCTATGTAGCTTCATGAATAGAATGACTTTGCTCATATTTAGAAGATTTAAAAAATTTGCCTGTGGTTATATCACCTATATCTGAATAAGTGTCAAAATATTTCTTTGATTGTCTCTCTTTTAATATGAGAACCACATTCAAAATGTTTAGGTTTAGAAACTGAAAATTCTCTGCTTTAGATTGTATAATAAATTACAGGTAATTTGGTACAGGTAAAAAAAAGAATTTTGATCATAATATTTTAGAAAGAAATGGTTAATCAAATTTGGTGTATTCATAATAGAATTAATAGTGAGTTGAAGGAAAGCATGTCTTCGAGGAGTACTTAATGACTTAGGGAAATATTCATGATTAAATACTAGATAAAAATTAGAAAGCTGAATCTGAATGAACATTATGATTTTAAATTAGAAAAAATTATGTACATGATGTATATCATATACGTATATGTATGTGGATATGTACATGTGTGTGTTTATATATAATATACATCTTGTGCAGTGAAATCTAAATTATTTATTCTATCTATTCCAAGTATAAGTGTGAAAGAAAGAAATCAATTGTTTCAGGGTGGTGAAACTAGATTAAATTTTGTTTCCCCTTTGTAATTGTCTGTATCACATACATCCTAAGCCTCTATATAATTCATACGTATTGCCTTCATAATCTACTATTGTTATCGTAACTTCAGTGGATTGTACTATTGCATATTCTCCTGTGGCTTCCAAACATTTTTCTATTGCTTTGCCCAATTCCAAAGTTTTAGTCTCTCTCTTATTCTATGTGCACTATTTAGTTGCATCCACAGCTGCACTTTTTCTTTGGTGTCAGGGTTTCATACTCTCAGGAAATATAGAGCTCAGGGTCAGTATGTGGCATGGTGACTGGCTGTTGTCACTTTTATGGACCTCCCTGCCTTTCTGGGGTTTGCCAATGTGTTTCAAACACTAAGCCCAACTGCAGTTCCCACATGGCCTCTCTGTGCCTATGCATTCTCCTTGTCCAAGGGGCTCCAGGATCTGTTCTCTTTCTAGGCCCACAGCGGCCTGCCTTTTGCGTTACAGAGGAAGTGTAGGTCTGCTGTCCTAGCACACTGAAGAGAAAGAATCTCTGTCTCAATGCCATGATTTGAGGCAGGTGTCTATCTGTTTGGGAATAAGTCTCTTCCTGTTCCCTTCCGGGGTCATTCTTTAGCATTCACTATAGCAGGTTATGGAGAATTAAAGTCAGCAAAGCCTGGCCAAAGTTGGAAACCTATTTCTAAGATATTTGAATGTCTTTTCTTATTACTAAAGTATAAAATTTGTTAAAGGGGGTTAATTATAAAAAAATGGAAAAATACTCTATTATACCACGTTCTAGAGATAACTACAATTGCTGTTTTGTCTTTCCACACTTTATAAATGTGTGCCCACAGATATGTTTGCGTGTATGTGTATGAGATTTGTTTTACATGCTTAAGACTACAGTGTTAACACTTTTTAAAAGTTCTTGTCCTCTAATTATAATGTAATTATGTATTATAAATGTAAAATATTAGATTGATCAATTTGCATTCCTGCTGTGGGTTTCTCATTTATCCTTTTTTAATGTTGGGTTCTATTCATGGTGGGGCACTTTTACATAACAGGGTCTCATTTTTTCTTTGAATTTTAAAAATATCCCAGGTGCCATCTGTTTCAATTGATCATCATCACATATTTTTGATTAAACTTAGACACTGATCAATATCAATTAATTAATTAATATTTTATCTAGAACCCTCAATCATCTCATTTCAGGAAAGGAATAGAAGAAATAAGTTCATATTTATCAAATGTCTATTATGGGCACTTTTAATGCAAGTTCTATTTAAATTTCATGACACCTAAGTCATTGGGTGGGTAATAATACTATATCTTGTGAGTCATCTAATTTTAAAGAGTGGCTGCTTTGCTACAAAGTAGCCAAACCTAAGTCAAACCTCAAGTCACCTTTATTCTGGAGCCCAAGTTCCTCTCATACCATGCTCCCTTCATACACTGTCTTCATAGTGTAAGAGTGAAGGAATCATGATAATATTGGCCTAAAAAAGAAAACTTGTAGAGCAGAGGTCCTCAATCTTTTTAAACAGGGGGCCATTTCACTGTCCCTCAGACTGTTGGAGGGCTGGACTATAGTTTAAAAAAAACTATGAACAAATTCCTATGCACACTGCCCATATCTTATTTTGAAGTAAAAAAACAAACGGGCAAAAACACCCGCCTGTGGCCCGCGGGCCGTAGTTTGAGGACGCCTACTAGAGTTACACCAGGCCATCAGCTACATTCAACATGATCCTGCCTGTTCTCATTAACCCGCAAGCATTTAGGAATGCCATCTGTTTAATTGTTTTTAGATTTGTTTTTGTTAGATTTGAAGGAGTTCGTAAAATATTCTGCAAAATCTTTTCGTCATTTGCCTTTTCTTCCATACCCCTTTCCCTCATGCCAGGTCTATCCTTAAGGAGACAAATATCCAAGAGAAAGACTTGTCATCTCAGTCACCACCAATGTCCACAGCCAATGAGAACATTATATTTCTAAACCTTTCAGAATCATGTTTGTTGTTTACAAAAGTAAACGAAAACAAACATTACCCTTAAAAAATTTGTCAATGGATTTTCACAGTGGCTACTATAAAAAATCATAGGATTAAAAATAGAGCAAATAGAGCAAGTTAAATTAAAAAAAGGTGAAAGGTAGAAAATGTAAGTTTTAATCAGTTGAAAATACTTTTTAATAAAAAATTAAAACCTTTCTTTGTTTCACAATCCTTGCTAGTGGAATTTAGAAGCTAAGAAAATTAGCTACTAAAGAATTATTAGATGTGCCTTTATAAATGTATTTATAATTATTAATATTTAGAATGATTAGGAGTTTAGATGGGAACCAGTCCAATTATTGCATTTTGCTAAGATGATAAAATATTTGCCCTAGATAGCATATCCTGTATGTTATGGCTAAATTTGATGATATAATATTTATGATTCCTCCAACTAAAAAATCATTTAGTTCAAAACAGCACAAAGTATATGTTACTCTTATTTTTATTTCACATGAAGTTTTTATTGAAATATAACATAGAGGAAAATGTACAAATCACAATTGTACAGCTCAATTAATTTTCATAAAGCATTCAATGCACCCCCAAAGACCCTCTTGCTACTCCTCCTGCTGACCATTATTTTTACTTCTAATATCATAACTTAGTTTTTATTTGAAGATAGAGAATAATTTAATACAATTCCACTTAATCACCTCAGATTAATCCATATCAATATTTGCCTTAAAACAATTTTAAAAATTTATCCTTCTAATTTTTATACAGGAACTTTAAATTTTTTGCTGTGTAGTTCTGTTCGTTTGGATAAATGGTAGAACCTCATCCCTAGCCAAAATACAGAACATTTCCACCACCCCCTAAAATTCTCTCATGCTGCCTTCTCTTTGCAGATAGATGCCCCACCACTCTCAGCATGAACTCCTGACAGTGACTGGTCTATTCTTTATTCCTAAAATTTACATTTTCTAAAAAGTCAAATTAATGAAATCAAACAGTTTGAACCCTTTTGAGTCTGGCATTACGCACTTAACATAATACATTTGAGAGATACCTATATTGCAACATGTATCAGTAGTCCATTCATTTTTATTTGATGAATGGTATTTTATTGTGTAGAGGTACAAAGTTTGTTTTTAAGTTGTTTGTAGGTTTTGGTGATTATGAATAAACTTGCTATAAATATTCACATAAAAGATTTTGTCCAAACATAAGTTTCATTATTCTTGATCATGTGGTTGCTAGGTCATAGATAAGTATATGTTTAACTTTAGAAGAAACTGCCAATATATTTTCCAAAGAGGTTGTACCATTTTGTAATACCTGCAACAGTGTATGTGGCACCACAGTTTTGGTGGCTCTGCATCCTTGCTAACATGTGGCATTTTAAAAAAATTGGGGTATTCTAATGGATATGTAATGTTATTGTGGTTTTAATTTGTGTTTCATTAATAATTAATGATGTTGAGCATCTTTTCATGTGCTTACTATGTTAAAGAAGTACCCCTTCTATTCCTACAGTGATGAGTGGTTTTGTTTGTTTGTTTTATCATGAATGGATGTTGAATTTTTCCACATGCTTTTTCTGTACCTGTTGAGAAAATCATGTGCTTTTTTTCCTGATTATTGTGTTCATATAATGAATCATAATGCTTGGTTTTCAAATGTTGAAACAATCTTGCATCCTGAGATAAATTCCACTTGCTTATGATATACTATCCTATTTTATATATTGCTAGGTATGATTTTCTAATACTTTATGGGGACTTTTTTCATATATACTCATGAGAGATTTTTTTTTGCAGTATTCTATTATTATAAAGTCCATTTATTTGCTTTTGGTATCAAGATAATGCTGGTCTCATTAAAAGAATTGGAATGTATCTTCCTTTTTATCTGCTGGAAGATATGTAAAATTGGTATTAATTCTTCCTGAAATATTTAGTCGAATTAACAATGAAATCATCTTGGTCTGGGGCTTTTATTATTATAAGTTTATTAAATATTTCTTTTAAGAGTAAATATGTAAATATTTCAACTGTCAGTTTTTTCCTAAGAATACTTTGGTGATAAATAGTTTGTGTTTTTCAACAAATTGATACATTTCATTTAAGTTGTTGGATTTATGAGAATAAATTGTCCATGAGTGTTTTCTTATTATCTTGTTAATGTTTGTAGTGTCTGTAGTTATATCCCCTCTTTCTTTTCTATTATGATAATTTGTGTATTCCCTCTATTGGCCTTGGCCATTTTGGTAAAAAGTTTATCAATTATATTGTTCTTTTCAAGAAACAGCTTTTGATTACATCGATTGTGTCTATTTTTTTGTATTTTTAATTTTACTTATGCTTTCTTTTATTTTGATTAGTTCCTTTCTTTTGCTTGCTTTGGATTTATTTTGCTTTTCTTTTTCTGGCTTATGAAGTAGAAGCTTAGATTATTTATTTGACAACTTCTTCTCTTCTAATATAAACAACTATGCTTGTTCATTTCCCTTTAAACTTTGCAGCTCATAAAATTTGATATGTTGCACTTTTACTTTTCTTCAGTTCAACATATTTTCTAACTTTTCTTGAGACTTCTTGCACTCCTGGTTTATTTAGAAGTGTGGTATTTACTTGCTAAATATATGTAGATTTTCCAGAGACCTTTTTGTTACTGATTTCGAGTCCAATGTCATTATTGGAGACATATTTTGTATGATTTTTATTCTTTAAATTTATTAATTTTTTTTATAGCCTAGAATATGGTTTTCCTTGGTTCCATATATCTTGTATGCTAGACTGAATGAGGGGTTTCTCTCTAGGTTTTTGCTGTGTCGTGCCTGCCGTACAGCTTCTCTACTTGGGTGTATCAATCATGTGTTTCTGATGTTTTGACATCTATGGCGTTACTGACCCTGGAGAGGCTGCCTTTTTCACCTGTTAGAAAATCAGAGGAAAGTCACAAATCATCATACCTTAAGCATTATTTTGCATGGAGAAGTCGGGGCTTACAAAAAATTTGGAAAGCTGGGAGTATCTAGTTACCTGGAAAGTGTTGCTGGTAGAGAAGCATGTGGAAGACTGCTGCTTCTGCATGTGGTGGTGGACCTGTGTCTGCCATTGATCCCAGCAGTGAAGAAGGAGAGATGGATGTGAAGGGCAGAGTGTGAGAACCCGCAGGCCCCGCTCCACTAGTCTTTCATTGCATTTAATTACAAAGACCTTCATAAAGAGATGGCAGCCACTTTACTTCTGCCTTTTAAACCATATGTGAATTTCGTATTAGGCCAGCTTTAAATAAGAATCATGAAGGAAAGAGAATTCTTCAAAACATAGTTCTAGCTTAGTTAATAAACATGGTTAACACAAACCATCACCCCATTTCCCAATTTTTATGTGCCAGGACCTGGGATTTCCATTTATAGCCCATTGGAAAGAACTAGTCTACAAGGGGCTGTGAAATGTGAAAAGTACTTGAATATTCATTCAGGAGACCACTACATGTCCTGCCACACCTACTATGTCAGGAGAAAATATTTATAGATCTCAGCGTATAACAATTTGTAGAAGTTGTCAACTTGACCTTTGACAAAGTGTTTTGTTTGGGTACATGTATTTGCCTTATTAAAACTTTTAAATTAGTATTAGAACTATTGCCTCTATAGCCAAGATTTAATCTGCAAGTCTGAAAATTCTGGCTTTCACTCTTACCCTTTTACAGGGGAAGCTTCTCTGTAGAAAAATCTTGAACCCCTTTTCCCCTTCATGCTTTTCTTAAGCATTGTTAGATCTAAGTATTACTAAGTGGTCTTTAGTTTTCAGCATTGAACTTTCCTAATTGCATTGAGCAGCCCTTGGAGTGTGGATTCAACTATGTTTCATTTGTTGGGTGGAGAGCAGGAAAGAGAAAGAATAAGATGGGAGATTAAAGAAATCTTGCAAATCAAAAATCTAATAGAGCATCTCTGAATGTATTCTTGTGTCAAATTTGATGTTACCTGGAGTGGAAATATGAACATTATAGGGAAAGTATATTTTTATATCTTAGAAATGAAGAAGTTGGTCATTTTACATTAATGAGTCATTCTGGATATTATGAGGAATACAATGTAATTGTCAATGTAGGACTCTTTATTTAAGGCTGTCATGCAAAAGCAATAGCAGGAAGCCAACACAAAGCAATTGCAGTCACTTGCTTCCCAGATGAAAGGAAGAAAGAATTAATTAAAACTCTTTTTTTATTAAAAAAAAAGAAAGAAAGAAAATGAGACCTGCTCATCCAGGCAAAAAGAACTTTCAGAAATCTGTTGAGTTAGCCCAAATTTAATAAGAAAAAGTTAGTATATGGTTTGATTCCATTTGAATTGAAATAAACATAATTACAATGTAAAATGGTTTCCTCTGAGAATTACTCTTTTGTTATGTATAAAAAAAATGAAAGAGTAACATCAATGGAAAGTTCATGCCAAAATTTTCACCACTCAAATCTAGCACAGTATTAGTCACAAGACCATCAAGGTATTTTCTAGCAGATCCGGACTAGAAGTCAAAGTTCCAGAACCTAATCTTGACTCTGACCAGCTGTGTAATCTTGGACAAGCCCCTTAAACTCTCTGAACTTTGCTTTTCTGACCAGCAATATTAGCTATTTTGATGAGATATCCTAATGAACAGCATACCCTGTGGAAATATAAGGTGAGCCACATATGTAATTTTAAATTTTCTAGTACTCATATTTTTAAAAGTAAAAAGAAACAGATAAAATTAATTTAAAATGTATGTTCTTAACCTAACATATCCAAAGTAGTGACATTTGTATATGTAATCAATATAAAAAATTAGTAATGAGACATTTCATGTTATTTTTCTTTACAATTGTGTTTATAAAACAGTTATGGCACATTTAATTTTGAAGGCTAATATTTATTGGAAAAATTGATCTATATTTATATTAAATATAATTTACAGTTGAAAAAGATTTATATATCCAAGTCACTCCAAGTATACTTAAAAGTTTTCCAATCGTTTGAGAAAATGTCAGTTTTACATTTAAATTAAGTAAAGTTTTTTTTTTTTAGAAACTCATGTTTATTTTCCATCAACCTTATATCCATCTTGTTTAAGAGTTTGTAGAAGAACTTAAGACCTGTCAGTGGTTGTTCCCACTCATTCAGTGGCCTGAGCAGTGGCAGTTGCAGACCAGTCTTCCGTGGCAGGCTGAGCCCTCCAGTCTTCAGTGGGGAACTGCTAAATAGGGACAGAGGGTATTTGCATGCCTTCAAACCAGTCTGCAACCTCGGGTGAGTAGCAGTGAACTCAGGAGCTCAAGCTGTCCATTCACCCTGAAATTCCTCTTTGGTCACAGAGGAATTTTCAATCTCTTCAGGATCTCTGTAGAAGTAGAGATCAGGCATGACCTCTCACGGGTGTTCATGGGAGATGGTGCCACGCATGCAGAGAACTTCCCGGGCCAGCATCCACCACATCAGACCCAGAGAGTGAGCCCCCTTGTTGTTGCATGGCATGGCAATGTCCACATAACACAGAGGAAAATCTGTTACACAGAGCAATGGTGGGAAGGTTAACATAAGACATCTCTGTGAGAGGCTGGTGGTCAGTCCTGGGGTCAGTAACCACCAGAAGATGTGGCTCCCGGAATGCTGCCTGGATCTGGTTAGTGAAGGTTCCAGAAGTGAAGCAGCTAGCAACAGGAGTGGCTCCAGTGGCAGCACCAAACTTCAGCAGAGCTCGCTGGCTGGTATTCCTGCAGGATATGACACTGACATCAGCAGGGTTTTCAATGGCAACAATGGTACGAGCTGACAACAGAAGCTTCTCCCAGGTCCTCTTCAGATTTATGATGTAGATGCCATCACTCTTCCTTTTGTAGATGTACTCTTCCATTTGAAAGTCAAGGTTGGTGCCACCTAAGAGGGTTCCTGCTGCCAGGAATTTGAGGACATCCTCCTCCTTCATTTGCTCTTATATCTTATATATCAAGGGCTCCAGACATTGTGAAAGTTTCCCTTTAAGTTACAATGGGAATCCAGAACAATGCCATATGGGCCCTTCCCTGGGTGGCATGGAAAGCAAAATTAAATAAAGTTTAAACTCTACTTTCTGAACAATTATATGTTAACAAATTGGACAACTCAGAAGAAATGGATAAATTCCTAGACACATGCAACATACCAGGAATGAATCACGAAGAAATAGAAAAATATGAACAGGAAAACAGTGAGAGATTGAATCAGTAATAAAAAATCTCCTGTCAAAGAAAATCCCAGGATCTCATGACTTCATACTGAATTCTACCCAACATTTAAAGAAATAATACCAATTTTTCTTAAACTCTTCCAAAAAATTGAAGAGGAGGGAATACTTTGAAACTTTTACAAGGCCAAAGTCAGACAAAAACACATAAAGAAAATTATGTGACAATATCCCAATGCATGTAGGTGTAAAAATACTGAACAAAATATTAGGATACTAAATTCGTAACATTGTAAAGGGATTATTCATCATTATCAAATGAGATTTATTTCAGAGATATAATCATGGTTCAGCATTTGTAAATCTATTAATGTGATGCACCAACCACTTTAACAGAATGAAAAACAAAATCATATGATAAACTTAATAGATGTAAAAATGCATTTGAGAAACTCTCAATAAATTTGGTATAGAAGGAATTTTCCTTAACAAAGTAAAGGTTGTATATGACAAACTCATAGCTAACATCATACTGAGCAATGAAAACTTAAAAGCTTTTCCTGTAGGATCAGGAACAAGAAAAAAATACCCACTTCTGTTCATTATAGTACTAGAAGTCCTAGCCAGAGCAATTAAGCAAGAGAAAGAAATAAAAGGCATTCAAATTTGGAATGGAAGAAGTTAAATTCTCTGATTGAATACAGCATGGTCTTATATAGAGAAAACCCTAAAGACTCCTCCAAAAAGTTTTAGGACTAATAAACAAATTTAGTAATGCTGTGGGACATAAAAGCAACATACAAAAACAGCAGCATTTCCCTGCACTAACAATAAACTATTTGAAAAAGAAATCAAGAAAACAATGTCATTTACAATTGCTAAAAAGAAATACTTAGGAATAAATTTAACCAAGAAAGTAAAAAAACCTGTACAGTGAAAAACCATAAAACAGTGATGAAAGAAATTGATCAAATTATTTCATTTAAAATAAATGAAAAAATATCCTGTGTTCGTGGACTGAAAGAATTAATATTGTTAAAATGTCCATACTATTCAAAGCAATCTATAGATTCAATGCAATCCCTATCAAAATTCCAATAGAATTTTTTCACAGAAATAGAAAAAATAGCCCCCAAATCCAAAAATTTGTATAAAACAACAAAAATTCCCAAATAGCCTAAGGAATCTTGAGTAAAAGAAATAAAGCTAGATGTATCACACTACCCGACTTCAAAACATATTATGAAGCTATAGTAATCAACAGCATGTTACTGGCATAAAAACACATGCATGGAGAAATGACACAGAATAGAGAGCCCCAAAATAAATTCTCATATTTAGGTCAATTGATTTTTTACAAAGATGTCAAGAGTAAACAATTAAAAAAGAAAAGTTTCATCAATAAGTGGTGTTGGGACAACTGGATATCCATATGAAGTTAGACCCTTATTTTACACCATATACAATAGCAACTCAAATTGGATAAAAATTTTAAATATAAAGCATGAGACTATAAAATTACTAGAAGAAAACAAAAGGTAAAAGTTCCATGACACTGTATAAGCAGTGATGTTTTGAATATGAACCCCAAAACACAGGGATATCACAAATACACAAATTGTATTATATTAAGCTAAAAAGCTTCTGCACAGAATAAAATATTCTGCACAGGAAAGAAAATAATTAACAAGTAAAGAAACAACCAATACAGTGGTAGAAAATATTTATGGAACATATATTGGTTAAGGGGTTAATATCCAAAAAATATAAGTAACTCCACTTAATAGCAGGAAACCAAATAATCCTATTAAAAATGGCCAAAATCCAGAGTTTCTTTGTTGATTTTCTGCATCAATGATACATCCAATTTTGTCAATGGAAGGTTGAAGTTCCCAGCTATTATAATACTGTTGTTTATTTCTTTGCTTAGATCTAGTAAAATTTGTTTTATGAATCTGGGAGCTCCTGTGTTAGATTCATATATATTTAGGATTATTATAAATTCTTGCTTAATTGTATTCATTACCAAAGTATAATGACCATCTTTGTCATTTTTAACTGTAATTGACTTAAAGTGTATTTTATCTAATATGAGAATAGCTACTCCTGCTTGCTTTTGGTTCCCATTTGCATGGAATATTTTTTTCCATCCTTTTACTTTGAGTCTATGAGAGTCCTTCTAAGTTAGATGGGTTTCTTGGATACAGCATATAGTAGGGTTGTGTTTTTTCAAGCATTCAGCCAATCTATATCTTTTAAATGAAACATTAAAACCATTTACATTCAATGTTAGTATTGATATACAAGATACACTTCTGTTCATCATGTTGAATGATACCTTGTTTTGTTTTCTCCCTTTTGCTACTGTTTTATAGGAGCTATGAGCTTTAACTTTCAGGTTTTGTAAAACTGTTCATTATTGATTGTTCTGTTCTATATATAGAGCACTTTTGAGCATTTCCTATAGGGCAGGCCTAGTGGTGACAAATTCCTGCAGTGTTTGCTTGTCTGGGAAAGACTTTATTTGTCCTTCATTTATGAAACTTACTTTTGCAGAAGACAACATTTTTGGCTGACAATCATTCTGTTTAAGAAAACTAAAAATAGGCCCCCAATCCCTTATAGCTTATAAGGTTTATACTGAGAAGTCTGCTGTAAATTTGATGAGCTTTCTTTTGTAACTTAGTTATTGCTTTTGTTTTGCAGCTTGTAGGATTTTCTCCTTCAATTGACTTTGGCCAGCCTGATGACTATGTGTCTTGAAGATGTTCTATTTACTGTGAATCTTCCAGGAGTTCAATGACCATCTTATATCCGGATATCTAAATCCTTGGCAATATCAGGGAAATTTTCCTTAATTATTCCTTCAAATAAGTTTTTTATGCTTTTATTTTCTCTTCTTGATCAGGGGTACCTGTGATTCTTACATTAGCTCAATTTATATAGTCTTATATTTCTCTGAGTTATTGCTCATTCTTCTTTATTCTTTTTTTCTACATTTTTGACTGATTGAGTTAATTCAAAAGCCATGTCTTCAAGCTCTGAAATTCTTTCTTCCACTTGGTATAGTCTGTTGTTAAAGCTTTCTACTGTATTTTGAAATTTCCTAAATGACTCTTTCATTTCTTTAAGTTCTGTTTCATCTTTTCTTATGTTATCTATCTCTTCTGAACTTTTTCATTCTGGTCCTAAATTATTATTATTATTTTTTGTTTCACTGTGTTGGTGTTTAACTTTCTCATTATCTCATTCATCTTATTTGACATCCATATTCTGAATATCATATCTGACATTTTGAAAATTTCCTTTAGGTAGGTGTCCATTGCTGGAGACCTATTGTGATTCTTTGGGGGTGTCAAAACAGCATGTTTTACCATGTTTCCAGAGCTCTTATGCTGGTTCTTTCTCATCTGAAACCTCTCTGTCAGCTTAAGTCAGATAAGTTTGTAGTGCCTCTGTTCTTCTCTATTGGGAACTCTCCTACTTAGTGCAAAGGAGAAGCCCCTGAAAGACACATTTGTGTCCTACTTTGAAGGATTGACCTGGCAGGAGAAAAGTGGGATGAAAGCTTGTAACCCAGCTCTTCTCCTGCATCATCTCATTCCCGTGTGATTGTCATAGTTCAAGCTGTTGTAAGAAGTTATTCATGTGGAGTGGATGATTGGATACAGATATACCATGGAATACTGCTCAGACATAAAAAAGAATGAAATCATGTTTTTGTAGCAACATGGATGGAACTAGAGGCCATTATGTTAAATGAAATAACTCAGAAACAGAAAGTCAAATATCACATATTTGCACTCATAAGTGGGCACTAAATAATGTGTACATATGAATATAGAGTGTGGAATAATTGGCATTGGAGACTTGGAAGCAGGGAGAATGGAAGGGATATGAGGGATGAGAAATTGCCTATTGGTAATGGGTACCATGTAAACTATTTGGGTGATGGTTAAACCAAAAGCCCACACTTCACTACAATGCACTATTTCTGTACATGCACCCCCAAACTTTATATAAATAAAAAATAAAATTTTAATAGATGGGCTTCTTTGAGGCCTGGCATTTATCAATAACTGCTACACAGTTGGCCAAATTATTCTTTGCACCATTCTAGGATCCCACTTCACATATAGTCACTATTATTTTGTACAGTTGTTGTGAAAAATTTCCAGCAAATGACATTAATGAATAATGGACTGCTCCTTGGGGGATATTAGCCTTTCTGTTGTAGAAAATGGCTTGATTCTAGATCATTCTGTCCTGTTTTATTCAACAAAGATCATGTCTGGAAGCTGAATTAAATTAAGTCATTGTTTCCATCTATGCATCATCTAAGACAATGCATGTGCCTAAGTCACACTCTAGGAAATTCTGATTCAGTGGCCATACAGTGGGAATATATAATTTGAAAATACACCAGAATTTACTATGATGTGCATCTCTGATTAATGAAAGTTGGATTAAATCAGGCAGAAGGAGAGCATGGGCTTTTACCAAGCTCAGTAGCTTTCTCAGTATCATTCTTAATTCTTGGATACTTGTGCACAGTTTCATAGAGATGAGAATAGAATTTTAATTAAGGTTATATTTCCATGGGAACAAGAAACCCAATGCTCCTTCATGTTCATGGATATTTGTAAAAATGTATGTTATTATTCATTTCACACTGCTGCAATGCAGTGAACACTATTGAAACTAATTCTCTGCTTCATGTTTCTTATCATAGAATACAGCTTGCAGGTTTGTAATTGTAGAGAATGGTGTATCTGTGCAAGATCTTCCATCTCCTTGGATTATCCTCAGAGACAAAGAATTTTAAAGCTTATGTCCACCACTCTGATTTTACAAATAAAGAATTAAAACCTATGGTGAGTAATGACTTTGCCTAAGGTCACACAGCTGGATACATTTTTTGTTGTTATACTTTATGTAATTAGCTTCTGTTTGTCTTGCAGGGTAGAGAAATACATTGTATGGAAGTAGCAAAAGGGAAATTAATTGTCAAAGCACAATAGAACTGTCAGAAAACTTTTAAAAAATCAAGGATATTTATTATACTCCATAGTTCATGATACTTTTCTGAATCCATTATCTATAAATCCTATAATTAAAATAAAACTTATTGACAACTTGTGACATATAAGGTACAATATAATACTGTTCTGATATCCTCTAGTCCTACAGGAGAATAGCATCTTATCAATCACTACTCAATCACAACAGAATAGAAAAAGAAACTTTGAGTTTTTTATTATTTTGTTTCCAACCAATATGTAAAACATATAAAACACACATAAAGTAATAAATGGAATACTTGGTTTTGGAATTCAATTTGCTGTATATAGTCTTTCATAGACATTCACACAAAATAGTGGTTGGAGAGTGAGTTGTGAACAAAACAGATATAGATGTTAACATCTTCTCTTCTTTGTTTTCACTTAATGTGGAGTACATTCAAAAAGTTTGTATACAGTGTGGAGGTAGAAATGAAAATAATATAACAAACACCTGTGAAATCACCACCATCTTAGGAAATGGTAAATTATCATGATATTTGAAGCTCTTTCTTTGCCCTACACTTATTCTATTCTCTCTCCTTCTGAAATAATAACCATACTACAATCTGGGTTTATCAGAGTTTATCTGGGTTTACCATTCCCTTGATTTTCTTTACAGTTTATCATGGCTGTGCATCTTTTTTAAAGTTTATATAATAGGAATCCTACTACCATTTATGGTCTTCTATTGCTCACTTTTCCACTCAAAATAAGTGCAAATCAAAACCACAATGAGATATCACTTAACCCCAGTGAGAATGGCCTTTATGAAAAAGTCCCCAAACAATAAATGTTGGCATGGATGTGAAGAGATAGGAACACTCCTACACTGCTGGTGGGACTGCAAACTAGTTCAACCTTTGTGGAAAGCAATATGGAGATACCTCAAAGCGATACAAATAGATCTACCATTTGATCCAGCAATTCCACTACTGGGCATCTACCCAAAATATCAAAAGTCACTTTATGAAAAAGACACCTGCACTCAGATGTTTATACCAGCACAATTCACAGTTGTAAACTTGTGGAAACAACCCAAGTGTCCATCAATTCATGAGTGGATTAATAAAAAGTGGTATATGTATACCATGGAGTACTATTCAGCTTTAAGAAACAATGGTAATATAGCACCTCTTGTATTTTCCCGGATAGGGCTGGAACCCATTCTACTAAGTGAAGTATCTCAAGAATTGAAAAAGAAGCACCACATGTACTCACCAGCAAATTGGTATTAACGGATCAACACCTAAGTGGATGTATAGGAATAACATTTATCAGGTGACAGGCAGGTGGGGGGGGGGACGGGTATATGCAACCACAATGAGTGAGATGTGCAACGTTTGGGGGATGGTCACGCTTGAGGCTCTGACTCTAGGGGGAAGGGGGGCATAGACAATATATGAGGGTACCTTAACACTTGTACCCTCATAATACACTAAAAAAACAAACAAAACAAACAAACAAACAAAATATGTTCCTCATTTGCTAGCATGTTTTTCCATAATGTCCTGTTTCATTCATTTTCACTACTAATGCACTATTATGGATAAAGTTACCATTGTTTATTTTTTCTATTACACATTAGCACTAGTCTTTCCAGTTTCTTGTTATCATAAGGGGTGCTTCTCCATTCATTCTTATCCATGTCTCCTTGTGTCATGTGTAAGATAAGATTTCTTGAGGGTGTATATATTTAATACCTAAGAGGGGAGTGGTTGGATTTTAGGACATGTAAACTTTCTCTCTACTAGATATTATGCATTTGATTTTCAAAGAAATTACATCAATTAGCATACCTACCAAATTGTATGAGAGCTCCTGTTGCTCCACAATAGGTGGAAGTGACAATTTATCACATCGCAGTTTTAATGTGTGTTTCCATGATTTGTAATAATATTAAGCATATTATCAAATGTTTATTGGTCATTCCTGCTATCATCTTTGACAAGTGTCCACTTAATTCTTTTGCATATTTTTCCACTGAGATATCTTACTTTTTAAACTAATATATTAGAGTTCTTAGTATATTCTGTATCCTAATCTCTTTTTAGTTGCAAATATTCTTATTGCTTACTTTTTAATTTTGGGGTGTCTCACTAATAAAAGTTCTAAATTTTATTGTAGTTATATTTATCAATCTTGGTGCCTCTTGGATCTTACCATAAAGATATTCTCTTATATTCTCTTTTAAAATTATTATAACTATTTTTCACATAATAGTCAAAAATCCATATGAATCTAACTTTTCTGTACACCCCATTTCATTTTTTCTCTACATGAATAGCCAATTGTCCTACCAACATTTATTATAATGTTCATTATCCTTTCACTGAATTTCCATATCAGTTTTTTCATTAATTGAATACTTATGTGTGGATTTTATCTGGGATCTATTATCTGTTTAACTGAATTATTTGTTTCTCTCAGGGCTTATAGCAGACTATGTTTAAGATAAATCTTGATATTTGGGCAAATTCCTTTACTTTTTACTCTTTCTTCAAAAGAATTGTTCACTTTTGGACTTCTTCTGTTCCATATAAAGCTAGTTTGTCCAGTTACATAAACAAAGCACTGGATTAGATAGATTAATTTGGAAGTACTAATATCTTTATAATATTGTGTCTTTCAACACATGGATATGGTATTACTTGATATTTATTCAAGTTTTATTTAATATTTTGCAATTAATTTTTATAATTTTTCTCCAAATAGATATTGTACATCTTTTATTAGATTTATTCCTATAGATTTTGTGTGTGTGTTTTATTACTGTCTTTTTGCCAATTACTCTTTTTACTTGATGCTGGCATGGAGAAATGTAATGTTTTTTGTAGATTGATTTATAAACAGCAATCCTATTAATATGAACAATTTATCCATTCTCTGGAAATTTCTTTAAATATAGACATGCTAAATATAGACAAATATAGACATTTCCAGTCCTTCGACCTTTTCTTCTCCTTTCTTATGGCTTTGCCAGTTTCTTAAATACATCATAGAAAAAGAATGTTGACAAGCGAGGATTTTTGTCACGTTCCTGATATAAGCAGGAATACTTAATTTTTTTCCATTGGCCTATATAATACTTGTTGTAGGAGTTTGTAGATATTATTTAACACATTAAGAAAGCATATTTCTTTTGCTTGTTTGGAAAGTTTTGTTATTAGTTTCTTTGTTTTTTTCTTTTTGACAGAGTCTTGCTCTGTTCCCAGGGCTAGAGTACCGTGGAGACAGCCTAGCACACAGCAACCTCAAACTCTTGGGCTCAAGCAATCCTACTGCCTCAGCCTTCCAAGTAGCTGAGACTACAAACGTATGGCCCCATGCCTAGGTAATTTTTTTCTATTTTTAGTTGTCTGGCTAATTTTTTTCTTTTCTATTTTTAGTAGAGATGGGGCCTCGCTCTTGCTCAGGCCAGTCTCAATCTCCTGACCTCAAGTGACCTCTAGGATTACAGGTGTGAGGCACTGCGCCCAGCCTAAAAGCTTATTATTTTTTTATCATGCATGAATACTAAATGTTAGCACTTTATCTATTGAGAGGGTCACATGGCTTTTATTTCTTGTGCTATTCACCTGTTGAATTCACATTTGTGTCAACTCAACTTTGTCATAATGTATTATTATTTTGTAGCAGCTTAATTGAGATATAATTTACATTCCATACAATTTACCATATACAGTATGTAATTCAATGTCTTTAGTATAGTCACGCTATATTCACAGAGTTTTGTGACCATCACCACTATCAAGTTTAGAATGTTTTATCACTCCAAAGTGAAATTCTGTACTCCTCTGCTGTCCAATATTTTTGTTAGTATTTTCAAGTATTTTGGATTTCTGGTCTTATTTTCTCTTCAACCAGAAGAATTGATTATTATTATTTTACACAGTGCCTATGTGATTTGACTAATTCAGATATTTTTCACATTATTTAATTATTATTCCTTCTTGCATTTCAAACATCTCAGACATTCATGTGAGAACACTTTCTTCTGCTTTAATTAATGGAAATTGGTTGGTAGCAAACTTAATTTTTATTTTTGTTTGTCTGAAATGTCTGCCTTTTCTTTTATTTCTTTAATGGTATTTTGATGTATGTTCACAGATCATTTTCTGTGAACATACCAAAGATATGATTCCACCAACTTCTGTCTATTATTATTATTAGAAGTCTTCTCTAAGTCTGGTTATCATTCCTTTTGAAAGACTTGTCTTTTTTTTATTGGATGGTAGTAGAATCTCATCTTTGGTGTTCTGCCATTTTGCTTTTGTGTGTGTGTGTGTCTAGATCTGTCATTCTTTTCTATTAGTCCTGCTTGGGATTTGCAGGCCTTCCTAAATCTTAAGATTGTCATCTTTTATCAATTCACTTAAATGCAAGTGTTTATTTCTTCAACTATTTCCTCTCACCATTATTTTATTTTTTTCTCTTTGAACTTTGTGGAGATATTTGTTAGTCATTTTTAGTCCATTTTCATGTGTCTTAATTTTTCTATCATTTTTTTAATCTCTGTGATATATTCTAAAAAAATTCTTTGGCTCTTATTTCAGTTTTTAAATTAAGTTGAAAGGCTTAAATTGAGTCTAAAGGCTGTTATTGAGTTTTATATTTTAATTATTGTATTTTATATATTTTTCTCTAGTCTTTTTTAATATCTTCTTCTTTACATTTCATAGCCCCTTGCTCTTCACTCATATTTTTAATCACTTTTTTATTTCTTTAAATTTATGAAATCTTCTTATTTTATATTTTGTGTCTGATAAACTAAATATATGAAGTCCTTGCCTTCTGATATTGCTGCCCATATTTCTTCTGCATGATGTCTTCTTATTCAAAATGTTTTGGGTTCCTAGTATATTTTGTGTGTTAGTATCCTTCAATTTGTTTTGTGTGTTTGTGCCTTTTTTTTTTTTTTTTTTTTTTTTGGAACTTAGTCTCTGAGCATTCATTGAGGATCTTGTTGCCAGTCTGCTGCTCATGATTGTTCAGGTTGTGCTTTGCAGAAATCCAGAGGATTCACGTTGTGATTATAGCACTTTTGTATAGCTGCTATAAAATAAGTTTTCACTTCCTCAAAAAGAATACCTTGATTTTCTTCTTTACCAATCAACAAGGTTGGAGATATGCAAGTTTCTTTGATGAGGATTGAGGTAACTGGGGGAATGGGTTTATTTCTAGTTCATCCTTATTCTTGTTTGGGCTTTTTAAGCGAGACCTCTGGTCAGACTTCCCATCTTGGGCTGGCTGTGGGTGTTGTTTTCCGTCTATTTAGTTACCTCAATAATCTGTCTTCATCCATTTAGGCTGCTATAAGAAAATGCCATAGACTAGGTAGCTTATAAACAACAGAAATTTGTTTCTCATATTAACTGTTCTGGAAGCTGAGCAAGATGATCAAGGCACCAGCGGATTCATTGTCTGGTGCAGATCTGCTTTTTGGTTCAAAGACGGTGCCTTCTAGCTGTGCACTCACATGGTGGAAGGGCAGGGAAGTTCTCTGGAATCCCTTTTGAGGGGCACTAATCCCATTCATGAATGCTATATCCTCATGACCTAATTGCCCTAAAAGACCCACCACAAACATTCAGAAATGACTCTGTGGAAAAGTTAATAGCAATTCACAGGTGTTCAGTGTATGTCATCAGGGCTAAAGAGTGCCATTATGCTCACTATGTCTCTGTGATTCCTTACTTTCTAGTCAATCTATGTATGTATTTAAATTAAAAGCAATCTTATCCATCATTTCTAGTTATTTTCAATGAAAAATTGAAATCAATGATTTATTTACAAAAAGGAAAATATCTGATATTTTTAGAGAAAGAAATGGAAAAATGAACTCCAACAAAGATATTTTGTTACTAGATCTTATGCTTTAACTCACTGACAATTTTTTTAATATTATGGTATTAATTTTTAAAGGATTTTAATTCATTATTGAGATAAAATTAATCAATAACAATTATGAGATGTTATGCTGATATTGAGCAGGTGCTGAATACTCATTGATTGGCTTTTCTAATGAAGATTGCTCCACATCTCAGATGATAATTATGTATTAAAGCAAAATATATTGTCGTAAAATGGGTATTCAAGAAAAGGTTAAATGTGTCCCTTTAGTACAATAGACATTTAGTAAATATGTATGAGTTGCCTGATTGAGTTAGGGTGGGAGAATTATAGAATTTTGAGATCTAGATGGGGAGTAGAGATAGTCTGACCCACCCTTTTATTGCACATGCAAGTAAACTGAGGACTAGAGAAGTTAAACAAATAGCCTGAAGTCAAACAACAGCTAAAAACAGAACTGAAGCTTTGGCCCAAGTCTTCCTCTTCTCAATTTGTTACTTAGAAAATTTCTGTAAAGCCTGTCATCACGAAGTACAAATTTCCATCTGGGTGGCTAGATGTTTACTAAGAAACTTTTCTGGCAATACCCTTTCTAGAACTTTGGGTTGCACGTAAATCCTGGTTACCATGTATAAGAGAAATCACAATTGTTTATTCGTCTAAGTTTGCTTTAAAATCACAAATGCAATGTCAGATAGTAGCCACATCATTAACTGAATGTAATCTTAATTCTATTTTTAAATATGAATGCATTTTCCCAAAATTCACAAGAAAATCTGAGAATCAGAACATAAAAAGAATCAATGCAGTGAGTCTTTTAGGGAGTAAACATACAAAGATTTTGGAAACAGATTATTAGTTCATCCCAAGTCTATTAACTGAAAGGCAGATCTGGGCACAATATGATGACTAAGTTAATGGTCATCATGAGAAGGATTTTATACTCTCATGCCACCACAGATCTAATGCCAGGAAGAGACCCTGGAGACTGAAGAGTCATCGAGGCAGTTCAAAGCTTCTAGAAGAAGTTGGAATATCTCAAAGCAGCCATCAGTGTAGGACAGATTGTGGAAATACTTCCATTTTGTCTTCATTTTTATTTTCTCAGTGATAATGACTTCAAAACTTTCTAAGGGTTACTGACACAGGCCCAGAAGCATCTGGTGTAGGAAATATATGCAAATAAAATCAGGCCCTAAACTTTCTTATCTGATGTTGAGCATGAGTTTGCCTATCCTACATTTTTCTGGCTCCAGTAGAGTGACTGCCAAGTGTAGGGCTGCTTCATCTTCAATGATTTTACTAACAGGTTCTTAGAATTGTTTATATTTCAAGAGCCTGAGGTTGCTGTGTCATATTTAGAGTTAACTAATTTTTACTGATTATCTACAATTAGCCAACCACTCTACCGAGTGCTTTCGTATATTCTATCTTACTTAATTCTGAAATCTTAGAAAGTCTGTCTCGATTTAAGGATAAACAAAACATAAATATGTTAAATAATTTATTCCAGGTCACAGAGCCAATAAATGGCAGCAATGACATTTAAATCTGGAACTCTTTCCTCTCAATTGTGTCTCTAACCATATGTCAATTCACCAGACTCCAGTAAGACCAAATACTGGGGGTTTTTTGTAACATTTTTGCCTTGTCTTTCAGAAATTTTGGAAACAAATTTTTATCACAATTACAGATGACAGATCATTTATTTGACAATGTAGATGCCAAATACCAATTACCCTGACTGAATGAAAAGAAGAAAATCAATTACTTGTGGAATAAGCAAATGTTTATTTCTATCATTCTTTCATATGCCTCATAATGTTATATCTCTCCCTAAATTGAGACACAGACATAAACTGGAATTATCCTGGGAAATGAGCATATGTGATTTGAGCAATAAGGAATTTTACCTTTTCCTGATCTGGGTTAGAACTTCTAGCACTCTGCCTGGCACATTGGTCAACTTTTATACTTCCATTTCCTCCCTTGTAAATGAAAGCTCCTTAAGGTCAGATATGAGTTCTTAGAATTCTTAGCATTTTTTTTATAATTCTTTGTATGCATAGTTCCTGATACTTGTAAGAGGGTAGACAGATATTAGCTACTAGGTTATGTACAAATGAGAGTTTGCTCTATACCATGTACAAGTTAAAATTTTGAGGCAGAATTTTGGCCATATATTCTTTCCTTTTCTTCCTTTCTTTCTCTCCCTCCATTCCTTCTTTCTTTCTTTTATTCTTTCTCTAGTAGGGGTCTAGGAGCTCAGGACAAAATAGTGGATTCTTTAACATTTTCTTCTATTTAGCACAATACGTGATCATTTCATAGGTGTACCTGATTTTTTTCAATCTGTGCCATAACTGTATTATCGCTATTTCTCTGGAAATGAAAGCATGTAAATTAAGCAGGAATTTTAAAAAGGCATATTTCATTTAATCCATATTAACTTATTTATCTGGATCTATTTAATCAGTGTTACTGTAGAAAAGGAGAGCAAAACATTAGAACCTTAAGGAATATTCACTTCAGAGCAGACAATAGCTGATTTATCTCATCTCCCAGGTAATGAGATTATTTGCACATGACATTAAAACAACCTTTTGAAAAAGGGAAGTAATCAATCTCTTTTCTCTATAGAGGCAATAAACAAAACACTCAATGTATTTTTCCTTTTTAGATTTATTTTTAGTTAAGTTATGTGATTGGTTAGGCAGAGTATGGTAAAAGTTTTAAACTCTTGCTGGTATAATTTGTTTATTTGAAAATACAAATTTTTCTCTTATAAAAACTTTTCTTTGGGTAATTTCCATAATCTGAGACAACAATCTAAAAGTAATGCTTATTAAGATGGTGCATTCACTTGACAAAAAGTCATGCAAATTGGGTATTTTGTAATTTTTAATGTCAACAACTCCATGCATGGGTCCATTTTATTTATTTATTTACTTATAACTTTAGGGCATAGCACAGTACTTGGAACACAGTAAATGCTTAATCTGTCCTAGTGGAGACTTTTCAAAAATATTCACATATAATACATTAAGAATCCTAGATCTGAAGAAAACAACTTCCAGAATATTATATTGTAAGGCAGTCTATTGACCGAAGACATAGGAAGTAGGGCATGGCTGAGGAAAGTTACTCTACCAAGGATTCTAATTAACAGAATGGCTGTATATACATAAACTCAACATCTTTCACTGAGAAAACTGACAGGAAAATTAATAGAACAGTGTTAAATAAGATAGTATTCCCTCTTGATTTAAGTAAAAATTCTTTGTCAAGATAAGCCCGTACCCTTCTAGATGTCCTGACCTTTTCAGCCAAACCAATGTATGCCTTCCATGTATAGACATACGATCTTACTATAATTCCTGTCTCCATGAATTTATAAAACCAAACTGCAGCTTTACTACTGTGGGCACATTTTCTCAGAACTTCTTGAAAACATGTGCTCTGGGCCATGGTTACACATACTCAGCTCAGAATAAACCTCTTTAAATTATTTTACAGAGTTTTTTGTTTCTCCAGTAACAGATGCATTTCTTCATCTATGAGATGATGTATTTGGAAGCCAACTGAGTTGGCTGATGCTTGTTTTCATATTTTTAAGCATGTCCAAGGTAAGGTAGTTAGGAGTGTGAGAAGTACCTGCCAATTCTATGTTTCTCTATATGACATAAGTACCTGAAGAAATTAGACTTTTTTATTAAGCAAGGACAATATGAGTTTATATAAATACTAGAGGACAAAGACAATAACAAAATTTGATTTAATATCTTTGTTAGAACTGAGGAACTCTTCCTGTGACATGTTTAGAATCACTCATTAATTGACATAGGATAATACTTTTAGTTCCAATAACCTTTAATAATACAGAAATGTTTATTCATAACTGCGTCAAAATTGTTTTTGCGTGAATTTTTACTCCCTATTTTAAGATCCACCAAGATCAACTATTCAGATATACACTGTTATCAGTAACTCTGTTAGAGAATGTAAAACTAATAATCAATAAACAGATTTAATTGTGATGCATTGGTGTTAGAAATTTCCAATTATTTTAAATGTGCATGCTTGAAAATCTCTGAAGCAAAAAAAATGATAAAAATACTCTTTTTGTAATTCTAAGTTTCAAAGAGAAATAAAAGGGACCAAACTTGACCTTTCCACAATTCTGAAAGAATATATTTGGAAGACTCATATTAATTTATTTAAAAACTTACTATTTAGCTACTACAATAGTCAAGAGCAGTATAGGCATAAAGTAGACAGATGAACTGAATAGAATTGAAATTTCAGAAATAGACTCATATATATATATATATATATATATATATTTAGTTAGTTGATTTCTGGCAAAATTACAATGGGAATTCAATGAAGAAATGATTGCCCTTCAACAAATGATGCTGGGAAAATTGGCTATCCATGTGCAAAAAAAAAAAAAAAAGCTGTATTCATACCTCATACTCCATACAAAGATTTACTCAAAATGGATCATAGGTCTAAATATAAACTCTAAAAACACAAAACTTCTAGAAAAAAACATAAAAGAAAACATTTGTGACCTTGGGCTAGGCAGAGATTTTTAAAAATATGATCCATAAAAGAAAAAATTATGATTGCATTTCATCAAAATTAAGAACCTCTGCTTTTCAAATGATACTTTTAAGAGAATGAAAAGACAAGACAAAGATTTATTTTATGAATAAATATTTTCAAAGGAGAACATATTTGCAAATCCCATATCTAAGAAGTGACTTGTATACAGAATATTTAAAAAACTCTTGGAACTCAGTAATAAGACAACAAAAACCCTATGAAAAATAAGAAAAGATTTAAAGACATTTTCCCAGAGAAGATATACAAATGTCAAATAAACATATGAAAACATGCTTGATATCATAAGTTATTAGGGAAATGAAAAACAAAACCATATTGAGATAACACTCTGTACATATTTAAAGATCTAAAATTTAAGAATGACAATACCAAGTTGCCAGCTATGATGTAAAGCAACTGGGACACTCCTAAGTTGCTGGTGGGAATCTAAAATGATACAGACATTTTGGAAAATGCTTTGGTAGATTCAAAATGCTAAATATACGTTTACTGTGAGACCCAACAATCCTACTCCTAGATATTTACCCAAGTGAAATGAAAACCTGTGCTCACACACAAATCTCTGCACAAATATTTATAGTGACTTAATTCATAGTTGCATCAAACTGAAACTCACCCTAATATCCTTCAGCTGGAAAATGTTTAAACAAATCTGGTACATTCATACAAAGGAATACTGCTCAGCAGTGTATAAACAATTGATACAGTGACATGGATGATTCTTAAATGCATTATACTAAGTGAAAGAGTCCAGAATCAAAAAGTCTACATGCTGTGATCACATTTATATGAACTCTTTCAAAAGGCAAAAGTATAAGGAGGTAAAACAGATCAAGGGTTATAAGGGACTGGGAGTTGGTAGGGGAGTTGACTACAAAGGGTCGTAGGAGAATTTGGGGTGGAGGAAGGAAATGTACTATATTTTGATTGTGGTGGTAATTACATGACAGTTTCTTTATCAAAACTTGCAGAATTATTAACAAACATTACTAAAAATAGTACATCTTACTGTATGTAGATTATTCTATAATTTTTTTCAGTGGGGGAAAAAAAAAAAAGTCCACCTGTGATGACCAGTGGCTTCCCTGATAAATGTGACTTTAAATATATATGAAAATTGTCCTATGGTGACTCAGCTCCTGTTGGATTCCAACTCAGCCCTCAGCAATGCCCTGGACAAGAGCTCTGCCCAGTGCTGACTCATTTGTATTTCAGCATCTAATCCTTCCATTCTGGGCTTGATTGGAGACTCTGAAGGGTGTGTGATATTCAGCCTTAAGAAGTCCAACACCCAAAGCAAGGAGAATGTTCCCTCACTGTGGAACACAGTGTTCATACACAAGGAGGAAACCCCTAAACAAGTCAGTTCAGTACTAAGAGACACTATTAATAGAAGGGTTGCAGAGGAAACTTATAAGCACTTTCCCAGAACCCTAATGAGAGAAGAATATAGGCACTTGACTCTCATGAATGCTTTCATTCATCATGTACTTATTGAACACATCCTAATCACCAGACACAGGCTGGGCCCCAGGCACAATGATTCAAATGTTGGATGAAGTTTTGTTTTCCGTAAAAGAAGAGAAATTAGGGTATTCAGTTGTGAAAATAAATCCACATGCAGATACCTCAAATTAATACTTTGGAACAGGGTTCCTCAAACTATGGCACTCTGGCCACATGCGACCCATCGAGGACATTTATCCGGCATGCTGGGTGATTTTGCCGCTACTGCCTGTCCTGCTTAGCAGTCGACTAGTCCGGGGCCCACAGTGCGCATGCGTGGAATGTGCACCACACTCTCCAGCGGCCCTCCAATGGTCTGAGGACAGTGAACTGGCCCCCTGTTTAAGAAGTTTGAGGACTTCTGCTTTGGAGCTCCAGGTAGACACAACCATTATTTGTAGAGATTCATTCCTCCCAATAGAATAAAATGTTTTAAGTACTTTTAAATATTAGTATGTGTTTAGAAATTAAAGATGTAGCATGATGTGAAATGTCATTGACTCAGGTCTGTGGGATAAGAAGTGCTCTAAGAACCAGGCAAACTAACTGATTGGATGTGGAAATATGTATTTAGTCCTTTTCATAAGACTCTCTATTTAAGTGCCCCTCTAATTAGAAAATATTCAGTAATTAATACAATTTAGCTGAGAGTTAACATTGCACTGCTTACTTTCCTATAAATTATGCATAGAAAAATTCACACACTCACAAACATAAGATTGTGAGATTAAAATGACTTGTGATATGCAATGTTTCATATGCATAATGCAATGTAAAGTTAGTTTATTTAATGCATTAGCTTGGATTCTTTTTATTGTCTTTCTGAAATTACACTTTACATAAACATAAATCATTCAGTTAAGTCAATTAATGTAGAGTATAAAGCAAACAAGAGTCCTAAACTACTGTTTATGGGCACACTTTTCTGTGTTTATGACTAATTCTCAAAGCACAAGCTTGGCGAGCCATCACTTCAGGAATCTGGAACCATCTGGCATCTGCTGGAAAGAATGCAGCATCCATGTTTACAGCAAAGGTGTGACCTGAATTCTAACACATGCAAAGCAACCCAGACAATCTAGTCTCATTGGACACACACCTCATGGCTGGCTGTCGGGTGGGAACATTATTGCTATTCTCCTGCAAATGCACAGATTTACGTTGATGCCTTAGAGGCACATTGTGATTTATCTAGAGATAATGGTTTAAATATGTGGTTTACTGACCTCCTAATATATCAACTTGTTAATTTGACTTGCAAACCTGTCACCTGAGAAGGCTTGTACCCTCTTCCCTGTCCTCCTCATTACACTGACCCAACAATTCCAATGATCAAATATATCATGCAGATTTACCAATTCAAAAATACAAAGATGTATTTTAAGGGATGTTGTTTGAAGCATAGTTTGTAATTGGCATTTGCTAAAATTTCTGAAAAAATACCAGTCAGGATCTGAGTAGATATATACATAAAGATTCATGATATACAGCCATTGAAAAATGAAGTAAATTTATGAGTGTTGATATAAAAAGATCTCTATGTAGGAAAAGCAAGGTATTGGGATTGATGTCGGTAGATATGTACGTGAATAAGCAGTATACACAAAATGTGTCTGGGGATAAAGGTGAGGGGAGATTTTATGTTGTTTCTTTTTTAACCATGATATGCATTGATTTTATAATAAAAAGTAAAATTAAAAAAAATAAATATGTTGTTTACAAATAGCTCTGGGTTCATGGAAGGATATGGTAGTTAAAGTAGGGAAAGGAGGGAGGGAATTTGCATGTGCCAGGCATGTCCTAAGAAGGTACTTTGATGTGTTGTTTATATCAATTATCATGATAAACCATAGAAATAGCTAATACTATCCTCATGTCATATCTGAGCTCTCTGATGTAGCCACAGTCTCTGTGGTGTTATTTAAGGAATGACTGCAAATACCAGGAAGCCTTCATCCCAATACCTCTCTAACTCCAATCTTTCCAGCTACTCCCCTAAAATGCCTAAGACTTTAGATAGACTGCATTGGGTTAGAGCAGTATTTTGCAGGGTTGCCCCCTCGGGACATTTGCACTAGCATGACCTGGGGTGCTCACAAAAGAGGCAGATTCCTTTGCCTCACTGGAGTTTTCAAATTGCTAGGATTTGGGATTTGGGAATGAGAAATTGGATTTTCCATAATTATTTTTTATTTTTTATAATGTTTTATTTCTGTTTTTAAATAATAAGTGATCATCATAATAAGTAATGACTCTTTTGTGACATGGTCATACTAAAAATTTCAGTGGTTTCATGTGAAAAAGAATAATAGATGCATAGTTTATTATAGTATATAATCTTACCACCAATATATTGTGGCAAGATTACATATTTCAATAGCATACAAAATTGTTCTATACCTGATACAGATGTTGAGCATAGAAAACATTAAAATATGAGAACAGTAATTAGAAACATCACATAAAAATCACTAAAAACTGAGAGATACTAGTACAAGCATTAAATGTCTAAAAATTATTCTTACAATGAAAAACATACAAAGCATTCATTTCTCTGTCTGATACTCTTGATGTTTGTTTCTTGATTGGTATTCAAAATGAAAAAAAATTTTCTTTCATTTTGGTTGAATTGTTAAGAGGGTCTCCAAAAGCATCAAGTTGGGCATTAGGGTGGGTTCCCATTGCTTTATATAAGATATTTTCTTTTTTACCAAGAAAAAATATTTTGCTTACTCTGATTTTGCATGTGTTTTTCATTTTTTTTTGGTTAAAATTAACATTATTTTCATGAATTAATATTTGTTATAGTAAATATTTTAATACCCAGAAAATACCAGAGAACATTATTGGGCAGTATTAGAATAACAAAATATCTGGATCTCATAAGAAGATTAACAGCTCTACAGTGAATTTACTTTCATGAATTAATATTTATTACAGTGAATATTTTAATATCCAGAAAATACCAGAGAACATTATTAGGCAGTATTAGAATAACAAAATATCTGGATCTCATAAGAAGATTAACAGCTCTACAGTGAATCACATGTTGGGAAATATTAATTTTGCTTTCAAAACTTGTATTTTTAGACACCTAGAATTTGTATAAAATATGTATAAGCACATAAATATTTATTTTAATTTCAAGAGTGACTCACTCTTAGCGACAGACGGGGCCATGAGTACATACTCAAAATATGGCAACAGCTACAAGCAAGACTGACTAATGGCATCCTGACTGCTGAGCCACTTCTCTCCTACCTCCTCCTGCCTCTGATCCTGGGATTGTCAACCCCAACTTTCAGCTCCATGTGTCACTGTTTCCTGCTATTGTTTGACTTGAGTTAGTACCTTTCTTTGAACCAGGATAGACTCTATGCCCATTGGTAAGCTCTCATTCTTACAGGAGAATACGATACGTTTTCCTATGTTCCTGACTTTTTGAATGATTTTTTTTTTCAGTGTTGAGAAAAACAGATACATTTTCCAAGAGATGTCAGGAAAAAAGTCCCTACTCAGCATCCCAAAGTCCCTAACAAGCATCCCAAGCATAATAATTCTTATGATCACCAAAGTTTAAGAACTATTGGGTTGCCTTTTACAGGTATTTTATGTTAAAATATAAATATTTTTAAATGGGGCATTACAATAAATTATTATCAACCGCTATCACTTCACTGAGAATATATTGTCAGGAGTCCCCAGCCTTTTTGGAACCAGGGACCAGTTTCATGGAAGACAATTTTTCCACGGATCAAGGTGGCAGGGATGGTTTGGGGATGATTCAGATGCATTACATTTATTGTACACTCAAACCTCCCTGCTAATGATAATCTGTATTTGCAGGTCTTCCCCAGGGCTAGCATCACTGCCGCAGCTCCACCTCACATACAGACATTAGATTCTCATAAGGAGAACACAACCTAGATCCATTGCATGCACAGTTTACAGTAGGGTTCGTGCTCCTATGAGAATCTATTATGTGAACTATGGGCAGTGGCTGCAAATACAGATGAAGCTTTGGCCAGGGGTTGGGGACTGCAATATTACATAATAGCCCAATTTAGCACAGAATACTGAAGCATTTTGAAGGAACTGGATTTCTGAAGGTGATGCTGAAAAAGATTGATTGATTGGGTTGATTGATTATGTGACCAGGTATAGATGAGCACTTCTGCAAGGCACTCTGGACCCCTATGAAGAGAACTGAGTGCAATCAACACAAGGAAACAACACAGAGGAAGTTTATGTGAAGGAGAAGAAAACTTTGATCTTAGAAGATCAATTTAAGCTACCTCACTATTTTGTGTAAGCATTTTGTACTAAAAGTGAGAGACGGGAGGAGGAAAGAAGTTGGGGGTCTGGGACTGTAATTGCCTCTGGCAGGCCAGGGCAATAGGGGTGGAACTCCTTTAGCAGTCTGGGTGACCAGATGTCTCATCTGTGGGGGAGAACACCAACGTGTGGTTATCATCTTGCAGGTTAGGATTTGGTGTTCAAGGGTTCTAGTGAAGAGGTGACTAGTCAAAGTTAAGCAAGGTAATGTTAAAAAAAAAAGAAACAATACTAGAGAATCCACAGAAAGTTGTTGGCAGTGGATTAGCCAAAGTTTGCTAGAACAACATGCTGGTCTAGAAGATGCAAAAGCTCTTTTTAGAAGATCCTCTTTCTCTTCTGCAAATGCATTTCCAACAATACCGAGGAACAACTTCTTCTGAACAAAGGCCAGAAATGACAAAATGGGATCTCTGATCTAAAGGAGCTGGCAATTCAAAGTGTAGCTCACAGTCCAGCAGCATCAGCATCCCCTGGGAGCTTGTTATACAGGCAGAGTCTCAGGGCCCACCAGACCTACTGAATCAGAATCTGTATTTTAACAGGCAGGTGATCATAATGCTCATTAGTGTGAGAACCGTACGACTACGGCTGGGGTTGTCAAGCTTTAGCACATATCAAAATCAGCTGGAAGGTATATTAAAGCACAGATTGCTGGGCCCCATTTCCAGAATTTCTGATCCAATAAATCTAGGGGTAAGGCCCTAGAATTAGCATTTCTAATAGATTCTCCAGAAGGTGATACTAATGTTGCTGGTCCAGGGGCCAAATTTTAGGAACCACTAGTCTAAGCAATGCAAACTACGTTATAGCTCTCTGACTTTCATATTTCTTTTATTTAAAAAAAGTTTCATTAAAAAATCCCACTGTGATTCAACTATGTGGTTCTCATATTTTCTTTAATTTCCTACTATGTAACATGTTAGCTATAATAGACCACCCCTGGCAATATTTCTATCAGTTTATAAATAAGACTTTATTGTAATATAAGGATAAATCTCAGGATGGATATTTTAGCTACAGACTCCTTATAAGCAGATCTCCAGTTGTCCTGGGTGACACTTTAATTGCAGAGATTTATGATCTATTTCATATGACCCTCTTAGCTATAGCTGATTAGATCAGGGTAGGTCACGAGGCTCAAAATATCCGGGGTATATATCAAGATATATATTGGAGAACAGCTAATAGAAACATATTCTTAAAAAATAATACTCTTTCTAAATAATGAAACTGGAATGATTAAATTGAACTTGTTAAATTATTTCACTTAGAAATTTAAATCTTCTATGGAAGGAGAAATTTTTTTAGGTAGCAGAAGTACAGGTTAAAAGATATACATCGAGACTGTAGTTGAGCAGAATCTAGAAGGCCGATTTGGGACTAAGGATAGAGCTTGGAAAAATTGGTTTATATGAAGTATAGAGATGGTTGTCAGTGATGTTTATCTAAAACAGCTATACAAATGTGAGCTTAAGTCAGGAATTGAGTTTGAGAATTGTCCCATCTGCCCTGATGTTTCTCATGCATGGTTTGACAAATCTCACTATGCTAAAGATATTTTCTTAAAGTAAAATCACCCTAAATAAAATTGGAGCCTTGATGAATAGGACATTCTAGTTGTTACTAGTGCTATTAGTCAAATATTTATGGCTCTCCACTTTCTGGTAGTAGGTAGGATTACACTTCCTGGTTCCTTCTTGGCTAGATGGTATATTAGTCTAAATCTTAAAAAAATAAAATAAAATAAAAAGAACAGAAAAATATGATAAATGGGTCTTTAATACAGAGATTATGCTAGATTGTGGCAGAGTATGCAGAACCTAATTAAATGCAGAACCCTAGGGCAAGCAATAGGAGAGAGTTATTATCCCTAGGCCTGAAGAGATAAAGGGAGGAAGTGGTTATGTGGATTACAGAACCCAGAAAGTGCAGCTATACAGAGAGGTCTGGCTGACTGGAAGTACAGCCTTCAGTAACAGAGCAAAGTCAATCCACTGTGACACAGAATGGAGGAAACTGCAGTGATAAAAATTCCACTTGCCTTCCAATCTCCTGGTGGTGCCTCCATTGGCTGAACCCAACTGGACGACCTAAGACAAGGAATTAGACTTTTAGGACAAAGAGTGGTATAGAGAAATGTGCATTGTGTATCTGGAGGGGTTAATGAAAATATTTAGTACAAGTGTGGCAGAGTAGCTAGTTCTCCATAATGACTTAGAAGGAAAAGCAATCTATATTACTTCCTCGAAGAGAATTTAATTGCTGGTACAAGACTTTTCAATACTCAGAAATGTTCCAAATTATAGTTCTTTTTTCAGTTTGGGTTCTAGAGTAAGGATGACCAGCACAGAACTTCCAATTGATTCTTGAGCATGAGAAATAAATTATTATGATCTTAAGCCATTAAATTAAAAAAGCATTATCAGAATATAACTTAGTCTATACTACTAATATGATATTACCTATAATTGACATATTGTCATAACCAAAGAGTAAAAATCTGTCATTAGTTTAGGGGACAGGTAGTAGAAAGTAAAGGAAGTGGTATTTGAAGCTGGAAGGGTGACAATTCATATTATTTTGTGATGAAATACATGATGAAACTGTTATTTATATATCTACATTCACTTGGAAAACAGATAATGTACCAAATGAATTTGTAACTCTGGGGAAAGAGGTTGATACAGGACAATTCTTAAGGTGGCCTTGGACCAACTCAGCTCTTTCCCCTTTTCTTATTTATAGTTCTCAAGAATAACTGTAGAGCGTGCTATGAATTGTAATATCCTGAGATAGGGAGAGACTGGCTAGAACAGCTAGGCTCTGTTCTAGTCACCTGCCCAGAGAAATAAGATGTCCTTCAATGCTTTAGCTCAGCAATTCTCCTAACATCAGGGTATGAAACCTAGTGCAGGTTGTGTCAGTGGTGGGAAACTAAGATATCCATATGCAGAAGAATGAAACTAGACCTCCTCTTTTCAACACCCACAAAATCACTTCAAAATAAATCAAAGACCTAACTGTAAGATCTGAAGCTATGAAAATACCAGAAGAAAACATAAGGGAAAAGATTCAGGACATTGATCTGGGTAAAGATTTTATGAATAAGACCTCAAAAGCAAAAATAAACGGAATCATATCAAACTAAAGAGCTTCTACACAGCAAAGAAAACAATCAACAAGGTGAAAAGACCACCTAAAGAATGGAAAAAAGTATTTGCAAACTATTTATCATCTACCTGGGGATTAACTCACATCTTAGGGATGTGATGAGCATTGTGGAGGGGAAGGGCATACCTCTAACCCTTCCGAGGGAGAGGCAAAAATATAAAATGTAACCAAACTGTCAACAAAACAAAACAAAACATTTATCTGGTGTTGGGCAGGTGGGAGGGGGGAGGAGGGAATGGGTGTATACTTACATGGTGAATGCGATGCACACCAGGGGGAGGATGGACCCACTAGAAGCTCTGACTTGGTGGGGGGTGGGGGGGTGGTGGTGGCAAGGGCAATATATGTAACCTTAACAATATTTGTACCCCCATAATATGATGACAAAAAAGGTACATGAAAAGATACTCAACATCACTAGTCATTAAGGAAATGAAGATCAAAACTATAATGAGATATCTCTTCACATTGACTAGATTTACATGAATGGCAATAATTTAAAAAAAATGGAAACCCACAAGAGTTGGTGAGGATGTTAAGAAATTGGAACCCTTGTATATTGCTGGTGGGAATGAAAATGGTATGACTGCTATGGAAAACCATTTGGTGGTTTTAAAATAAGCCAAATATAGAATTACCATATGATCCACCAAAAAAAAAAAAAATCCACAATATACAGGAACTCAAACATCTCAACAACAATAAAATAAAACGGATGTAAAAATGGGCAAATGATCAGAACAGACATTTCTCAGAAAAAAAAGACATACATATGGCCAACAAATATATGAAAATATGCTCAACACTACTAATCATCAGGGAAATACAAATCAAACCCATAATGAGGTATCATCTCATCTCAGCTAGGATGGCAATTATCCAAAAGACAAAAAATAACAAATGTTGATGAAGATTCAGAGAGAAAGGAACTCATACATTATTTGTGGGAATGTAAACTAGTACAGCCACTATGGAGAGCAGTATGGATGTTCCTCAAAAAAAAACTACAAATAGAACTAACATATGATCCAACATTCCTACCACTGGCAGCATTTATCCAAAGGAAAGGAAATCAGTACATTAAAGAGACATCTGCACTACCATTTTTATTGCCAAGATATGCTATAAACCAGGTGTCCAACAACACATGAATAGATAAAGAAAATGTGGTATATGTACACAATGGAATATTACTGAGCCAAAAAAAGAATGAAATCCTGTCATTTATGGAAACATGGGTGGAACTGGAGGACATTATGTTAAGTGCAATAATCCAGTGAAAAAAAAAAGTTAAACACCATATGTTCCCACTCATTTGTGGAAACTCAGAAAAGTTAATCTCATAAAAGTAAAAAGTAGAATAGAAGATTCTAGAGGCTGGGAAGAGTAGGGGGAAGGGGGAAATAGAGAGAGATTTGTTATAAAATTATAAAATTATAGCTATATAGGAGATAAAATTATATAGGATATAAAATTATAGCTATATAGGAGAAATAAACTCTAGTATTCTATGCCACTATAGGATGACTATAGTTAACAAAAATGTATAGTTTCAAATAGCTACAAGGATATTCAATGTTCCCAACACAAAGAAATGATAAATACTTAAGATGATGGATATGCTAATTTCACTGATCTGATCACTATACATATATATAGTGTATAGTGATCTGATCACTATACACTATACATATATGATAGATATACATATGTATCAAAACATCAGTATGTACTTCCTAAATATGTACAATTATTATATGTCAATTAAAAAATAAAACTTAAGCGTTCCTTCCTCTCTGCATCCACACCAGCATCTATTGCTTTTGGACTTTTTAATAAAAGCCATTCTAACTAGGGTAAGGTGAGATCTCATTGTGGTTTTAATTTGCATTTCCCTGATTATTAGTAATGATGAGGATTTCTTCATGTTTATTGGCCATTAGTATTTCTTCTTTTGAAAAGCTTCTGTTCGTGTTTTGCCCATTTTTTAATAGTTGTTTGTTTTTGTCTTGCTGATTTACCTGAGTCCTTTGTAAATTCTAGATATTAGCCCTTTATCAGATGTTTAGCTTATGAATATTTCCTCCCATTCTGTAGGTTGTCTATTTGCTCTGTTGATTGTTTCCTTGCAGAAGAAAGGAATGCTTATACACTGTTGGCGGGACTGCAAATTAGTACAATCCCAGTGGAAAACAGTCTGGAGATTCCTCAAAGAACTAAAAGTAGACTTACCATTCAATCCAACAATCCCACTATTGGGTATCTACCCAAAGGAAAAAAAGACTTTTCATCAAAAAGACACCTGCAGTCGAATGTTTATTGCAGTGCAATTCACAATTGCAAAGATGTGAAATCAACCCAAATTCCCATTAGTTCATAAGTGGTTAATAAAATGTGGTACATGAGTGCCATGGAGTACTACTGAGCCATAAAAAAGAGAAATTAATTCATTTTGCAACAATCTGGATGGAATTAGAGACCATTCTCCTGAGTGAAATATCTAACTCAGGAGATAACAAACACCACATGTACTCACTATTAAATTGGAACTAACCAAAGAACACACATATGCACAAAGGGAAGTAACACTCAGTGGAAATAAAGCAGAGGGGAAGGGGGGAGAAGGAGAGGGGCAAAAACCTACCTGATGGCACAATGAAAACTATTTGTGTGATGGGCATACCTATAGCCAGTACTAAAGCATTACAAAAGTGATCCATGTAACCTAAAGCATTTGTACTCCCTTAATATTTTGAAATTAATTTAATTTAATTTAATTTTAAAAGATGTTTAAATCTTCCAAAGCTCTTCAGTTCTGCCCCTGGGTTCAGCCATATTCCAGAGAGTGGGACCTTCATTCCCAACAGACATATAATACGAATAAGAAGGTATTCCATAACATTTTAATCCCTGAAATTTGGAAGATTGCCTTTTACTGCAGCATACTTTAGTTTATCCTGACTGATACTGATTCTTGTGAGAAAGTAAGATTAAAGTAGAATATCCTTTGTGAAAAAAAATTGCTTTCCATCACCATGTATTTAAGGTTGAGCAAGGAATTTGCAGATCATGATTCATTATAGATTATGTAAATCTCTTTTCAGATTATATTTAATTCAATAGATTTTTAAACTGAAATTGCAGTTTCCACTCCCTAGGTGATTATGGGGTAGAGGAGGGACATATAATTTTATGAAGAGATTTGTTTATAAAATGGACTCTATAAATATGCTTACAGCTGACAGTAGCTCTTAGTTTCACTCTGATTCTTTAAATAAATCTGTTACTAGGTAAAATGCAGTTGATTTGGATCTGGAACTCTTCCTGCGAAGATGCTTACAGTTTAAAGGAACAGTACAATCAATGTAGACAATTTTATGCAGGCATCAACATTGAATGAATATGGCTTGGGCTCTTTGCCTATTTCTTTTGTAGTAGCTCTCTCTGAGAGATCTTCTTCCACATAGAATCAAAATAAAAGGATGTTTCAAGGTTAAAGCATTCATCTTCCTCAGCCAGAGTACTGATGAAGGAGATTTCTATCCTGTGTTAAATGTTCTCTGAAAGCTTTGCTATTGCTTTATCTCTATTTATGAGGACTCTAAGAGACAAATTCTGAAAAGATGATACCTTTCTTTATGTTGTCTTATTTAACCCTCAAAGCCTCCTTGTAGTTCAGGACAGAATAAATAGCATTTCAAATATTGATCTGTGTGTGGGTGGGGGGAGGAAAAAGTTTTTTTATTTCACTGTGAATTGTCGTAGAAGGAAATGAAGTTTGCTAAAATATATCTGCTGTGAAACTATGACAAAGAAGTAAAAGAATACTATTTTCCAGGCTTTATCATTGTAATTCTTCCATGCATGCTATTACTGTGATCCCTGCAGAAATAGCATAATAGGCCAATATATTTGAGGTGTAGGTGGAATAATATTGTAGAAATTATTTGGGTAGTGCTGTGAAATACGTTAGTTGATGTCTTTCTGTTAGTTTCTCCTTTTAATGTCTCTTAGCTCATGACAAACTCTTTCAAATCTATGCAACCAAGGAAAATGAATATAATATGGCTGGGAGTTTAAAAATGAAATTTGCAAGAAGCAGGCATTGATTTGTTCAAGTATTTATCCTATTAGTATTTTAACAGGGTAGCAATTAAGGGTAACACAAAATTTAATATTATTTGATCAGCATTTGCATGTTTGAAACAATAAATACTGTTAGATGCTGTAAGTAATGACTTAGAAATGTTAAATATTTGTGAAGGATTATTTTATTGGATTTCTAATAGAAAACAAAACAAAAGTATTATTGGTCTTACGGGCATGTCTTTAGTAGTAGGTACTCAATTTTAAAGTTTCAGTAGGTAAAATGATACTAATTTAAAATGAAATAGATCTAAAAAATGAAACACATCTATCCTAGAGGACTATCTATGATATAGTCTTTTTTTTTTTTTTTTTAATCAAGACTGAGTCTCATTCTGTTGCCTGGGCTAGAGTGTTATGGCATCAGCCTAGCTCACAGCAACCTCAAACTCCTCAGCTCAAACAATCCTTCTGCCTCAGTCTTCTGAATAGCTGGGACTACAGACATACGCCACCATGCCCAGCTAATATTTTCTATATATTTTAGTTGACCAATTAATTTCTTTCTATTTTTAGTAGAGACGGAGTCTCACTCTTGCTTAGGCTGGTTTTGAACTCCTGACCTTGAGCGATCCGCCTGCCTTGGCTCCCGAGAGTGCTACCATTACAGGTGTGAGCCACCATGCCCAGCTGATATAGTCTTTTTTTTCTATATTTGACACATAATAATTGAACATATTTATGGCATACATAATGATATTTCAATATGTGTGTGTGTGTGTATATACATACACACACAGTATGTAATGATCAAATCAGGGTAATTCATATATCTATCACTCCACATACTAATCATTTCTTTGTTTTGAGAACACTCATAATTCTCTTCTAGCTTTTGAGAATATACAATACATTAGAGTTAGCCATATTCATCCTACAGTGCTGCAGAACCCTAGAACTCATTCCTCCTCTCTAGTTGTAACTTTGCATCCATTAACCAACTTGTGCCTATCCTCCCCTCCCCCACTACCCTTTCCAGCATATAATACCCACAATTCTACTATTTCCTTAAGCTCAATTTTTTTGGCTCCCATACATGGGAACATGCAGCATTTACTTTTATATGCCTGACTTATCCTGCTTAACATAATGTTCTCCATGCTCATATATATTGTTTTGAATGACTTGATTTCATTCTTTTTGATGGCTAAATAGTATTCCATTCTGTGTATATACCACATTTTCTTTATCTATTTATCTGTTGGTGAACATTTGGGTTGATTCCATATCTTAGCTATTATGAATAGAGCTACAATAAACTTAAGGGTACAAATTACCCTTTTTATATAATGATTTTATCATATACTATTAAGTAAAAGTATAAAAACAAAGTTTGAGTTATTGGATATGGTATGATCCAATTTTTGTAAAAGTTAAATATATGTATATGCATATATAGAACTACATAGAAGTATATATACTATATGATATTTTTGTGTGCAGGGATTAAGGGACTGTAGTGGTTAACCAGGTTTATGTACATAGATTAACTTTTAAAATAATTATTCTTATAGTTTTACTTGTTACCCCAAGCATGTAATATCTTTGAAATTAAGAATAAAAAGTAATAAAGAAAATATAAGCAACTACAAAATAAGGTAGAAAGTTCAAGTATGCCCTACTGTGTTTGTATTTGATAAAATGTGCTTGCTTTCTTTCCTTTTCTTTTTCCCAATAGGCATAATTGAAGTCATTACCTATAATATCAACACAAATATAATTCTATGAATTATAATTTTCAGTTAATTCTTATTATTCAAAATGAACTCACTAAGTAAATTTTCATACATAAGTTTTTTCACATTTTAAATCATTTAATGTTTAAAATGAGTTTAAAATGCTCAATTACATAGAAAATACATTATCTTTCCCCCTTAAATTTTGATAAAATTTTTACTCAACTTAGCCTCTCTGTAGACCATGAATGAAGTTTATTTTTTTCCCTCTAGAAGAGCAGTTTGTGTTATGAATATTTTGGAAAGTGGTTCAGCTGTTTAAATAACAATAATGGATTTTCCCCAGCAATTTTGCTTTTCTGAGTTTCACTTTGCTCTAAGACACAATTTGTGGAATATAGCTTTGATCAACACAATCACCAGCACAATTATAGAATGCTGTAGAAATTATTTGCAAGGTAAAGAAAGAGAAGGTCAATGCAAATGTTACATGCTGTAGCAGTGAAGAATATTTGATTAAGAGTCAAGAGACTATTTACAAACTTGTTCATGTATTTTTGCATTTATTTACTTGAAAAATATTTGTTGCATGCCTACTGTGTTCACATTGACTGTACTAGACCCTGGTCTTATACTGATGAGCCAATGCAGACATGTCCCTGCCTCATGGAGCTTTTAAGAATGAATCAAATATAGGAAAAGCTTTCTCACCTAAGCAGTATTTAACTGGTATTCCTAATTCCCTGGTGCTCTCCATTATTCTATAAACCTTATTGACTGAAGCACCAGCCATAATTGAATACCAGGTAGGAGAAGGCTACTCACTAATATGCCCACTTTCATGCCCACCAATTAATGGAATTGTGCACTTATCAGTTGAGTTGGTTCTTAAAACAATTTATGCCAGGTGTATTTGTTATTGTGGTTATGTATTAATAAATCAATTAGCTTTAGCTTGACAAAATGTAATATGAATTCAAATAGAAAATTATTCATTTTGGTTCTAAGAAGGATGTTTTGGAAAGAATTAATAAAAGGGAATTACTGAGTATAACCACAGGACTTAGTGTTGAGGCCAGTCATGGTGGCTCACGACTGTAATCCTAGCAGTTTGGAAGGGCAAGGTGGGAAGATTTCTTGAGGCTAGGAGTTTGAGACCAGCCTGAGCAAGAGTGAAACTCTGTCTCTACTGAAAATAGAAAAATTAGCTGGGCATGGTGGTGCATGCCTGTAGTCCCAGCTACCTGGGAGGTGGAGGCAAGAGGGTAATTTCAGCCCAGGAATTTAAGGTTGCTATGAGCTAGGCTGATGCAATGGCACTCTAACCCTAGCAACAGAGTGAGACTCTGTCTAAAAAACAAACTAAAAAATATCCTAGTATTGAAGGTCAGAAAATACATCTTTCAGCAAATGACATTTGAGCCAAGATGTGTAAGACATGGTGGCCAATTAGGTGGAGGAAATATTGGGGGCAGAGAAGCTTTTCAAAACGAGGGAATAGCATGTGAAACACTTCCATGCAGAAAAAGTTCTATGACATTTTTGTAAAAAGGCTGGAGAAATAAAAGACAACTGGTGAAGAGGGAGGGAAATAATTAATTAGGTAGGGTAGGAAGGATCCAGATCATGCTATACCTGGAGGGCCACATTAAGACTTTGGTCTTTGTCTTAAGGACATCAAGAAGCCTTTGAAGGGTACAAGATGATATAATTGGACTTGCATGTGCTGTGGCTATAGAATGCTAGAATGCAGCACACAAAGTGGGAAGAAAGAGTGGCGTATGGAGCAATCACTTAGCAGTTTATCTGAGGAGTCCAGGTAAAAGGTGAAAGACTAGATTGGTGATAATTGAGATCAAAACAGGTGGACATATTCAAGAGAGCTGGGAGGAGGAGTAGTTTCTTTATACCATATACATATACATTTACCTCCCCTACATGTACTAACATAGATATAACACATTTTTAAATTAATATTCAGTGTTTTTACTATTATATGTAAATGTTTTATTCACATGTGAGCCATGTATCATACTACATTTCCTATATTATGCAACTCTTGTTTTCCACGGTATTAACAATTATTTTTTATTTGCTTAATTTTTCTAACTACAATCATTAATAATTCATTGTTATATCTTCTGGAGCTCTGTAAAGTTTCTCAATCAGTTCAAAATACATCAGATAATTTAGTTGCAATATCTTCTTTTGAAGAGATCAATTGGTCCCTCCACTCTGTAGTAATTTCTTATTAGTTCTACAACACAGCTGTTGTACTCTTTTCTCCATTTACCCTCATTTTGGAAATTCCTTTTACCTCCCTTCTATGTTTTGCATCTGTGTTTCCTTCTTTGTTAATTTTCTTGTTTTGAAGGACTCTTGTCCAGGGGCTCCCAACAAAGGATCTACAGCAAAGAATTAGAAAAATGTATGTCTATAGATGTTTAGACATTTTTATTCTAACTTCACAATTCACTGACATTTTGGCTGGATATAAAATTATAAACTAGAATAGATTGTATATTAGACATAAAATTACAGCTGTACATTTTGAAGGCATTTGTTTTTCTTCCAGCTTCTGATATTACTGATAAAAAGTCTGGCACTTTTATGTGTCCTGATGGTTTTTTTTTTTGGGGGGGGGGCCGAGGGTTCTGGAAACTTTTTTTTCATTGTATGCGTCAACTTGACTGGGTTAAGGGATGCCAAGATAGCTGGTAAAATACTATTTCTGAGTGTGTTTGTGACAGCATTTCCAGGAAAGGCTAGCATTTGAATCTGTAGACTGAGTAAAGAAGATCCACCCTCACCAATGCAGGTGGTCCTCACATAATCTGTTGAGGGCCAAATAATAGAACAAAAATTTGGATGAAGGGTGAAGTCTTTATCTCTTTGCTTGAGCTGGGGCATCCATATTTTCCAGCTTTGGGTCATTTCTGGGGCCTTTGATCTCTGGGACTGAATACCACTGGCTGCCCCATTCTTAAGCCTTTGAACTTAGACTGAATTACGCTACCAACTTTCTTTGTTCTCCATTTTGCAGGCAGTAAATTGCAAGACTTCTTAGCCCCATGAGCCAATTTCCCTAAAAAGTTCTTCTCTTCCATATATGCATACATTTTCTTGCTTCTGTTTCTCTGGATAACCTTAATATACTTTTATTTCTTTGTGTATTAAAATTTCAAAATAATTGGGGTGATTATTTTTATTTCTTGTTCTAGGTACTTCATAAGCTCTCTCAGCCTGGAAGTGTTTATCTTTAAGTTCTAGGAAGTTTATTTTATGTTCATTATACTTTTTTCTCTTAAATTTCTCTCATGTTTTGGAACTCCTATTAATCATAGAGGTTGGTCCTCCTAATGTGATTTGCATATTTTCTCATCTTTCTTATCACTTCATATTTTTTCCTTTTGGTCTGTTTTCTGGGAGGTTTACCCTATATTATCTTTTATGTTTATCACATTTTAAACATCCCTATTTTAATTTCCAGGAACTCAGCCTTATTGCCTACATATTTTTTAAAACTTAGGTGCACAAACTCTCTCTGTTCTAGTAAGTAGTGTATTGTCTTTTGTGTCTTTTGTCTCTCTCAGAATGTTAACTTTTGATTTCTTTCCTTTTTTTTTTAGAGACAGAGTCTTACACTGCCTAGGCTAGAGTGCAGTGGAGGCATCATAGCTCACTGCAACCCAAAACTCCTTGGCTCAAACAATCTGCCTATCTCAGCCTCCTGAGTAGATAGGGCTACAGGCACATGCCTCTATGTTTGGCTAATTTTTCTAATTTTTGTAGAGTCAGGGTATCATTATTTTGCCTATCTCAGCCTCCTGAGTAGATAGGGCTACAGGCACATGCCACTATGCTTGGCTAATTTTTCTAATTTTTGTAGAGTCAGGGTATCATTATTTTGCACAAGCTGTTCTCAAACTCCTGGCCTGAAATGATCCTCTAGCCTCAGCCTCCCAAAGTGCTAGGATTACAGATGCCAGCCACTGCTCTCAGTCTTTCCTTCTCTCCCTCCTCCCTCCCTCCCTCCCTTCCTTCCTTCCTTCTTCCTTTCTCTGTCTCTGTCTCTGTCTCTGTCTCTCTCTCTCTCTCTCTTCCTTCCTCCCTCACTCCCTGTATCACTTACTTCCTTTCTTTCCTGAAAGCTTTCATCTGCCTCCTGCATTGGCATTATTTTGGCTCCACATTTTTCCAACTTTTTTTTAAATAAAGAGTTTATAAATATATAGTGATGCTTTTTTGTCTTATTTACTATAAATGTGAAAGGATTTATGAGTTAGAAGCTGTTTTATGAGGCTAGGATTTATGGACTGATGGGTTTTATTCTAGGGCTATAATATGGCAAAACAGCTTTTTCATTGGATAATTATAAATCTTTTTTTTTTTTAATCTATCAGTCCCCTCAAAAAGAATCCTTCATTCTTTTCTATGTGGTGTAGATGGAGGTGTGTGGTTTAAACCTGCCTGTGGCCATTCTTGTTACAAGTAGACAAAGGCCTAGGAAACAGAAATTTTTGTAAGCAGACTCATTTACTCTTCCCTTTATGAGCATAGTAAGCCTGCCTTTCTTGTGAATGAAGTGCCTGAACTAGGGAGTTCATCTAGAACTAGAAATCCCAACTCTCTGAAATCAAATTATCTGTCTCATCTTATAGTGGCAGTCGTTTACAGAGCTGATTTATAACTGTTGTAGACACTAGCCACTTTTGTTTTCATGGACTCCTTGCTCCCTAAAAAGATAAGATAAAATAAAAATTATATATTATGACTGTATAAAGACAAATATAACCCAAATTGTATAATTCTCATATTTTATTTCTGATTGTAAAATAAATTAAAACATTTTTTTTGGGGGGGGACTAAAAGTATAATAGGCCCTGTGCACTGTGCTGACTGTGCCTAATGAGTAAATAGGCTCAGGTCATCCATCTTCCTGCAGAGGGGAAGGCAATCTGAGCATCTAATTATTATGGTTTCATCAAACTTACAACCAGTCCTCCTGTTTTCAGCCCTATCAGCCACACCTCTGCCTTTCCGGGTCCGTGGTGCTTCCATTTCCTTCCCAACTTCTGGGAAAACAGGGGTTTATTTCTCAATGGGTTCACCCCAAGGCTGAGTATTTATGTTTTTCTGCTCTGGTAAATCTGTACCTCTTGTTCATCAGCTTCCCAGTGTCTAAAACTTGACATCTGTCATCTGCTGTCACCTCTTCTTTTGCTGTTTGTCCTTATTTTTATTAATTTTCTTTTATTTTAATGGGTTTAATGTTCAGCTGGAGATAAATGGCTTTGTGCAATGTTCCCACCCGTGAAATTTGGCTGTGGGCAGACAGCAATGTGATCTGATAAGTGCTCTTGAAGGTGTGCAGTGGGGCGTCTTGAGGGTGGGTGAACTTCTCTGGATATAGCAAGGAGAATAGAGAAGTTGACTGTCTCATATACAGACTGTCAACTCATCTTCTTTTTCCTAAATTCCCCATCTTCTTCTCACTTTCTACCAGGTCCAGGGTCTCTCTAGGGACTCTGCTGTCTCCATCTACTGCTGTGAACACTGTAGCTCCTTCTACCCACCTTACCAGTTATCACTCCCCCATCTACTTTCTCCTCTAGAAACTTGTTAAAATCTCCTTTTTTCATTGATAGCTTCCTCCTTCTTTTCTTTGTTATTGTAAATATGTACCTTTATAAAGATTTTATGCTATGATTTTAATGGCTTCTTGGAAGGGAGATGAGATAAGATCATATATGTTCAGCCAGTAATTTTGTACTAGAAGTCCCTGAATAAAAACTTCAAAGTAAGATAATTATAGGTAAGGGGAAATTAATCAATTCTCAATTATCTCTTGAAAGGAAGAATACTGAATCCTTTTGTGCATGTAATCAGAACATAGGGAAGAGTTAAATTGTCCCAGAATTTAAAAATAAACTTAATCTCTGATGACTAAACAAATTAGAAATAGTCAGAATGAAGACCACATGGAATTAAGCTAGAAGTAATAATGGAAAGACAGCTCAAAAATCCCAAATATTTGGAAAATTAAAAAAAAAAATACTCCTACATAAACCTTGGGTAAAAGAAGAGTTCTCAGGAGAAATAAAAAGTAGTTTTAACTAAATTGAAATTCAACTTATAAAATTTATGTAATGTATTAATAGCAAAAGCTGTGCAGAGCAAAATTTGTAGCATTAGATGCATATGTTAGAAAATAATAAAGATCTAAAATCTACGATCCAAAATCTTCAATCTAAGCATTCACTTAAATATACTAAAGAAAGGAGAGAAAATTAAGTCTAAAGTAAGAAAACAATAAAAATAGAATAGAAATTAATGCAATTGAAAATAGGAAAATAATAGAGGATATCGATAAAACCAAAAATTGGTTAACTTCTACACAGTCTAGGGAAGTAGAGAAATTATATAAATTAATGGTATCAGAAATGAAAGGAGGGATTATCACTATTGATTTCATGGACATTAAAAGGAAAATAAAAGAACACTACAAATAAATCTGTGGTCACAAATTAGATTACTTAGGCAGAATGGACCAATCTCAACAGACAAAACTACTGAAAGTCACACAATGGGAAATAGATAAACTGAATAGCCCTACATCTACAAAAAAAGAATCTATAATTAATCATATTTAAAAAGTGAAGCACTAAGTCCAGAGAGTTTCGTTGGTGTATTCAAAGGGAAAGGACTCTAATAAACTCAATTAGAAATAAAAAAGGAGAGATCACAACAGATACCATGGAAATACAAAACATTAGTTTTGATTACTATAAAAACCTATATGCCCAAAATAATAAGGGCATATAGGGCATAAATAACAATTACCATAAAAACCTATATGCCCACATAATAAGGAGGAAATTAATAAATTCCTGGAAACATAAAACCTTCCTAAGTTCACCCAGGAGGTAATAGAATTTCTGAATAGAACAATCTCAAGCTCAGAAATTGGAGCAGCAATTAAAAACCTCCCAAAACAGAAAAGACCTGGACCAGGTGTCTTCACTTCAAAGTTTTATCAAACATACAAAGAACTCATACCTGTACTTCAGAAATTATTCCACAATATTGAGAAGGATGATATCCTTCCTAACTCATTCTACGAAGCTAATATCACCTTCATACCAAAGGCAGGAAAGGACACAACAAAAAAAGAAAACTACAGACCAATATCCTTCAGGAATATAGATGCAAACATTCTCAACAAAATTTTAGCAAATAGAATTCAGCAGCATATCAAAAAAATAATTCACCATGACCAGGTGGGCTTCATTTTAGGGATGCAAGGCTGGTTCACAAATCTATAAATGCAATTCGCCTCATAAATAAAAGCAAGAACAAAGACCATATTATTCTCTCAATAGATGCAGAAAAAGCATTTGACAAAGTACAGCACCCCTTTATGATAAACTCTTAACAAAATAGGCATAGATGGGTCATACCTTAAAATTATCAAGTCCATTTATGATAAACCCATGGCCAATATCATACTGAATGGGGCAAAATTTAAACCAGTCCCACTTAGAACCAGAACCAGAAAAGGTTGCCCACTATCTCCACTTCTACTCAACATAGTGGTGGAAGTCCTTGCTACAGCAATTAGAAAAGAGATTTAAGAGCATCCAAATGGGGGCAAATCAGATCAAACTCTCTCTTAGCTGACTATATGATATTATACCTAGAAAATTCCAAGGATCCAATGAAGAGACTCCTAGACCTGATAAATGAATTCAGTAAAGTCTCAAGATACAAAATCAGTACACACAAACCAGGGCATTCATATATGCCAATAACAGTCAAACTAAAATTCAAATAAAAAACACATTAACTTTTATAATACCCTCAAAGAAAATTAAATAACCAAGAATATATTTAATGAAAAATGTGAGAGACATGCACAGGGAGAACTATGAAACACTAAGAAATTTTAGAAGATGTAAACAGATGGAAAAATCTACCTTGCTCATGGATTGGTAGAAACAACATCATTAAAATGTCCATGCTACCTAAAGTGATCTATAAAATTAATGCAATCCCTATCAAAGTATCATCATTATTCTTTACAGATTTAGAAATAATAATTCTATACTTTGCATGGAACCATAGAAGACCTCATATAGCCAAAGCAATCTTAAGTAAAAAGAACAAACTGGGAGGTATAAGTCTACCAGAATTCAAGCTGTACTACAAGGCTATAGTAATTAAAACAGCATGTGACTGGCATGAGAACACAGACATAGGCCTTTGGAACAGGACTGAGAATCCAGAGCTGAAACTATCTGAATATGGTAATCTAATTTTTGACAAAACAGACAAATAGCAGTGTATAAATTGGAATGAAGGGATGCTAAGGAGATCAGGATTACTAGGAGTTCAAGCAAGAGGGTTAATAATTGAAACACTATTTTGGGGGGAGGGACTTTTAGGGCAGTGAATCTATTCCATTTGATATTGTAAAAGTGGATTATTAGGCAGTTTACATTTGTCAAAACCCATTGAGCTTTAGAGCAGTAAGAGTAAAACTTAATGTATGAAAATTTAAATAAATCATTCAGGAGGTTGGGATACCAACATGAAATGCAGAACATGACAAAACAATCTATTTTATACATTTATGGCACAACTTCACTGAAAGGGGTGGAAGGGAAACTCCTGACTAAAGTAACTTTGTGAATGAACAGAGTCTATAAAACCAAAGCAAAAGAAACTATACATAAGCTCATACTCTAGCTGATAATGTTGTTTCTCAACTGAGGTACAGGTTAACAATTCTGAAACCACTATAAATGGAATCAAATAAACAAATAAATGGATGGCAGATAGTAGAGCCAGATTTGTCATTGTTGTAGTAGGAGGATACAGATAAAGGGAGAAGGTTAGAATGATCCACATGGTTATGGGTAGATAGATAGGTGATAGATAAATTTATAGGTATGAATATACATGGATTAAAATAAACACATTTATCTTCTCTTTTGGTAAGAGGTCTTGAGAGCAATAACACCCCAGTAGCAACAAGTACATTTAGCACACAGATCTTGGTTTCTTATTACGTACCTTACTCTTTCTGATCTTTAGTTTCTCTATATATAAAATAATAATTATTATAATGTACATTACTCATTAAAAATTAAAATTAAATTAAATAAGACAATGTGAATCTTCCCTTTATTCATTTTTAAAAAATTTCCTCCAATTTAGGGAAATTGGAATGATCTCAGCTGAATTTTAACAACTCTTCAACAGGTGTTTCCTGAGGAAATAACTATTGTTTTAAGACTTCATGAAATGTCATGGAAATGACTAGTAGAAGAGGAGAACAAGTAAGTGCTAAAGAGTAGAGTACAGTGCGTAAGACTAGAGCTACAGTAAAGGGGAACATGCTTAATATGTTGGAAGTGGGAAGAGGGAATGGTTAAGAACAGCTCCAAATATCTGATGTATAACACTGTGCTGTAGTTAACAACATGATATTGTACGCTTAAAATGTTAAGAGCGTAGACCTCATGTTAATTATTCTCACCATCAAAACACATACACACACATGTACACACACACAAAGGGACACAAGACAACTTTTTGAGGTGATGGATATGTTTACTACTTTGTGGTGATGGTATCATGAGTGTATGCATATATCCAAATGCATTAAATTGTATGCATTAAATATACACAGTATTTTTTTCATACATCATTTATACTTCAATAAAGCTGTTAAAAAAAAGAATGTGTGGTCAAGGCCTCTGAACTTCAGTGCTACCACAAAAACTCCATCATGACCAATGGGAAAAAGAAACATCAGGACATGTATCTTTTTTTCCTTTCTCATTTATTGCTTGGTTGGAACTAACAATACTAGCAGTATGGCTGTAGATAATAAGAGCATGTAGAGGTACTAAAAACTATCATCAGACTAGTCTATCCAAATCTCTTTTAATAATGTCCTCATGACAAAAAAAATGATAAATAGATTTAATTAACTTGATGAAAAAGCAGTTTCAGCTTAAAAATTTCTGTTTTGAAACTATATTTGCTTATTAAGTGCATACAAATAGAAAGAAAAAACCTAATTCAGAGTGCCATACTTAAACAGCCATTATTAATAATTTAGTATTTTATCTATAAATATCAAATCTTTTAATCATGTGATCCAGATGTCCTTAACTTTATAATAATAAATGAGGCTATAGTGTTTATGTCTTTCGGTAAACTGTCCATTGAAATATAATATAAAATATAGAAATAAATGTGAAAGTAAGTGTATAGATCACTAAATTTTCACAAGTTGAACATAATCATATTTAAAAACCCAAGATATTAATAGAACCCCAGAAGCCACACTCATTTCCAGTATCTATCCCTCACCTCTTCCCTAAGGAAAAATGAATTGTAATTTCTAACAGCCTTGATTGTTTTTTTCTATTTTTACACTTGATATAAATGGAATCACACAGTATGGATCCTTATGCTTGAGTTTTTGTATTCACCATTATGATTATGAGGTTTATTTATACTGTTGCAAGTAATTGTAGACTATTCATCCCCATTGCTATATTTAATTATATGAATATACAATGATTATTTTATCAACTCTATTCTATTATTAATGAAATTCAAGTAATTTGCAGGTTTGGTTTATTTCAAATAGTGCTTTTATGAACATTCTAGTACACACCTTTTAATGAATATATGCACACATTTCTGTTAATGATGTCTAAACATACATTTTAGTTTTAATATAATCCAACTTATCAATATTTTAAATAATTTTTTGTGTATCATCTTTTTCTACTTCAAATTCATAAGGATATTCTACTTACTTTTACTCTAAATACTCTAGATATTTTCATTTTTACATTTATATCTTCAACCATCTGGAAGTGATTTTTATGAATGGTGTGATATTTTGTCCTGTGTGGCCCAGGACTCAGAAAATTTCGTGTGAAAATCTGGCTGCCTATTTGAGAACTCTCAAGTGTGCAACTTGTCATTTCAGCTCTAAATGCTGCTAAAATTTTGCTTACTTCCCTAAGCCAAGGAAATGAGCCTAAGCCAAGACTAAGCCAAGCCTAAGCCAAGCCCAAGCTTCAGCTTGGACCCAGACATAGCAACAGCTCATTTAGGAACAGTCCTTCCCTTTTTTCGGAATGTTTGTGTGTTTAAACTTTACTCCTTCCACAGCTCTTGGATGCTATCCATATCTATGTCCAAGTCTATGTTTGTGTCTATGTGTATATCTCTATTTATAACTAAATATCTGTCACATCTATCTATCTATCTATATTTATATTTATTTATATTTTTACTTGTAATTTATCTGGTGTTCTGTAACCTAGTACATACAGTTGGAAGTAAAATTTATACTTTTTTCTTATTTCAAAATTATTGTAGCTATGATCCCCAGAATCCTGTCATTAACTAGATTACCAGAATCATATTTTCACATATTATATCATAAAAATACCCCTTAGCAAGTGCCTCACATGTGCCACCAGCTTCAATAACCTTGTGTAAACTTACAGATTTATAATTCATGGTTCAAATATAAAAGAGTGTTGATAATCTTTGTATATGTGATAAAATTAATTTCTAAAAGGCTCTTCTCTCTTTCCTGATAGGCTTGGGTTAGGAGGTGTTCTATGGCCTGGTAAGTAAAGACTCACCTGTCATTCATCCCTGAAATGTGAAATATGCACATTGAGAGAGAGAGAGAGTCTTCGTCTTGTTTTTTCCAAAGTAGCCCTGAGGCAAAGACTTGTGTGTAGATAGTTTACTTAAGAGGTGATTCTGGAAATACCAAGTAAGGGAAGGGAAATTTGAGACAGGAAAGGGTGAAAAGTCAATGAGGGATGCCAATCAAGGCTCAATCCTACTGGAGACTAATAAAAAATGATGTAGAACATTACCAGTACTTCATGCGCCCTTGAGACTTTTAACTCCTGTATACTTTCAGGTTGTACCATGGTGTAGCTGAGCAAGCTTCCATGGTGCTGGAAGGAGCCTTTAGAAAGAGAAGAGAGACCTTAATGCTTGAGACAGGACACTGTCAGCATGCCAGACACTGTCCACCCTGGAGCTGCAAGTCAGCTTCAAAATGGGCCAAGAAGATGTGAGGTGGGTATCAATTGTACCTGCATCCACTCCCTGCATCACTCAGATTTACTCGTGCTCTAAAATGAGTCCATTCTGGCATTGATTTATTAGGGCAATGACCAGCCACAATCACTAAAATGAATGAAAAACATTATGATTTACATAATCTGAACTTTGTCCAAGAGCATAATTAATATATGTCACCTGGCCTCCTCTCCTATCCATTCTATACTTCTTTAAACCTCTGTCAACGATTTATTTGTGTAAGTAGCCCTCATCATTTATGGTTCTGAGCCTCTGGTTACCTTGCTTTATTCAGGTCACAGTGACACAATGGTCCCTTCCCTATTATCAGTGGACATGGGAACACCAAGAAATACTCAATCTTCCTTAGAGTTCCAGATATAGTCCTTACTCTCATTATTTAGCAGCAATCATACCTGTTCATGAAAATCAGAGCCCATTATTCCCACCAGTATAGTAGCTCCTTTCTTTGCATGAGGACTTCAAAATGACTTGGTGGTAGCATATCATTAGGTTTAGCAAAGCACTTAGTATACTTACTATGTCCATGATAGAAACACATTAGCCACCATTCCTACATCCCACCTACCTCAGTGTTTCAAGACCTCTATTCCCACATTGGCTAACGTTTCAAGGATAGACAGCATAGATTCCCCAAGTGAGTCCCTGAGAATAATGGTAAGAGGAGAAACCTGTGTATTTTAGCTATTGATTATACAGTACTGTATAAAGACCTCTGGTTTAACATATACACCACATTCTAGCGGACAGTGTTCTAAACTTACAGGATGTTGTCTCCAAACCGAACCTCTAAGAGTCTATTCCAATTCTCTATCAAGTTGCCTCTATAACTGTTTTGAGTTCCATGGAAGAATCAGTGACTCCTTCAATCAGTGCTCATTGCTGTATCTCTTTAGCAGCAAAATGGGATCCTTGATGCGACACACTTATGTTATTAATATTGAGCATTTCATGTTGATCCATCAGGCATATAAAGTCTTTTGTAAACTCTGAGGTAATAGCAGAAGTAAACCCATTATCTGGGACACAATTACTCTCTGTATGTATGGATATCCTCCATACAGAAATCATAGTAGCTAGATTAGCCTTCATGAAAGGGAGTCCATGATGTTGATCTCATGTACAGTTTCCATTCCAGGATATGGTGTGTCTGAGGATACAGGCTGGCTAACCTCCACTGAATGAGACATCCTCTTCCCCCAGTTGTTACTTGTGTCCTCACCAGTGAATGATGAGTGGTAGGCATTAGGATGAGACACAAAGATCTTTTTTTTGCCCATTGTCATATCTACATTCATACACATTGTCTCATGATATTCAATCTTTTTTCTGATCTTTCCATCTTTTTTTCTTTTGACCCATTACCAATGACCATCAAGAGTGGACAAACTTGTTATATAAAGGACAGGATAGCAAATATAGTATGCTTTGCAGATCATCTGGTCTCCCTTGCAACTACTCAACTCTGATCATAAAAGGGTACTGAATTTTGTCAAATGCCTTTTCTGTGTCTATTGAGAGAATCATATGGTCTTTGCTTTTACTTTTATTTATATGGTGAATTATATTTATAGATTTGCATATGTTGAACCATTTTGCATCTCTAGGATGAAGTCCACCTGGTAGTGATGAATTACTTTTTTGATGTGTAGTTGAATTTGGATAGCTAAGATTTTATTGAGAATTTCTGCATCTATATTCATAAGGGATATTGGTCTGTAGTTTTCTTTTTGTTGTTGTTGTTGTGTCCTTTCCTGGCTTTGGTATCAAGATGACATTGGCTTAATAAAATGAATTGGGTAGGATTTGATCCTTCTCAATGTTATAGAATAATTTCTGCAGTAGAGGTACTAATTCTTCTTTGTAGGTTTGGTAAAATTTGTGTGCCAACCCATCTAGTCTGGGACTTTATTTGTTGGAAGATATTTTATTGCTGCTTCAATTTCACTGCTTGATATTGGTCTGTTCAGGAATTCTATTTCTTCCTGATTGAGCCTACGGTGGTTCTATGTTTCTAAGAGTTTGTCCATTTCCTCCACAATTTCAAATTTTTGAGCATAGAGATTTTTATAGTATTCAAAGTTGATGTTTGGTATTTCCATGCAAGCAGTTGTGACTTCTCCTTTTACATTTCTAATTGAGCTTACTAAAGTTCTTCCCTTTCTGCTTCTGGTCAATCTAGCAAAAGGCCAGTCAATTTTGTTTATCTTTTCAAAGAACCAACTTTTGTTTCATTAATCTCCTATGTAGTACTTTTGTTCAACCCCACTAAAAAATGGGCAAGGGACATGAACAGAAGACAGACTAATGGCCAAAAAACATATGAAAAATCGCCCAACATCTCTAAACATCAGGGAAATGCAAATCAAAACCACAATGAAATATTACTTAACTCCAGTGAGAATGGCCTTTTATCAAAAAGTCCCCAAACAACAAAGGTTGTCATGGCTGCAGAAAAATAGGAGCACTCATACATTGCTGGTAGGACTGCAAATTAGTACTACCCCTATGGAAAGTAATATGGAGAATTAAAAGAACTACAAGTAGAATTATCATTTGATCCAGCAGTCACTGGATACTGGATATTTACTCAAAGGAAAAAAAAAAAAAGACATTCTATAAGAAAGACATCCAAATGTGAATGTTTATAGCAGCGCAATTCACAATTGTAAAGATGTGGAAACAACCCAAGTGCCCACCAATACAATGAATGGATTAATAAAAATGAGTGGTATATGTATGCCATGGAATACTACTCAGCCATAAAAAGTGGTGAACCACCTCTTGTATTATCCTAGATGGAGCTGGAGCCCAAGTGAAGTATCACAAACACCACATGTACTCACCATTAAATTGGTACTAATTGACCAACTCTTATGTGCACATGTGGAAGTAATATTCATCTGATGTGAGGCAGGTGGGCGTTGGGAGGAGGGGATAGGTAAATTCACACCTAACTGGTATGGTTTGTGTTGTCTGAGGGATGGGCATGCTTGTAGCTCTGACTCGGGCAGTGCAAATGCAATATATGTAAGTAAGGCGTTTGTACCCCCATAATATTCTTAAATAAATAAATAAAAACCTACTACACTCTGCAACAGTAGCTCCAAAGCAGCCATAGACAATACATATACAAATGAGTGTGTCTGTGTGCCAATAAAACTTTATTTATACAAACAGGTAGCAAACTGGTTTTGACCTACAGGTAATGGTTTGCTAAGCCTGAAAACACATCATTAACCTCTGCCGAAATGTACGTGTATATTCTTACCTCACAGTCTGTTCTTCCTCCTTATAAAGGAGATAACCAAGTATGCTATATCCAAGATTGCACTGCCCCACTATTTTCTCTACCTGATTTTTGCTGTTATAAAAGGATGCCATGGACTTTTTCTAAAATTATTTTAATGCAGTCACTTTACTGAAATATTTTATAAAACCTATTGGATTTTCAGTTAATTCCATTTGGAATTTTTAGCCATTCCATCTTACCTTTTGTCCATAATGATATCTTGTCTTTTTCTTTTACATATATATATATATTCTGTTTTATGTCTTATTGTTTTTTGCAGAATGACTAAAACACTGGTGAATAATGATAATCATAGATGCCTTTGTTGCATTCTATCCTTTAAAGCAAATAGTTTCACCAGGAAACAGAATATTGGCTCTCGATTTGAGGTAGATGCTCTCTTTCATATTGATAAAGTATAATTTTATGAATAATTATTAGTAATTTGAATAGAAGATAATCCATTTGGGAATTTGATTTTATTAATGTCTTTTAAGGAGATTATTGTTATTTTAATTTTCTTATACTAATGGTGTCTTACAGGAACAGATTTTCCATTATAGAACCAACTTCCTCTTAGATAGACTTTACTATGTCAAAGATACATTATTCTTTAAAAACTGCTTTTAAATTATATTCATTAACATTGTATTTAGGAATTTGTTTCAATAGCATAAGTATACTTGAACTATTTTGCTCTTTTTTTTTTTTTTTTTTTTGAGACAGAGTCTCCCTTTGTTACCAAGGCTAGAGTGAGTGCCGAGGCGTGAGCCTACCTCACAGCAACCTCTAACTCCTGGGCTCAAGCAATCCTGCTGCCTCAGCCTCCCGAGTAGCTGGGACTACAGGCACGTGCCACCATACCCAGTTAGTTTTTTCTATATATATTAGTTGGCCAACTAATTTCTTCCTATTTATAGTAGAGACGGGGTCTCGCTCTTACTTAAGGTGGTTTCAAACTCCTGACCTCGAGCAATTTGCCTGCCTCGGCCTCCCAGAGTGCTAGTATTACAGGCGTGAGCCACCGGGCCTGGCCTTATTTTGCTCTTTTATTTTTGTCTCAAGAATATGTCTGACTCTTTTCTCATACAGAATATATATGTGAATTACCTACACTTTGAAAGTTTGAAAGAATTTTACCTTCAAAAAAATAACCGTTGGGATTTAGATGGTTGAGAATTTATGGGAGCATATCTTCTCTACATTTCTAATTCTAACATAATAACTTCTGTTGCTTTTCAAGGAAATTATGCTTCCAGGCCTTAAAAATATATTCATATGTCTTAGAATTTTTCAAAAAACTTAAAGTATGTTAGACAAAAAAAATTCAGAGACTGTGATGGTCAACTGCTTCTTCAGAGTTGATTTGTAATTTAACTTCTCCCTTAATAAAATTTTTCAGAGATCTTTCTGTTTTACTGTTTTCTACGAAGAATTGTCTCTGAAGAAATATGTTTATTAATTTCATTTGTTTTTCTTACATAACTGTATTTTCTTATGATTCTCATATGAATTTTTAGTTATTCATTTTATATACTCTGGATTCGAGTGCTTTTCTCTGTTTAAATACTGAATATATTTAAAGTTATGCATTTTGTCTTTATCCCCTATGTATAATTCATGTATAACTGAACTTTAGGACGTTCCACACTGAACTCACTTTCTCTTTTGCCCCTAAGTGAATGGCACAACCAAATTATCTACTTTAGTCCTTACAACAACTTAGTATGATTGTCCTTTTTATATAGGGAAAAATGGGCTAGAAGATATTAAATGACTTATTTAAAGTAATTCATCTAGTAAGTAAACTAGAATTTGTATGATGTATATGTCTATCTATTCATATATTCAGCTCAAGAAAAAAATCCCTCAGCTCCTGAACCTTAGTGCTATTATAAATACATTTTGTTATCTGATATTAAATAATTTGTCCCCCAATTACTTATAGATACAGTTATTTATTAATTCTACAATTATTTAATACTTTGCTAGGCTGAAATAGTTTTAAGCAATTAAAAATTCACAAACGAAAAAATTAAGCATGGGTCTCCAAATGAGAGAGAAATTCTTGCCTAAGGATTCATAGTTAGGGACTTTGGGGAGAATTAATTACTTTTTAGAAATCCATATTCCCTGTCGTGAACTACCAGGATGAAGAAAACCATTAAGTAAATTTCAGATAAGCAGTTTTGAAGACAAAGCTCAAAGAATAACTTTAATTAATGCAAAAGACTTGAGCATTATTATAATATCTATGGTCCTGATATTAAATATGTATCTACTTAGTGGATTGGAAGTGTATGCTTTCATAAATTCAACTTGTAAGGTGACATCTGGAATTGTTTTAGAATGAAATTTTCTGCTTGTAATTATTTCTAAGTGTATATTATTAATATCAAATAGAAATATAAAACTGTATGGGATAATATGATCATGCATTTTGACTTGAAATATGATACATTTAAAGGTGAATGGTGAAATCTTTAATGATAAAATAAATGGTGAAATTTAACATATTTGATATTTTAACCTTGATTAACATAATACATTAAAGGTATTCTCTATGTAATTATGAAAACTGTATGTAAAGGTGTTAAACTGAGGATATGTCTAATTGTGTGAATTGCTTCCAGATTTCTCTCCTCTCCAGCCCTCATTCCCTGCTTGCCTTGGCAATATCATGGAGGGTGATGGGATCTGTTTCCCAGAGAAATTTTGGTTAGAAGGAAGAATAAAAGAATTGGAAAGTTTTGTTGCTGTCCTGAAAGGGGTCTTCATGCATTTTCAGAGGAGGACTGAAGAAAGCAGAAAAGAAAATTTTATTGTCTTAAATAATTTTATTGTGTAAGAGGTCATCTGTTTTGGGCCCTTGTCATTTGGAAATAAATTTCAAAAGACATTTCAATTCCATTTGATCTGTTGAGTGGCTAGAATAGCAACCATCTGTTGGTGGTTTAGATTGCAACTACCGACATCTAATGGATGCTGTGCCTACTTTCCTAGAGACATTTATGGTCTGGGGCATGCTCACCAGCAGCAGCCTAGAGGCAGCAGTCTGATGAATAATTGAGGAAGGTCTTCAGGACCTCCCCAAACTCTACTTTAAACAAGACAGGTGGACCATACTAATATAAGTATAGGACTCATTAGCTCCTGTACATTTTATGTGCTAATTCTGCCAAGGGAAATGTATGGAAATATACAGACTCTTGCCTGGTGCCAGGGAAGACTGGGCTACAGGGAAGAACCCTTAGGGCTACATACACTCTCATCCTTTTGCTATGCTAGCCATGATTACTTTTGTGGGAAATAGCCATGGCAATATGAAAGTCACAACAAATATTTCCCAACCAGACCTCTTCTCTTTTCCACTTAAAATTTTGCTCATTGAGGAGAAAAATACTTCCCTCTGCAAGAAGACAAACACCAAGAGGCATAAGATGTAACCCTTTTTGTTGATAACATCAACAGAGCCAGGAGTTAACCATAGTATAAATAAATCAACTCTCAGTTCCCGGAAACTGAATTCTGCTACCTCTTAGCAATTTACAAATCACTTTTCATGCAGTTATGAGATGAATAGTGATTGAAAGCTAACTCTGGGCATCAGACCTGGATTTCATTCCAACCTCACTGCTTACCAGCCATGTGTCTTTATTTCTCTAATCCCAATTTTCTGAGTAAAAATAATAACTATTACTGTGAAGATGAAATTAGATTGGTTATAAACTTTGGTGACTTTTGTGTTGGTTTAACGCATGTTTATTAATGACCATTGGGTGCCAGGCCTGGACCCAGTGCTTGGGATATACCAGTAAATAAGACAGTCTGAAACTATACTTATATTGTGCTCACAACTAACACAGTCCTTGGCATAAATTAGGTCCATATTAGTGGAGACTTCTTCAGCTGCAAGTTAGGAATATCCACTTTTAGCTAATTTATGTAAAAATTATGCAATTATTAGATTATCGTGAAAAGATGAGTAGGATTGCCCAGTTTACGCCCTGGATCTCATGTTGCTGAATGGTAAGGAGGAGCTGTGCTCAAATTTAGCTTTCCAGTGTGTGTGTGTGTGGGGGGGGGGGGGAGGAATGGATTCCTTTTTTGCACAACTCAAATTCAAATTCCCTACAAAGTTGCCAGACGGCCGCCTGAGACCCTACAAAGCTGGCATCTAGGTTCTGCTCTGGCTGCCTAGGCACTTGAGGCTTTAATGTTCTCCGTACAATACTATTCCCACGCCTGCAGAAGGTCAGAGAAACCATCCTTCAGCAGAGATCTTCAGTGCCCAGCACCAGCATAGCTTCTATACAACCTTCATAGGATGACGAGAGAGCAAGAAGTCACGTGCCTCCTCTTCTGAGGCTTGCAAGGTTTCCCAATTAAACGTCTTTTCCCATACCACATGAAGTTGTAGTATTATCCTTCACCCAATATAGCACACTCACGTAACCCACACATTGAAAGGGGAGGGGTGGAGTCAACCACGTGGAAAGCTAAATGAAAAAAATACTTTTTTTTTTGTTTGTTTTTGATTTTGCTTCATTTTCTCATTATTACTACTTTTTGTTCCTTAGTTTCATTTTTCTAAGGTGCTGGTTGTCTACTTGAGCCTGAAACTATGACTGCAAGTACCACCAAACTCATATCTCTACTCAAAAAGTGAATAGGGAGTTCTTTCCCATTAGTTCTGGGTTTTTTTTTATAATGAAAGCTCATGAAAAGAAACTCCAGCCAAGCTTGGGTTATGTGCCAATACCTGGATCAATTACTATGTCATGGAGCAAATCTTGGAGGCACCCAGGATTGGGTCCCTCACTTATATTTCTTTAGCTACTCACTCAACAAAAGCGAGTGTCTACCATAACCAAAGGACTGTGATGGAACCTGGAGAAAAACACAAATAGCGAATGGTGGTTGTCCTTAAGTAATCTGCTGTCTGGTTGGGAAATAAATAGTGCCTTTATTGAAAATTAGCAATGTGAAAGGCGATTTCATTATGCATTGTCACTAACCTTCAGAAAATACTGTGGAACAGCTTTATTATCACCTTTTGATGAAGGAATAAATTGGAGGCTTTGAGTGAATCCATCATTTGCTGCTCCTGATTGAGAATCTGGTATGTGCCAGGTAGGGTTCCTAGCTGCAGGGATCAGAGGTAAGCAGAGAGATTAAATAATTTACTTCAGTTGTTATGTTTATTTCTTTTCTCATATAAGCCTTCCTCTCACCATGGTTTTGTATCACTTAGAATTGACATGATTAACCATTCCATCTGACGTGAAAATGTTGTCGCCGTGGAAACAGAGAAAATGGCAGAGCCAAGACTTGAACCCTGATTTGTTCAGTTTCACTATATTGTGGATCCCTCCACCACAATCTACCCTCCTGAAGTGCTCTAGTAAAAGTCATTCACCCCGTGTACATGACTGATAACTTTCTGTTAAATACATCTTTTTGGAACATACCCGTAGGTCAATGAAAATAATCATGACAAGACCCCTATCTTGGTTAAAGACCTGAGATAAGCTTTTTTAAAAAAAAAAAAAAAATTAGGAATATCAGTTCAAACCAGCCATTTTTATTACAATACATTATCTCTTTCACTTTACTTCAAGGTCAGATTGAGGATCAGATGGAAATGCAGTTTTCTAGGATTTCACCTCCAAATCATAACCCACAAAAGCTCTACACACAGGATCTTGTGCCTTTGCTTTTGGATATTTAAAGATGTAGCAACAGTGAGAGGTCTAAGTGAAGCAGTAGGGAGGTTTCAATCCTCTTTTATCAGGGAAAAAAGAGTAGCAAAATGAAAGACTTAATTACAAAATTACAAAGAGATTTTTTGAAAACAGGGTTTTGCCATAACATACCGCACTGGCATAAAGAAAAAGAAGTAGTCCAGCTATGGCCCTGACAAAGAAAAATCTAGTTAGCCTCAGGTTCAACAACAAAATACCTTTTCAGAGGATGTGATTACAAGTGGTGAAAACATATTGTATATGTTTGTCCAATTATCTGGTAACAACTTCAAGGACTCAGGCTGTTTAAATCACTTTTTGGAACAAAGAGTGGATATAAATAAATGAATCAAATATGGTACGATGATTAAACAAGTGTTTCTTGGCAGGTTTGTTGAAAACATTTAGGTGCCATTTTCTTCTCCTCCCCTCTTTAATTTAAAAATAGCACAGAATTGCACATGTTAATATGTCATGCTGTGTGCTCATATATTGGCGTTGAGTCTTTCAATACTTTCTGAAAACAAAAATCCTAGAACTCTGCTGTTTCCATGGCAACTGAATTTTAAGAAGGTGAAGTTTCTAGTTGGATAGAGCTGAAACGCGACACTAACGTCAGGTTTCAATGATTCTGAAACCATAGTATCAGAGGAGTAGGTATAACACACAAGGTTCAGATGGACCCCACTCAGCATTTATATTTCTGCACAAATAAAGTTTAAAAGCCCATAAAATAAGTTATTAAAATGGTAGTTATTATTCTATAATCCAATATCACATAACATCAATAATGAAAATATATAGATTGAAATTCTAATCTAGTGTCAGCCATAAAGAAATATTAGAATCACAATGGGAATTCTTTACCTGATGAATTTCATTGCATGAGATCTTACAGTGGTTATGCAGTTTTATAGAAGGGATAATACAATATGTGTTATTGATGTCATTTGATCTTCTGTGCTCCAAGATCCACAAAGACTTATAAATAAAACTTGAATTTGGAAAGAAAGAGACCTGGAAATAGTCTCTAAAAGAGAGGTTTTTGTCTGGTCCATGACAAAAGACATTCCAATTGAGCATAATGCATTAATTTGTTAGGGCTTTTGTAACAAAGTACTATGAACTGGGTGGCTTAAACAACAGAAATATATTGCCTCACAGCTCTGGAGGCTAAAAGTGTGAGCTTAAGGTGTGGTCAGGGTTGGCTTCTCCTGAAGGCTGTCATAGATAATCAGTTCCATACTTTTCTCATAGCTTCTGCTGGTTTTCTGGCAATCTTTGATGTTCCATGCTTTGTAGATCCATCAGCCTATTTCTGCTTTATGTTCACATGGTCTTCTCTGTGTGTGTGCATGTGCTCATGATATTAAAATTTTCCTTTTTATAAGCACACCAGTCATATTGGGTCAGCATGACCTCCTCTTAACTAATTACATCTGCAATGACCCTCAGTCCAAATAAGGTCAAATTTCTACTACAACATTCCACTTCTCAAAAAAAGAGAAAAAAGAAAGAAAACAGATGGGGAGAGGGGAATAAGAGACGGAAAAGATTAAGAACAGGAAATATAATTCTGGTGACAGTGCTTCTGTCTACAGCTATTTAAAAAAAGGCAATGAAATCAATCACCCAAAAAGGAATGAAGAATATCTACATCTTGTTCCAAACTAAATTAAATTCCACTTCTATATGTATTTAATTCTTAATTCTCATAATATTTAATATTTGAGTGATGTGTACAGAAACTGCACAGAACTCTGAAACGTGACTACAGACTTTCTTGATGTGGTGGCCAAGACTTTATTTTTTATATAATCCTTAACAGAAGGCAGCAAACTTTTTCTTAGAGGGTCATATAGTAAATATTTTCAATTCTGTGGGCTGAAATGCACAATCAAGGCTATTATGTAGGTGTTGATATGACTATTTAAAATGTGACCATTTAAAAATGTAGACCATTCTTAGCTCACAGGCTATTCAGAAAACAAAACAGAAGAGAGCAGAACAGAACAAAACAAAACAGGCAGTTTACTGACCTCTCATCGATTAATATAATGTAGCGAAATATGTAAGCAAAATGAAATGCAACTTTCTGAGTTACTTTGACCTTTTACAATGGTTAGCATTGTGTTGTAAGAGAATTTACAGTGGGTTCAAGACGAAACTGTAGATTGGAGCTGGAACCCAGACCTCTAAGTAGGAGCTAGAAGGCACAGCTTGGAGTGTCTCAGGGGAGCTGGGACCCAGGAAAACTTGCTATTGGGAGACTCAGAGGCACTAGTTCATGAAGGCAACTCAGTCAAAGCAGCAAGAAAAAATTGCAGGATAGTATGAAGCCTAATGCTTGTAAATCACTTAACACAGTGCTTTGCACAGAGTAGACGTTGAATAAATGTCATTTAATACATTTTTATCACCATTACCTTATATCAGAAAAACTCAGCCTAGACTCTGGATGAAAACAGGGATAACTTGAAGAAATTACAGCTTTTTCATAGATCCTGGAAAAGGAAAATTAAAGACTGTACACAGCCAAAATGAAAGGTTGTCTTAGTGACCCAAATGCTCAACCTGCTCAACCAAACTGGGTCAAAGTAACTCTCTATAGCCCTGTCTCTGTAAGACAAGTCACTGATCACCATCAAATAGCTATATTCTCAAGCTATGCTTCAGAAAGACAGTTTGTTGCTGCTAAAAAGAAATGTGTGTGTGTGTGTGTGTGTGTGTGTGTGTGTGTGTGTTGGAAAATGTTTTCTTATGGGTAATTAACGATGAAGTGAACTGAGAATAGGTGAAGGTCATATTTCAAAAGCACTCCAAAGCCTCAGAAAATAGTAGTCATGTCCCCACTTGATAACTTTGTTTACAAAAGGAAACAGAAAAGCTTGGAGTAATAGAGATTTCAGTAATAATTTCTCTTTATATTTTTTGCTGCACAAGAGTGTACAAAGTGAATCAGACTTGCAAAGGCAGGTGTATGGCTGCATCCAGTACCAGGCATCTGGTCTTCCATGCTTCCTTGTGCAAGTATTTGCACAATGCACTGCTCACACCCCCCATTGCAACTAGACTCTTTCTGGTTACTGTGTGTAGGACAGCTCTGGGAGAAGGAGGCAGAGAGGCAGCATTGGTTCCAAGACTTTGTGCACAAAGGATTAGTGACACATCTTTTGTCATGATAATGATCATCCGCCACATCTGTAGCTTATGAAATGGCAATGTTTCTTAAAGTGGGTTTACAAAACACACTCTGTTTTTATTACATATTTCAGAAATTTATTTGGCCACATATTTTTTCCATCAAGAGGTATTAAAATCCTGCAAACTACACATAAGAAAATGTTGCATAACCAAAAAAAAAAAAAATTACACCTCACCATTTGCCAAGGTTTCTATGTATTTGCTAAGATGTTAAGGAAGGATGGTTTCATGAAACTAATGAAATTGGTTCCAGGATTTCAGCAAAGCAGTAAGAATGTAAGAGAAAGAAAATAGATATTTTCCTGCTAAGAACAGAAAGAAGGAAAGGATGCCCAGTCTCAAGACTCATATTCAACATCTTATTCAACATTGAAGTTTTAACTAGTGAAATAAGAAATGAAAAGGAAATTAAAGGTATACAGATTGGGAAGGAGGAAATAAAATCTCTTTGCTTGCAGATGATGTACTTTTCTATGTAGAAAACCCAAAAGAATCATCATCAACAACAAGAACAGCAACAAAATTCCTGGAACTAGTAAATGTTTATAGTAAAGTTGCAGGACAAGGTTAATATGCAAAAGCCAATTGCATTCTCATTTATCAATAGCAAACAATGGGAATTTGGAATTCAAAACCCAAATGCCCATCAATACATGAGTGGATTAATAAAATTTGGTATATGTATACCATGGAGTACTACTCAGCCATAAAAAATAGTGATCTAGTATCTTTTGTAACAACCCGGATGGAACTGGAGACCATTCTTCTAAGTGAAGTATCACAAGAATGGAAAAACAAACACCCCGTATACTCAATACCAAACTGGAACTAATCTATCAACACTTGTGAGCACATATGGAAATAAAACTCAATGGAAAACAAGTAAGGGGGAGGGGAAGGAGGTGATGGGTAAATTTATACCTAATGTGTACAGTGCACACTCTCTGGGTGAAAGATACACTTAAAACAACTCAAACTGTACAAAAGCAAATTATGTAACCAAAACGTGTTTACCTCTGTAATATTCTGAAAAGAAATCCTACAATAAATGTACATTAGCACCAATAAAATGAAGCAGTCAGGTGCAGTGGCATGATCCTGTAGTCCCAGCTACCTGGGAGGCTGGGATGGGAGGATTATCCGAGTTCAAGAGATTGAGTCTAGGATGGCAAAATACTAAGACCCTGTCTCTAAGGAAAAAAAAAAAACAAAAATTAAAAAAATGAATAGGTATGAGTCTAACCAAATATGTATAAGATTTATATGAGAAAAACTATAAAACTTTGATAAAAGAAAACAAAGATCTACATAGAGAGTTCATGTGTATAAACAGGTAGAGTCGATATTGTCAAGATATCAGTTCTTCCCAACTTGACTCGCAGATTCAATGCAATCTCAATCAAAATTCCATCAAGTTATTTTGTTGCTATAAGGTGGTATAAACAAAATTATTCAAGTTGCTCAATTTTTCTGAAAGCCTAAAACTGTTCAAAAAGTAGTCTATTATTTATTATTTTAAAATCTAAGGGCAAAACCACAGGGACCAGCAGAGCACACTGGAATGGCAAAAAACTGATCCTAAAGTCTATAAGGAAAGGCAAAAGACCCAGAATAAACAAAGTAATAGTGAAGGAGGAGAATAAAACCAGAGGACTGATACTACATGACTTCAAGACTTACTATAAGATTGCAGTAATCAAGATAGTGTGGTATGGTACAAATCCATATGATTTCAGGCATATTGAATAATTACTGAAATCCACTATTCCAGACTTTTATGTTTCCTTTCATAAACAGAGTTATCAAGTGGGGACATGGTTGCCATTTTATGAGGCTTGAGAGTGCCTTTGAAATGTGACCCTCAACTGTTCTCAGTTCAGTTAGCAATTACCCATAGGAAAGCATTTTCCAACCAATATAGCATAGAAAGCCCAGAAATAGACACAAATGTAATCAACTTATGCATGACAAATAGGCAAAGGCAATTCCATGGAGAGAAAGGACAGTCTGTTCAACAAAGGGTGCTAGGACAACTGGATATCCACATGCAAAAAGAATCTAGATACAGATCTCACACCTTTCACAAATGGTAACTAAACTGGATCATACACCTAAATGTAAAACACAAAACTTAGAAACTTCTAGAAGATAACATAAGAGAAAATCTAGGTGAACTTGGGTTTGGGAATGATTTTTTTAGATTCAAAAGTATCCATGAAAGAAAAAAATTGATAAGTTGGGCTTCATTAACATTAAAAACTTCTGCCTTGCAAAAGACATTGTTAAGAAAATGGAAAGATATGCCATAGACTGGGAGAAAATATTTTGAAAACACATATCTGATACAGAACTGGTATCCCAAATGTATAAAGAATTCTCAAAACTCAACAATAAGAAAACAACCCAATTGAAAAATGGACAAAAGATATGAACAAACACCTAACAAAGAAGATATACAGATGGCAAATAAACATATTAAAAGATGTTCAACATCATAGATCATTATGGAATTGCAAATGAAAACAAGATATTACTATACACTATTAAAATGCTCAAAATCCAAAACACTGACAAAACCAAATGCTGGTGAGGATGTGGAGCAACAGGAACTTTCTTTCATTGCTGGTGAGAATGCAAAATGGTACAGCTTTTTTGGAAGACAATTTGGAATTGTCTTATGAAACTAAACATATTCTTACATATATAATCCAGAAATTTAGTTTCTTCATCTTAACCCAAAGGATTTGAAAACTATGTCTGCCCAAAAAGCTGCACATGATGTTTATAGCAACTTTATTCATAATTTCCAAACTATAGAAGTGACTAGGAAATCTTTTAATAGGTGAATAGATAGATAGGTGCATCAATACGATAAAATATTATTCAGTGCTAAGAAGAAATTAGTTGTCAAGTCATGGAAAGACATAGAAGAATCTAAAATGTGTATTATTAAGTGAAAAAAGCCAATCTGAATGGATACATACTATATGATTCCAACTATATGACATTCTGGAAAAGCAAAACTATGGAAAAGTGAAAAGATTAGTGGTGGTTACGGGGTTCAAGGGAGGGAGGTAACGAATAACTGGTAGAAGGCAGAGGATTTTTAGGATTGTGAAACTATTCTGTATGATACTATAATGATGTCATTATACATTTGTCATTATACATTTGTCAAAACCCATAGAATGTACACCAAGCGTGAACCCTAATGTAACTTTGAACTTTAGTTAATAATGATGTATCGAGCCTGTCTCATCAATTCTAACAAATGTATCACATCAATGAAAATCAGTAGAGAAAACCAGGGATTAGAAAGCAATGAGCTGTCTGGGAACTCTGTTACCTTCTTGAGTTTCTTCATACTTACCCAAAGGAGTTGAAAATTATGTTCTGCACAAAAACCTGCACATGATGTTTATAGCAGCTTTACTTAAAATTATTCAAAAGTACTCAATCTTTCTGTAAATCTAAAACTGTTCAAAGAGTAGTCTATTATTTATTTTTTAAAAATCTAAGGGCAAAACCACAGAGACCAGTAAAGCACATTGGGTCCCTCTGAATTCTGTTGGCATATAAAACAACTTTCCCTATCCCATAGTATTAATTCTCCCTAATATTTAAAAAAAGAAACTGAGGACAAACACTAATTTAAAATATAAATCTCTACTTCTTCAAGAAAAAGAGCTTATTATTCATATTATCAAAATATGCTTAACACAAAAGTGGATATACTCTAGTGAAATCAACCAAAAGATAATAACACTTATGATAAAATAATTTCCAGGAGACAAATGATACAAAGAAAAAAAAAGATTCTAAAATGCATGCCTGGCACCTCTACCTTTTTTGCTTTCATGAGGAAAATATGTTAACGCTGAAGCAGTCATGTTTGAAATGTTATTCTGAATCTCGCTTTCGTATTCATTTGTTTGCTATTTTTTTTTAACTCTGCACAAACATCAATATAAAATACATCAGATACATTCCTATGGATGGTTGGTTTAATATGCGTGAAAAATTGCCATCTTTAAAACAATGTATTTTCTATCAAATAGTTATAGTGATGCCAAAGATTCCTAAGGGAGACATCCACTGATTTATCAACCCATATTGCACTGCCTGGTGGAAAAATAAATCCAACGGTAACGGAAAAGCAAAGATGAAGAGATTCACACAGTGGCCCCGTCAGGTCCCAGTCCTTTCAGATGCCTTTGAAATTTTCCCCATGTTGTCAGCCACCTTGTTTTAGGAAGTTTGAGAAGAATGTATCAATTTGAGGAGCTGAAAATTGTGGCACCTCCATCAGCTGCATTTTATTGCAAATTCAACTGGATAAACATTTGATATCTTTCTATATTGACACCAATATTAGCATAGAGAGTATCAAGTTTCATCAACTATTGATTTAAATTTTAGCAACATCTAGGTAATTGTCAACACAGAGTGTAGGGAACTAAAGAAACAGCTGGGTAGACAGAGAAGACCTTCGACGAAGGCAGAAGAAAAGGAAGAATAAAGCTCTACTTCACAATCGCAGTCACGCACCTGTTACTTTTCAGACAATCACCCCATATGCTACATTAGATGCAAATTCCTTAGATTATCAGATCCTGATCTTTATTTTTCATAAAATCAGCAATATGTGGACTGAAAAGAGAATGCAGTCTTATGATATACACACAAACTTCCTTCACTTGAATGCAATTTGTCTTTTTTTTCTTTCCAGTGCAAGTATTTTTATTAACCATGCTGAAGACATTTACATTTTATCGTTGATGTTTAAAAGCTCTGATTTTGATTTTCTTCTGTTATTAATTTAAAAAATGACCTAATTCATTGCTATAGATATAATTAAATACCTGCCCTATTCTGAATGTGTTGTGAACTGGAAAAAATGAGTATATTGTCCTCAATTTTTTCTTTTTATATTATGCCATGAATTGGGCACACCCAGGTGGAGCTCAGATGCTCCAAGAGCAATAGTTTTGTAAAGTTCATTCATATTCTGGGCAATTCCTTCCATGTGGGTGTGTTCTGTCCAGATGCTGGCTCCTTTCTGTGCCAGGGGCGGAGACATGAAACTGGAGGAACTTAGAGTGAGGCAGTTGGGCTAAGGGTGCCAGCACCACTCAAGTCCATCCACATTTACATCCTGTACTCTACTTATGTCTATGTGTTTTCTTTCATTAATTGGCTGAGAGTTGAAACATAGAACCATTTTTCCACTTTTCTCTTCATCACTCTCCACAGCACCTAATATAGTATTTTATAAAAACTGCCTAGTTAAGTGGAGCTGAATGGGGAAAAATCTAATTTAGATTTTAGAAGGAAAATCAACATTCGAAGTGAACTCCTTAGCTATATTTCACATTCCTCACTTCCTTTGTGTTTGACATATATTTTAGGTAGAGAAAGGTTCATACACATACTAATTAAATAATTACTTTGTCAGAGGCTTGTAGGAACAAGATGCATAATTGAATTTTCATGATATTATGAATATTTTCACAGTAACTACTCTTACAAAGCAAAACAGTGAGTCGTTTCAGAGATTCTCAACCGCGTGTTTGTAGGATAGTGGGGTCCCTGCTGCAAGAGCCCCCAGGCTGGCTGTCTTTTTAGCCCCAGAAGCTTTCCATGTGGCTCATGAAGGCTGTGGGACTGGGGCAGGGTCTGGTGGTGTTTCTCAAGGAGCTGGCATCAATCAGTAACTGCTGCGGGACCACCAGCCCTTGCTGCTCTGTTGGGATGGGCTGTGCCCAGCTGGGAGGTGCTTCACAGTGTGTTAGCTCCCTCTGTAGACACAGGGATCCTCGTGTCAGGAATGTCACTGCCCACTGGGACAGGTGGCCTGTGAAGCTGTGGGAGGAGCAGGCAGGTGTGGCCACTCCAGGGAGGGCAGGGCAGGAAGGCTGAGGGATGGGAGAGGTTCCTGGCAGGCACTGGATTCTCCATCTTTCTGGAATCTGACACTTTTGTTTGTCACTTATATGCCCTTTGAGAGGTGTTCTAGAGTTATCTTTACAGCAGCAGCTCTAAAATTGGATGCACTTTACATAATGTATGGCTTCATCTTCGTCTTGAAATACTTAATATGAGAAGTTCAATTTGATTGAGAATGTCTTCGTATGTTCAGAGTAAATATAACTATATTTACCATTTTTTAAAAAAAGAAGAATATTAAATTTCTTAAGTATAATTTTAACCACAGTAAAATTTTAAAGGGTTGTAAAAATGTCTTAAAAAACTTTTATCTCCTATGCTTGGGCATCCAATGTTTGACCTAGATGATGGCAATCAAGCCTTCAAAAGATCATTTAAAAGTTGCTCACACGGAACTGTGGTGGATAGAAGTTCGAGTTTCTAATTAAAATTTACAAAAATAATATTGAAATAATACACATTTAATATTTAATGTCTTCTCTTATTTGGTGATTTTATTTATCTCATAATTATAAAACATGAAGAACCTGTAATAAATGTTTTGCCAAAACACATTCAGAATAGGGCAGGTATTTGATGATATCTATAGAGATAAATTAGGTCATTTTTCTCATTAATAACAGAAGTAAATCAAAATCAGAGCATGTAAGCATTAATGATACAATGTAATTGTCTTCAGCATGGCTAATAAAATGCTTTTACTGGAAAGAAAAAAAGACAAATAGTATTCAAGTGAAGGAAGTTTGTGTGTATATCATAAGATTATATTCTCTTTTCAGTTCACAGATTGCTGATTTTATAAAAATAAAGAAAGAGCATGAATAGTGGGAAGAATGAAGAACTGGGGTCATTTTTAAATATCTAACCACAAAATCTTCTAGGTTCTAGTGTCAACTTTTTTTCTGAGTTTTGGTTTTTTTTTGTTATTTACTTTCTCAGCAAAGCCTGGATCTTGAAAAATGAAAGCTTTGTTTTGATGTTTCTACCATCAATTTTTTAAAAATGCATTGAGAATGTCAACTCACTGCTCTTCACTGGGCTGCATTTGCTCTCCTCTGAGGTTAGTCTGTATAAAAACTTATTGATATAATGTGATACTGGAGATGGGTCACTGGTAACAAGACAGATTTTGCAAATGGCATCTTTTTAATGTCTCAAAATATTATCCTATTATATGGGTGTACAATATAGAAACTTTAGAAAATATAATACAAATGTGCAAAAAAAGGGAATTTAATGATCACTATTTATAATCACTCTTTTTTTTTTTAGGTTCTTATTATTTCATTTTTATCCTGAAGTGTTTTTTTTTTTTATTTCGGCATATTATGGGGGTACAGATTTTAAGATTTCAATAAATGCCCTTTCTCCTCCTCCTCCCACAAGTCTGAGTCTCCATCATGACCATCCCCCAGATGGTGCACATCTCACTCATTATGTGTGTATATACCCATCCCCCGCCCCCCTCCCACCTGCCCAATACCCTATTACTGTAGTACCTATGGTGTCCACTTAGGTGCTGCTCAGTTAATACCAGTTTGCTGGTGAGTATATGTGGTGCTTGTTTTTCCATTCTTGGGATACTTCACTTAGTAGTATGGGTTCCAGCTCTAACCAGGAAAATATAAGATGTGCTATGTCACCATTGTTTCTTAGAGCTGAATAGTACTCCATGGTATACATATACCACATTTTATCAATCCATTCTTGGATTGATGGGCACTTGGGCTGTTTCCACAGCCTTGCAATTATGAATTGTGCTACTATAAACATTCGAGTGCAGGTGTCTTTTTTGTAGAGTGTCATTGGATCTTTTGGGTAGATGCCCAGCAATGGGATTGCTGGATCAAATGGTAGATTCACTTGTATCGCTTTCAGGTATCTCCATATTGCTTTCCACAGAGGTTGAACTAGTTTGCAGTCCCACCAGTAGTGTAGGAGTGTTCTTCTCTCTCCGCATCCACGCCAGCATCTGTTGTTTGGAGACTTTTTGATAAAGGCCATTCTCACTGGAGTTAAGTGATATCTCATTGTGGTTTTGATTTGCATTTCCCTGATGATTAGAGACATTGAGCATTTTTTTCATATATTTGTTGGCCATTCTTCTGTCTTCTTTAGAAAAGTTTCTGTTCAAGTCCTTTGCCCACTTTTTAATAGGGTTATTTGATTTTTTCTTGCTGATTTTCATAAGTTCTAAGTATATTCTAGTTATCAGCTATAATCACTCTTAATGATTATCACTATTAACATTTTAGCATAAGTACTGTCATATGTATGTGTAGTTAAAGAGGGAGAAACAGAGAATCTTCACTATGTAAAATTTGAATAACATAACAACTAATAACTTGATTTTTTTTATTTTTCAACATGAATATCTGCAAAATATTATATATTCTTATACTGGCGAAACCATTACATCCGAGAAATATGCTCAGCCAATCGATGCGAAAACTGCAATGCCTGCAGCCGGCATTGGTCATCAGAAAGGGCCCAGTTCTTCTCCACAAGAACTCCTGACACCACGTTACACAACCAATGCTTCAAAAGTTGAATGAATTGGGCTACAGAGTTTTGCCTCATTCGCCATATTCACCTGACCTCTCCAACCAACTACCACTTCTTCAAGCACCACAGCAACTTTTTGCAGGGAAAACACTTCCACAACCAGCAGGATGCAGAAAATGCTTTCCAAGAGTTTGTTGAATCCAAAAGCATGGATTTTTTATACTACTGGAAGAAACAAACATTTCTCATCAGCAAAAAATGTGTTGGTTGTAGTGGTTCCTATATTCATTAATAAAGATGTGTTTGAGCCTAGTTATAATGATTTAAAATTCATGGTTCAAAAGCACAATTACTTTTGCGCCAACCTAATTTTAGCTGTAGAATAGTACATAATAATGTATTTAACCCATCTCCATACTTTTAGGATGCTTAAAATGCTCCCATACTTTTAGGACACCCTTGTAGTTAAAATTTTACAAATATTCCTAATTAAATTTTAAAGATAAATCACTATGTGAAAATTGTTTTACAAAGTATATATAAAACTTAAAAAATGTTTATAAAAATGGCAAATTTCCCTTCAAAAGGTTATGTAAATTTGCATACCCAACAGTGGTATGAATTTTGGTTGTCTGAATACACCTGGGTATTGTCATTAAATGGTTTTTTTTAAAGTGGTACAGAGTTAATAGTTCAAAAAGTTATATGTATTTCCTTTGATTTCTACATATTGTATACATGCAGACTGAATATTCTCTCATCTATTTTGTGGACAATTTTATATCTTCTGTGAATTGTCTATTCATGTCTTCTGCCCATTTTAACTGGTGTGTTTATCATTTTACTTATTAATTTTAAGGCAGATTAAGAATAATATTTATTTACATTATATATGTATGCAAATATATGTGAAATTTTTTGCAAAATTTTTATTTGGTTTTTATTTTTTTTCTTGGATTCAAATAAAAGCTTAAATATACTAAAAGATTTATGATTGTCTTTGAATTAGATACTCAATCACTAAAAAATTCAGGGATGGATAAGATTTTAGCAGTTAGTTTAGCTTCCAAGGGTATTTTGTCTTTTTAGCTAAAAAAAAAGTCTGTTTCTTATTAAAAGACTGATTATTAATGGAGACCAAGACTATTAATAGTGAGCCTGCTGTGGGTGTACCCTGGGGTGTAACCTAGGGCAGCTAGGTTTCATTGTGCTTTTTGAAAGGACACATTTCCTGTAATTTTAAAAAGCTGTTTACATCTGTGCATTTATATTTGTATTAGTCATACTTTTAAAATAGATGTTAGGTACTCTGAAGTGAGTAAAAAGGAAAATAACAGATGATACTTGTTTTGATAATAAAAAGCATAAATAAAAAGATAGCAAAAAATAATAAATAATACTAAGTTAATTTTATTAAGTGGACAGTTATTAAATTTGCATATTTTTGAGATAAATATCTCGGCTGATCCTAACACAGAGGAATGGCAAATTTGCATGCACATCTCTCACTGCTTGTATTATTATCAACTCTTTTATCCTAGGTATTATGATTAAAAAGTCATATATTCTTTATAGTGACAGAAGGCCTTTATTAAACATATAATTTAGGCCATGAAAATGTAAATAGAAACAAAATGGAGAATAAAGAATAGAAATGCTGAATTTTGCTGTATACAATAATCCAAAATTTAATCTGAATCCATGTAAAAGCAAATAGTTTTAATGAAATCAATGATCATAATTAGATATCATGGTTGTGACTAAATCATCTATAATAATAAGGTTCCTTGGCTCAAGATGCTCCACCATAATGCACGTTAAAGCAGCAATAAATATTTACATTTTTTAAACTATCTGCAAAGCTTATGTTACATTATAAAGCTAATCTCTAGTTATCAGATAGTGAAAATCTGAAATAAAATACAATGAAGAGTACCATGCCTAGTTATCTGATCAAGGTAATGAACACTTTGATTTATAACATTACACCTTCTCCTAAGCATTTGTGGTGATCAGTTGTGCTCCAGGGCAAAGACTCATCTGTCGAAAGGTGAAGTTTAATTTGGGAGAAAGAAACTCCACTAAGAAATTAAAATGAAAAGAACTATCTGCTGGAAAATGACTGATTGAGCATTAGATAAATCTGCTTCACCTTCTAAATACTTCTTTATACAATGATTTATGGTTGAACCTGGATATTAATATATATAATACTTTTCCGTTGTCTTGTTGGATAATTATAGCAACGAATTTTCTTAACTTTAGAAAGGTGAGTAATTTTATTTCAGAGTCACATGGCCAGATCTTCAACACTAGAGCCACTGTAGAAACTATATAAGAAGATCTATAATGTGAGAAAATGGACCCACTAATTTAGAGGAAAAAAAAATGTGCAGAAAAGTAATGCTGTATCTAATTGCAATGAAAATGAAATGGTTTTTGAAAGCTAATTTGGCAAAAATTACTTTAAAGAAGAGACAACCATTTTTACAGACACATCATTTAACTGTACCTATAAATAAATGGCTTTGGAATAAATGTTCCAGTAATGAAGAAATGAAAATTCTAATTTATTATAATCTTAATGTAATAAGAAACTTTAGGTTTTCAACTTAACTCTATTTTTTAATAAGATTGCCATCATGACTTTAATATGAGTGTATATGAATACACGTCTCCATCTTCTACCATCTTGGGAGATAACATGTTATATATTCTTATATCAAACCATGTCATATATTTAAATATTTTCACCTAATTTATAAGTCTCTCCTTTTCTTTTTTTTTTTTCTTGAAACTCTTGGATCAAGCATGCTGGATTAGTATAAAGGTGCAGCTGATTTCCCTTGATGGCATGGGCTAGTCATTTAATTTATTGCTCAAATTGTGACATTCTGAAAGTAAAAGAAGACTGTGTTAATAATCACTCTGGGGTAACAGACGTAAACTAAGGTTATCTCAGGCAAACGTGCACATGTGTCCACCCTTCTTAAGCACCAATTCTGTAAAGAAAAATAAAATTTTCCAGGTAAAACCAAAATGTGATATATACAGGAATAGAACACCTTGTATTTCAAAGAGAATCCCATACAATAACAGGCAAGGAAACAGACAAAGAAAGGCTCAAGAGCATTTGCCTAAAATCCTTCAACTTTTCACTTTCAAAATCACTATAATCATTCACTTATATCACAAGGAACTTTACTATTAAACGCTAATTTCTTGAAGCCTTTAGATAAATACAGGTAAATATTTATCATCTCAATATTTTTTCAATCTAAATTTCCAAGGGCTGATTTTTGTGACAAAATTTATAACTAAATTAATATCAAGAATTATTTTTAAAGTACACCTAAAATTACATTGTGAAAATCTAACACTGACAATTAACATGAAATATCTTTTATATGTCCATGTAATGTTTAAATGTTGACTCACAAGAAAAACTCATGAGTAGCAAATATACAATTAGATTACAGCACAGCTCAGCTGTAATATCATATTTATATTACTTTCACCTTTTCTCCAGTACCAATACAGGTAATGGTATACTTTAGTGGTTTACTTATAAAGACAAGTACAAGAATTTCATATGGTTTTGCCATTAAAAAAAAAAAAAAACTTTAGGGAAAAACTTTAAATCTTTATGTGAATTATAATATGCCATATCCATAATCTGATCTTTTTATTATATAAAACTACCATAATCACTAAAAATTTGAGATTTAGTCTATCCTTGATTTGGTGACCTTGGTGGTTGTGCTTTAATCAACAATGTGGGATGCAGTTTCTTTAAAATCCAAGTAGGGATTGGGCTTTTGACATGGATGGAATCCATGGGACATCTGTCATACCCTATATCATCATCCCAAGTATTAGGATAGGGATATCCATTGTAGTCACTTGGGCCTCCTTAGGCTACTCCTTACTTTGATTTTAAACTCCTTTGACTGATATGGTCAAGAGAATACAAGGAACTATGGCTTAATCTCTCTTTCCTGCAACCCAGTGCTCCATTCATTGGATCTGACTGGCTAGAGATGGAGATCAGTGGACACACCCTGCAAACGAATCCTCACAACAAAAATTTCCTTCAACAACCTAATGATTCACCCCATAGACTATTTTTTGTTCTCTACCTAGTAAATTGTGTTATGAGACTTTAACCATATGAACTTTTCTTGGAAATCTAGTTTTAGTAAAAATAGAGTGCTTGATAAATTATTATTTTCTTACTGTCATGTTTTTATTCACTGAAAAGCAGAGGAAACAAAAGGGAATTTGCTTATTTGTATTTAATTCTAAATTATAAAAAAAAAACTGAAGGATGGTGTGGATGTGATAGTAATCTCAGGGAAAAGAAATAGGTTTTGTTAGTTTCTAAATACTCAAGAATGAAAATAATAGGTACATTGCAAGACATGTCTTATATTTTAGTTCTGGACATATAATTTAAAGTTTAAGAGAAAAAAGAGCTATAAACTATGGCAAATGAGTCAAAAGGCACCTTATTCCAAAAGAATAGTAAGCCCTAAAATGAAATTACAAAGACAATGTGAAAGGGAATAATTAAATAAGCCAAGGCGCCTACATAGATAATTGGTTTGTGACCTTTCATTTTAAAAGACTATGCAGTAATGTTCAAATGACCCACAATAAAACTAAAATAAAAGTATATTACAAACCCTAAAGAACAGGTCATGAAAGCTACAGCTCATGCTTAAGAAAAACAATGAAGAGAATGAAAAATGCTATGCTAGCTGTGTTGCAGCAAGAAAACACACAAATAAGAGATAAAGCACTGTTTGGATAGGGTGCAAATTGAAGGAATATGTCTTATACATCCAATACTCAGCTAAGAAACCACATATAACCTTGACAGGAAAAACAAACAAAAGTAGAAGGATATTATCACATCCTGTTTCCTTTTACACAGAGGTAATTGAAGTTCAGAGAAGCTAGATGATTTGCTGAGGTTATATGACCAATAAATGAGTTGTTGGAATCAGATTTTTCCAACAAAATTTACAGGGAAATGTGAACAGTAAACATCTATTTTACTTTCATGTTTACTGGCAGGTAGAATGGTCTTCATGTTGAGATGAGTAGAAACATTGTAACCAGGGCCCTGCGTGGTGGCTCACACCTGTAATCCTAGCACTCTGGGAGGCCAAGGCGGGCAGATTGCTCAAGGTCAGGAGTTCAAAACCAGTGTGAGCAAGAGTGAGACCCCGTCTCTACTATAAATAGAAAGAAATTAACTGGCCAACTAATATATATATATATATAGAAAAAATTAGCCTGGCATAGTGGCGCATGCCTGTAGTCCCAGCTACTTGGGAGACTGAGGCAGGATTGCTTGAGCCCAGGAGTTTGAGGTTGCTGTGAGCTAGGCTTACGCCACGGCACTCACTCTAGACTGGGCAACAAAGCGAGACTCTGTCTCAAAACAAAACAAAACAAACAAACAAACAAAAAAAAAAAAACATTGTAACCAAAAAGAAATTAAATTTTTAAATACATGAGGAGATAACAAAATAATCTTGAAGAACTGATGACTCAAATGGAATGACACCCAAGGCTACTGAAAGAACTTAGTGTTCTGTAGGAACATGTATTATAAAATTTATCATGTTTGGTTCCATTTTGGAGGACAAGTTTATTAGGAAAGTTTAGTAGGAAAAATCTAATGAATTTCTGTTGCCACCCAACCAGGTTGTATTGCTCTGTGCATAGAAAAGAGCCAATGTGCTGAGACAGTCAGGGTTACAATGGAGAAAGTGTTTAATTGTGCAGAGTGCTAAGCAAGGAGAGGAGAGGAATTCCTCAAATCCACCTCCCCAAAAATTTGGGAGAAAAGGTTTTTAAAGACAGTTTAGTGGGCAAAGGGCTAGGCAATTGGGTCTGTTAATTGGCTGGGTTTGGAACAGGACCATAGGGGTGTAGAAATTGTCTTCTTTGGTGAGTTAGTTCTTGGGTGGGTCACAATACTAGTTGAGTCAGATGACTCTCCTGGGTGAGTCATTGGTTCCAACTGAATGCAGGGCCTAAAGATATCTCAAAAACTAGGTTTCACAAGGGTGTTGCTATCTATGGGGAAAGTTAGGAATCTTTATCACCATCAGCTGTGTGACTCCTGAGTAGCAATTATAAAGAAGCAAATGGGGGAGATAGTGGCTGATTATTAACATCATTTTTAGCTAGGCCTGTGCCTTCACAGAGTTTTAGGTCCTCACCACAGTTCTTGCCTTGCACCCTTCGTTGATTTATAAAGGGTGGCTTCATTGCTGCCTTTTGTTTCCTTTCATCCTTTTATTGCATGGACTAAGGGACTCCCCATAAGGATAAATCTGTCTTCCTACAAAGAGAAAATAGATTTTTGCTACTGTTGGGATAGTGTAAAATAACCTAATGCAGGTGTTTAAAATACACCTGAATACTATGTCTCTGAGGGTGTTTGAGTACATGGGCTTGAAGGATATCAGCAGCAAAATAAGTGAATTAAAACCTCAGGTTTCTGTAAGATTTTTTTTAAAAAAAGGCTCCTGACAGCCAGATCAGATTCTTTAAAAATTATAAGATACAAATCATATACAGGAAAACACAAAATATTAAACTCAACGAACTTCAATCTATTTGCACATTTCTGTCACCACCACCAAGATCAAGATATAGAATGTTACTATGGCCCCAGTGTATGTTATATTATTTTAAAATTTAAGTTTCCCTCTGTTCTTTCCTAGCCAATACTGACACCTCCAAAGAGGCAACCACTATTCTGATTTCTGTTACTATAGATTAATTTTTTGTGTTCTTATTCTTCATATACATAGGATTATGTAGTATGTAGTATTTTATCTGGCTATTTTAGGCTCAGCACAATATTTTAGACTTTCATTTCTGTTATCATATGCATTGGTAGTTAATGATTATCTCTCTACTGTGTAGTATTCTACTGCATGAATATACCACAATGTTTTAAATTCATTCTCCAGTTTAAAGACATTTGTTTCCAATGTGGGCTATTATGAATAAAGCTACTATGAATATTCTTATATAAGACGTTTTATTGTCATGTGAACTCATTTCCCTAGAGGTTTTACTGAGTAGTGGAATTGCTGGGGCATAGGTTAGGTGTATGTGTGATATTGGAAACTTTGAGCAGAGGAGTGATGTAATCTGACATTTAAAAATCTCTCTGGCTGTTGAATTGGAAATCAGTAGAAACAGGAAAACTGATTAGGAGGCCACTGCAGTAATCCAGGAGATGATGATGGAGTAATTCATGGGAGTGATAAGATTCTGGATATATTTTAGAGGTAGACTAAACAGGGCATCCAAATTAATTGAGTGTGGGTTATGAGGGAAGAGAGAACTTATGGATGACCTCAAGGATTTGGCCTAATCAATTAGAAGGATGTAGTCGCTATCAACTGAGATCATAAAATGGTAGAAGGAGTGGGGGTTTTTATGGGGAAGTGAGGGATAGGATGATGTAAGGATTTGGACAAGTTTAATTTCAAATATTGATCAGACATCCAAGTGATGATGTTGAATAAACAGTTGGAGATACAAAGCTGGATTTCAGAAAAGAAGTCTGAGCCAGAAATATAAATTTGGAAGCAAAGCTATGATTTAAACATAATATAAATTTGGAAGAAAAAGATGGTAAATAAAGTCAGAAGATAAAATGAGATCTACAAGGGAGTGAGTGTAGGTAGAAATACACCATAACCAAAGACTAAGCACTGAACGCTCCAAAAATTAAGAAGTTGAGTATAAGAGGAGGTAGAAGTACAAGAAAATGTGAAGAAGCGGCCAAGAAGGTAGGAGAAAAACCAAGATACATGGGAAAGAATTTCAGAAAGATGAAGTGATGGGCATGTCAGGTGCTCCTGGTAATTAAAGTGAGCACTGGGATTGACCACTGAGTTAAGGGTCACATTGATGCATCATTTGTGACCATCGCTGAATCAATAGGAATGCGGGAGTGGTAGGAATGTGGGAATAGTGATTTTTTTTTTAAAAAAAGCTACTGCTATAGAGAAGTTTAAAAGTTTTATAATATTTTGAACTTTCACATATGATGGACTTTCAACTGCATGATTGTCCAGTGCTAAGAGAGCTACATGTGAAGGGCTGCCCGCCTGCCACTGCTCAAAAGTTTATCTAGACATTCAGTAGAACTTACCCTGTTGTGCCAGAGAAATAAGTATATGTGAAGAAACGAATTGTCAATTACTGTTTTTATGGCTTTTATTTTCTAAGAGAAAGAAGAATTTCATTTCTGGGGTGTAATTTTTTTCTGGTAACTTTATTATAAGAGGGAAAGAATTTCAGTGAACATCAATCAACTAGTAGGGATATTTTTAAAATCAACTTTTAGTTGACTCACACCTAATCATGTCAGGTACTGTAATATTATTTGTATTTTACAAATGATGAAATTAAGGCATAGAGATGTTATCTGTCTCAAATTATAACAGCTAGAAAACGCTGGCTAAGAATAGACCCTAGCCAGCTGGCTGCAGGGTTCATGCTCTAATGCATTGTACTCCGATTTTACAGAAGATCGCATTGGAATATATAACTGGAGCACAAAAATACAAAAAAACATGGATTTCCAGAGTGAGATTCCTGGCAATCCAAGATGCATATTTTCAAAGAAAATATTAGATAACAAGTTTCACTCTCCTAAAATGAGCTTATCATGAAGAATACATAAAAGGGTTAAGGAGTTGCCTGAGAGAGTTTTCTCAGATGGATTTCTTCAGAGGGAGGCCAGTGTTTAATCTTCAACCCTAAAGGCGTGTGGTAGGGAGTGCTGCTTCTTTACCCCAAACCTAATGAGTACAGCTTCAGTAGCTTCAGTAAAGCCACTTGAAATGTTGTGTATTCCCTATTTCCAAGGGTTCTGGTGCCTGGTATTCAGAGAGAAAAGAAAGCCAACTTCATTTGCAAAGTTGAGGGTTCACCTTGTTAGTGATTTCTCAAGCTTCTGCCAGCCAGCCAAAGGTGAGAAGCTCCAGCAGGGCTATTAGGCTCAGGCTGTCTTAAAAGTGATACTTAAAAGATTGCCCAGGCAGAGAAAAAGAAGGCCCAGAGCTAAGGTGTTCTGGACAGCACTGCGGGGCAGAGCTGAGAAAGGTTCTGATGCTGCCCAGCCAGCCAGACAACCCAACCTGTAAGTGTGAGGGATTTAGTGCCCCATGGGGCAAATTTTGCCCAGCAAAACAGACAAGTGAGAAAGGACCCAGCAAATACATTGCCTTCCCTTCCTGCTCCCAGCTCAAAAGGTGTCCAGCATCCAAAATCTCAGTTGGCTTTTCATGCAAAGCTTGGACTAGGTTAGTAAGGAAGCCACCAACTTTGTTGCTCTCCTTCCTTCCCCATATCACTTCTCTTTTATTACTCCCTCTCACTCTCCTGAGATTGTATTTAAGAATAATGTCTTAGCTAGGAGCTTTGCCTCATCCTGTTTTCTATGGAAGGCAGCCTATGCCAGCATTTATTAAAGACTTCCCAAGGATGACACTGTTTGTGAGCAGGGAGTAGAACAAGAATGGAATGTTCAGAAGTTCATTGGCCTACAGCTCTAAAGTTACACCTTCCAGGTTGATTTATCAATAATAAAGCTGATGTTTTTTTCTCTCCATTTGTCTATATTCTGTGTTTCTCTCAACTGGTCTCAAACTCTGTAGGAAAAGGCATATAAATTGACATTTTCAATCCTTAAGCACAGACTGTTTCTCTCCTACTCTTTTAAATACTACCTACAATTCTTACTCTATATAAAATCTATTTATATTGCACCCCAATGTTTCATGGAGTATTTTATATACATGCATGTATACATACAATGTATACATATTGTATTATATATGTAAATGAAATATATGTCCTTTCTTATCACATGATTTGTAAGCTATCTGTAGTGAGTGCTTAATGTATACTTACATGCATTTATAACAATGTCTAGTATAATATATTGAATATAGTAGAACAGTAACTGCTAACCTAAGTCAAACTGTTTTTCATCCCCACAAAACTAAATTACTTTATGAAAGTCATTTAATGGACTGACCTTTATTATGTTGGCAGCCATTTAAGAATTGAGACAAAAAAAGAAAGGTGAAGATAATGGACAATAAACATCCTAAATCTTTTTAAACAATCTCTGGAGCTGAGATTTTTAACTAGAAAATTGTAAGAAAATATTGGAAACTAAATCCTTTGAGGCATGATGTTTAATTAAAAGCTAGAACTTGTTAAAATAACTACAATTCAACATAGTTCCAGTCACTAAATTTTATCTTTGCAATTACAGTTGGTTTTCACTAGGTGATAGAGGAGGATCCAGATTTAAAGGATACAGAAAATCGGCAGAGTTTACAACCTGTGGTCATATAATTGCTCTTTGGCACTAGATGTTCTTTGAAAAGGAACTGTTGAGAAATGCACTGCATGCTATGAAAGGAGAATAACTGTGTAGGAGGGATCAAAGGAATTATTTTCCGTGGGGTGTATGTGTGCGCGTGCGCATGTGTGTTGTTTTGTAATACAGAAATGAAATGACATTCTTCCAATTATTCCTCCTCCACAGTGAAAAATACCAGACAGTGCAACAGAGAAATAGAGGCGTCAAAGTTACAGCAGTGGTTTTTTTAGTATTCAGTCTAATAATTATCTTAATAACAACTACAACATCCATATTTAGAGCTATGATTATGTGCCAACCATTGATTTAAGCATGCGTGCATATTCTTTCTCTCTCTGTCTCTCACACACACACACACACACACACACATACACTCATGTAATCCTCAAAACAAATATATGAGGCAGGTACTGTTGCTATCTTTATTTTATAGATAAGGAAACTGAAACACAAACAAGAGACTTGTCCAAGTTTACAGTTTGCAAAGGTCAGAACTAGGATCTGACTACAGTGTCCTTGCTATTCATCTTTAGCTTAAAATCATTCCTCAATAATTTTTATGTCCTTAGAAACATGTATCTGAATATTCTCAAGGCAAAAGTGTCATTAGATTTGCCATTTAATAGAAAATAATTTAAGCTTACAGATACTTAGAATCTTTTAAGCCTTTCATACAGCAGATTTAGGGTTTACAATTATGACACGACCCACTCCTAAAACCACCAACATGTGTATACCCTTTAACTCAGCAAACTTACTTCTAGGACTATATCATGAGAAAAAAATAATCTATGTATTTCCACGAAGCTAGTCAAAGCATTATCTATAATAGCAAATAATTATAAATATCCCAATATTCAGCAAGGAGAAATTGGCTAAATAAATTTATAGTCATGCTATAGAATATTAGGAAATCCATTACAGATGCCTTGCAAAGAATACTTAATTAAATGTGGAAATTTATAAAATACATCGAAAAGCAAAAAAAAAAAATTTCAAAATAGCTACAATGGGCTGAATATTTATGTCCCCTTGAAATACATATGTTGAAATGCTAACCCCCAATGTGCTGGTATTAGGAGGCGGGGTCTTTGGGAGATGATTAGCTCATGAAGACCAAGCCCTCATGGTTGGCATTAGTTCCCTTATAAAGGGAACTCCAGCTAGCTCCCTTGCGTGCTCTCTGCTGTGCAGTGATGAAACGAGAAGACGGCCATCTGCAACCAGAAAGAGGACTCTCACCAGAACCTGGCTCTGCTATCACTCTGAGAAGTTGATTTCCAGACTCCAGAACTGTGAGATATAAATTTCTGTAGTTTATAAGCCACCCAGTTAATGGCACTTTGCTATAGCAGCCTGAACTAAAACAATATTATTCTGGTATTTTTCCTGTTGTGCATGAAAGTGTAGCTACATGTGTGCATGTACAATACACACAAAAAAAAAATCCTAAAAAGTATATCCACTAAAATGTTTCAAATAGTTTATCTCCTGATGGAAACATATGGGTTACTTTCATTTTCTTCTCAGAATCTTCAATATTTCCTAAAGTTTTCATCATGTACATGTATTATCTTTGAACTCAGAAAAATGGGGATTAAAAAAAAAGAAACAGTTTATGTCTATATCTATACATATATAGTTCCTAATAAAATATCAATTCACAATAGTAGAATCTAGCCTTTGCGTCCCAAAAGGAATTCATCACAGTAAATGATTCTAAAAGGAAATGTCAGAAAACCTATTAGTACTTCTTGCTCTATTTGTTCATGTCTCCTCACATAACCAAACTGAGTGAACTCTCAAACATAGGAAGTTCCTATTCTTATTAAATAGGAGTGTTTTAACTGTGATAGAGTAAATTTTTATAAAATGACATTTGACAACAAATAGTCCAAAATGTCAACAGAAGTTTGTTTTTATTCTGTTGCTATAATTTAGGTAGCAGAAAGTTGACTTCATTGTACTCTTCTAATAGTGGATGATAATATGTCTGTTTTTAAGTTTTCCTCAAATCCAACTACTATTTCTCTCCCATTCTGATCCCAACTTTGGTGACTTTGAAGTCACCAACTTCAAATGTTTCAACTGTATCCTTAAATATGTATACATTTTTAAAATATGCGTTATATTTTGTATGGTTATTTTTTTAATTTCAGAATATTATGAGGGTACAAATACTTTAGTTATGTATACTAGCATGCCCAACCTCCAGAAAGTGCACTCCGCACCCATTAGGTGTGAATTTCCCCATCCCCTCAGCCCCCTTCCCACCTGCCTGACACCCAATGATTGCTACTTCCATATGTGCTCGTAAGTGTTTATCAATTAATGGCAATTTGATGGTGAGTACATGTGGTGCTTGTTTTTCCATTCTTGTAATACTTCACTCATAAGAAAGAATGGGCTTCAGCTCCATCCAGGATAATATAAGAAGTATTATATCACCATTGTTTTATATGGCCAAGTATTATTACTCCATGGTATACATATACCACATTTTATTAATCCACACATTGTATTGATGGACACTTGGGTTGTTTCCACATTTTTGCAATTGTGAATTGTGCTGTTATAACCATTCTAATGCAGATGTCTTTATTATGGAATGTCTTTTTTTCCTTTGGGTAAATACCCAGTAGTGGGATTGCTGGATCAAATGGTAGTTCTACTTTTAATTTTTTGAAGTATCTCCATATTACTTTCCATAGAAGTTGTACTAGCTTGCAGTCCCACCAGTAGTGTATGAGTGTTCCTATCTCTCCACATCCGCACCAACATTTGTTGTTTGGAGGCTTTTTGATAAAAGCCATTCTCACTTGAGTTAAACGACATCTCTTTTTGGTTTTGATTTGCATTTCCCTGATAATTAGAGATGTTCGGCAATTTTTCATACGTTTGTTGGCCATTAGTCTGTCTTCTTTTGAAAAGTTTCTGTTAATGTCCCTTGATCACTTTTTTTAAATGTTAATTTTTTTTATGTTTTCTTGTTAAGTCTTCTGAGTTCTATACAGATTCTAGTTAACAGCGTTTTATCAGATGTGTTGCATACAAATATTTTCTCCCATTCTGTAGGTTGTCTGTTTGCTCTCATGATAGTTTCCCTGGCTGTGCAGAAGCTTTTTCATTTGATCAGGTCCCATGGTTATGTTTTATTATTTATAGAAATGGTATGCCATAATTCATGTTTTATTTCTTACTTTTTGGGATATTTCTGAGATGTATCCGTATTCCATGACTGCTGCACTCCATAATTCCTGACTACCACATTTTACTTATTTGCTCCCTTATTGATGGATACCTAGGTTGCTTTCCAATTTCTACCCCTGGAAAACACCCAAAAGAACAGTTTTGCACATGTCAACCTAGAGTCCTGAGCCAGTTTCTTTAAGATGTTAACCTGGGAGTGGTACTGCTGGGACACAGCACACAGGACGTCCCAGGACATACACAGAGTTATCTCACAAAACACTGGCAGATTTGATTTCTGTCTAGAAGGACTGTACCAGTGTACACTCTAAATAAATGTTGCTAATTTAACAAAAGAAAAAAAAGTTGCAACTGTTTTCTCTAAAGGGGAAAGAAGTATTTAGCTTTTAAAATTTTTGTTTGGAAAAACACTTTAATGTGTCCTTTGCATTTATTTAATCTGGAAAGGAAAGTTGGAGACAAAGAAGAGCTAAACTGCTTTGCCTGCTAATGGTAAAGGCTTTTAATTTACCAAGGGAATTCTTTGTGCATGGTGATGCTTTTAGGGAAAAAAAATATATAAATATATACATGTACATATTTAATATGGCCAAAGACTATGCTATTTCAGAGAATTATTAGTATCTCTTGGAATGTATATGTGTGTATAAAATTCTTCCTTAGGAGAAAAGAAATAGAGACAAGAGAACTAGAGACAGAATGAGGAAGCCTGTGGGTTTTTTTCTCCTATTAACACCGGTCTACAATTTACTGGACTTGAAATGCCAAAGCTCACTAGAGAAATTGGGCTACATCTCCAGCTCAATTAGTGTAATTCTATACCAGATTACATTGACTATGGAAATGAATCTCTGTAACTCTTGTATAACTACTGTGCCTAAAGATTTTTGTTAGAAACAAAACTAGATCCCCCAGGAAGCTTCTGTTTCAAACAGAACAATGAAAGGAGGCATGGCCTTCCTGAAGGACACGTTATTTGAAACAAGGTTGCAAGTAACTGAAATCCCACCCCAAGCCGGCTTAAGTAACAAGGTTTTATGTATATTAGCATAAGCATCAGAAAAGTCAAGAGATGGGCTATGCAAAGCTGAATTCAAAACTCAAACAATGTTTCTAACCATCTGTGTTTTCTCCTCAGCAATATTGCCCTACATGTGTTGGCAAATAGCAGTGGCAGATTTAGTTTTTATATTCTGTTAGATTCCGGGTTCAATAGGGAAGAATGAGATTCACTTTCTCAAAAATTTCAGTAAGGATCTCATTTTGTCTCATTGGATCTAATGGGGTCACATGTTCATTCTTGAATCAACTATGTAACCTTATGGGCCAACCCGAATCTGTGCCAGTTTCTGAAGCAAAGAGTCAAATTCATCAGAAATATTTGGACTGAGAATAGATAAGAGGTCATTACCTGAAACCGCAACCCGATCTTGGTATTGTGTGCACAAATGCCAAGTAATGAACAACTTTAGGGTTTCCCACAACTTCATTCTCTCAGAGAAAGCTTATCAGTTCTCATTCTCCATCATTACATCTCAGGAAATCCAACATGCTGCAGGGAGTACCATACAGGTACTTGAAGATAAAGGTATAAATATTATACCTTGGACACATATTTAGAAATATTATTTTCAGACTATTTGTCCATGGAAGATTTTGCTGCCAGAGAATGTTCATGCCTAACACTGTGTTCTCTCTTCCTCTTCATTTCTCCCATTTTCTTATAGTTAAAAAATCCCTGATAGACAAAAATTGATTAATTGACTTAATAAATGAAGTCACAATTTCCTTCTATACGTTTTCCTAAAAAATGTACCATATTGCATATCTATGTCATAAAAAGGATAATAAATGTCCTAATTGTCCTAATATTCCCCATTTGAATAAGGAATAACTGAAAAGAAAAACCCCTTATTCATCACACAAATGCATAGCCAGAAAGTAATAACTTGTCGTCAGAAGCTTCTTATGATATGAGAAAATTATACTTTCTGCTTAGAGTAAAGGAGAGCTTTGCCTTATGGCAGAAGAGAACCACACAACATCCTTCTGGATCTCCAAACAGTGTGCAAATAAAAATACATTGCTTATTTGGTCCTATTACAATCAAATAGAAGGAAATCTATGTGATATATTTTTCATTCCAACTAAATAGTTGGAATATTTTTCATTCCAACTAAGAAGCTTTTTTAGACAATGTAACCCAGAACATTGAAATTAAAGACGCTGGTTAACAAGCAGTTGTTCAGATAATTACTTTTATAACAAGTTTCTTGGGGAATCATCTGAATCAAACCTGGGTTTACAGAATGCTTTTTGAAAAATTTTACTACTACAGAATAGTAGATAGCAAACTTTGTATTGTGTTTTCCTGAGGACTGATGTAATTAATCACTACTCACAAATGTCTCTGTATAAAAGAGCTCCTTACTACACAATAGAGTTAACATATTGGGTCATTCCTGACATTGAATCTGGGAGAAAGCTTTTAAGGAGAAAAGAATATGAATCATTAATTGCATGCTTATTAAGTGCCAGGAATGTTGGTAGGCACTTTGTAGGTAGTATGTCATGGTAGGTATAATTAATTCCTGTTTTTCAAGTGAGAACACTGAAATTCAGATATTAACACCAAAGCAGTGTCAAATTATTTTCATTGTGCATAAATTGAATAAATACATGGGTTAATCAGTCAATGGCACAAACAATCCAACTATGTTCTTACTGGGTAATAGTGGAAAGAGGCAGAAAATTAAAATGTATTTAGCACATAATAACCTATCAGACATGGGAGATGATTCATATGTAAGACCTCTTTAAATATCAAATTTTGTGGGGTAGGTATTAAATAAGAGCATGGAGGCAATAAATCAGCAAAATAATTGAAATATAATATGTCTTCAATAAGTGGTTTTTATTGTTGTTATTTTTTATTTCCATTGTACAGATGGGAAAACAAGTTCACACAAGTTGTATAAATTGTCTGGGGTTACAGACAAGTAAGTGGTAGCATTTGACCATATAACTCCAAAGACAACATCATTTCAACATCTCTAAGTGAAATAGAAATGTTAAGTATAAAACGTTTGATGGTATAGACTGAAAAATGGCAATTATGCTAGCATATGCTTACAGCTAACATATCTCGAGAATTTACTTTATCCCAGGAACTACCATGCACTTCACAAATACTGTCATATTTGAACCTCACTAATACAATATTTGCAAATGAGGAAACCAAGACACAGAAAAGGGGGGGGGGCTTCTCTGGGGTTACAGAATGAGGGGACATGCTTGGGAAGACAGTCTCATTACAGAAGCCATGCCTTTAATTCGACATTACCTTGTTTTGAAAGTATCATCCTCCAGCTCAGGATTTATGTCTAAAGTGTAATAGACTCTATTGTCCTGCACTTTCCACTATGCCTGAATGTTTAGTGGTACATAAAATAAAATATTCATTTCATATGAAGATTTGGCTCATCTGCCTAAAATAATCGACTACAAAGAGATGTTTTGGATATCTTAGTCATAAACCCAGTTATAATCCATTACCATACACTTATTACATTCGAGAAAAACTTATCAATTTGAACATGATCCCTTTAATTACATTATGTTAGTTAGTGCCTTGCTATCTGGAATGAGTTGCCAGAACATTTAACATACATTTGTTAATATTTACAATTCACTTCATAAAGACCTAAAATGAGCATACACTTCGTGGTGTCTTCTGCACAAGAGCACCTCACCCAATTGTAAAGATAAAAACAGAAGAAAAATGCCATCATGAAGCCACCAGTAAACAGACAAGAAAATAGAGGGCATTACTCCCTATCTCTCACTCATGTAATCTTACAGAGCATGGATATTCAGTAGCTACTGTGATCTTTTTGTGAATATAGAAGCCATAGTATGATGTACAGAAAGTACTATATTAACAAGTGGAAAGTGTGGGTCTAGTTCTGTTTTTTGTTCTCATTGGTTAATCTCTATGATTTTGACCAACTTGTTTTGAAAAGTAGAGGTCATGATACCTTTCCCTCTTGCAGATTTAGTTTAAGCATCAATAGGTTCAAGTACGTTGTAAGTCCAAGTATACACGTAAGGAATTATTTTCAGACCCAGAATAAGGAAGAAAGGGAAAGTTCAGAGTGGCTGAAGCAAGGCATGGAAAATCACAAAAAAAATGTTATTTAGATATAACTTGAAGCTCCGATTACCTGTGAAGAATAAATGTGCTTGTGATTCCAAGAAAGAGTTTCCTTAATAGGTCTCTGAGATTCACCACAAGAAAAAAGTTTGTTTTCTCCCAGTAAATAGTTTTCCACAACTGTAGGAACTAAACCTTGTGAAGGATTATTTAACCATGTATCAATAATTCAAACCCAATTGTCCTGTTAGACCTTTATATAAATTCCCACTTATAGAGGTAAAACCCTCTGACACTCACTAGACAGTAGATCATTTCTTTCCATTTTTTTCCCATGTAAAAGCCAAAAAATGTGACTGCTCACTATTATTAATGGGCAACAGTTTAAGAAGAAGCATGAAATTTGCATATCCTCAAAGTAAGTCCTCAAAATATTTACTACTACTTTGGTAATTTTAACATATATCCATAAATTCCTTGATAATTCTTTCACCAGAAGGTAGAGCTTTATTTCCCTGTCCTTGAATGTGGACTGGACTTGGTGACTCGCTTCTAATAAACTTAACATGGGAAGAGAAACATAAACATTGTATACCAGAGAAGCATGGCAGAAACCACTGTAGCCAAATGATCAAGGTTGGCGATACGTATTTATATCATAATACTTCCTGACATGATAGAATGAGAAGACACATTGCTTATTTGGAATTCTTCCTCAAATTCATAGACTTAGTTTAATCATGAAAAAGCATCATATAAACCCAGGTTGATGGACACTTTGCAAGTACCTAATACTCTTTAAAGGTGTCAAGACACAAAAGAGAAGGAAAGACTGAAGAAATACCACAGACTGGAAAATATAAGAACATATGGCAATATTGAATCCTAGATTGGAATATAAAAAACATAGTTGGAAAACTGGGGAATTTGGAAGACATTTGTAGTTAATAGTATTATACCAGTGTTAATTTCCTAACTTTGATCATTGTACCATGCTTATGTAGGATGTTGGCCTTGGGGGAAGGTGGATGAATGGTATTCAAAGGCTCTCTGCACTATATTTTCAACTTTTCTGTAAGCCAAAAATTATTTTAAAGTACAAAGTGAAAAAATACAAGGATATTAGAATTATACATTAGTGGATGCTGATATTACAGAATCTGCAGGAATGTGGGCTTCTCAATTCTCAACCTAAATTAGCCATCAGCCAGTTGCTTCGTATAAACAGCTCACTTCCAAGACTAAGAGTAAAATAAGAAATCTGTTAAGTATGCTCAATTTCTCATTTCAGCTCAATGATGATATTAAATCATAGCTTTCCCCAAAGTCAGAAGTAAGGTTGCAAAGGAGAGGCAAGGGGCATTATTCTTATAGAGTTCTTATCACAGGGAGAAACACTAAAAATAGGAAAGGAATATTCTTCTAATGGCAGGTGTAATTTCCAACTTTGTTGCAGGAAAAAACCTTTCATTTAAGTCTACCAAAAAAAGATGACACTGGGGGAAGCAATGGATAATTTTGCTAATAAATTATGCATAAAAATTGGATACCATATCCAAAATAATAAAGTTGGAAGTCTAAACCACACCAAACTAAAAATTTTACTTCAAATAAAATAAAACAAAAATGTAGGGATATCATTAGAGGGACATTATAAGCAATTCCAAAAAACAATGATATCCAAGTTGATATTAAGGGTTTTGTGGGTTTTTTTTTTTTTACCATGTTAGTTATATTTTAAAATGACATTTTAAATTGCTAGTTTAAAATAAGGAAAAAGGGAAATTCCAGTTATGCTGTGACAGTGTAAGGCTGTTACTATCCATCCTTTCCAATGATTGCATCTAAAATTACCGGGAAAAATACAAAAAAGCAACTACCAGGGGATTCTACAAAATACACAAAAACGGGAAGATTATGAGAGCAGTCAGAAGTTAAGGGAGTAACATGCAAGTTGGGATGTCTCCTAGATTTTTCTTTTTCTCTCATGGATTTTCTTAAGAGTGGATTTGAGCTGCTGAGTAGCTAAAAAGCCAAAAGAACACCCATATTACTATACAAATAAATAAATAAATAATAGGAAAGAATTGTTAGGGACAGAAAAGCAAGAATGATGGGGGCAGAAAACAAGAAGGAGGAAACGGTTAAAGAAAAACAATAAGAAGGAAATAGTTACAGAAAAATAATCAGGGAGAAACAGTTATTTCAGTCTTAAATAATGGGGTAATTAGACCATGGAACAGTGACCACCAATCAGAAAATAAGAAAACACCATAAACAGTGACTTTTCCCATCATGTGTATAGAAGAAAGGAATGACTGGAACATAATATTTAAGTTATATCCATACCTGGAAAAATCCAGACCCCAAGACCCACGACATACAGTCATAAGTGATTATACCTGGCCTTTACATCAGCATATACTACTGGCATATAAAAGGAGGAATTTTAGAGTTAATTAGGGCCTTCTCCACTCAAGGAGACAGACTCTTTTCCCCTTAGGAAACGTCTTTCACTTTGCTTCCTTAAACTATCCTTATAATGAATTCTTCACATGTGCTTGCCAGAGTGTCTGTCATCTCTCTCTGTTGTATGGGCCAAGGCTTGTGATTCTTCCAAGCCCAGAGCCCAGGAGCTGGGGCAATACTTCAAAGTTCAGTTGTGAACTGGATAGTGACATTATGACACAGAAAATATTGGGGTATCTCTAGAAGGGAGAAAGCTGAAGAGAAGATCCCCTAATTTTCTTTTATGAACCTGCACAAATCACAGCCTAATCATATGATTACATATATGTGGGAGAGACCAGTGAGCACAGAAAGGACTAGAAGAATGGGAATGAAGTTGTGATCACAACCTACAGGAGCTGATACAGGACTTATGCTATGTGCATATACTTTCAGTTTGATTTCCTGCTACATCAAAAATCATCTCCACTATATTATAACGGGAACCAGGGACTACATAACATAACAATTACATTATCCAGGATACAAACCAAAACACAAAGAAGCACAAAAATATGACCAATTATCAGAAGACAAGACAATCAACAGATTGCATGACACATCAGAGGTAACCCAGATATTGGAACTCTCTAACGGAGTCTAGAAAGTAGCTACTAAACTTGATTCATAATGTAAAGGGAAATATATTGCAAATAAATGAAAATATAGGCATTCTTAGAAGAAAGATAGAAACTATGAAAAGAACCAAATGGAAACTTTAAACCTGAAAATACAATATTTTAAAGAAAAAGCTCACTGAACAAACTTAATTGCAGAAGACAGGTAACAGAAGATCTGAAGATAAAGAAAGATAAACAGAAAGTATCCAATTTAAAAAAAGAGAAAAAACATTGAAAAAATAATGAGTATAGTCTCAGGTATCTGTGGGAAAATATTTTTTTTAAAAAATCTAATATATTTGAAAATAAGGCTAAACCTTTGAAGATATGATAAAGGCTTCCCAAATTTGGTGAAGCACGTGTATTTATAGATTGGAGAAACTAAATGAATCACAAGGGGAGGAAACTCCAAGGAAATCCTACATAGGCATATATAAGTGAAACTGCTAAAAACCAAAGATAAACTATACCCTTTGAAAGCTGATAGAGAAAAATGGCCCATTACATATTTGGAATAATAATTTTAGTGATTATTGATTTCTCATCAAAATCCATGGAAGCTGGAAAAATAAAGACGTTTTCTGATGAAGGGAAACAGAGGGAAAGCATCATTAACAGATGTGCTCTAAAATAAATACCAAGGGAACTTCTTCAAGCTTAAGGCAATTAATAAGGGAAGGAAACTTGGAGTTTCAGGAATAAAGCAAAGCAAGTTTAACAGAAATATTATATAGCCAGGTCAATATAAAAGACAACTTTTTTGCTCTTAAGTTGCTTGAAATTGTTTTAAAAATGTAGATTTTACTATTACTAAGGTGTGATGAGACTGACAGATCTGGAGATGACTGCCATTGAAAGATAGTTTCTTATTCCCAGGCCCCAAGAGAAGGGGCCACCCCAACCATTCAGGGACACATGGGGAAGTAGCAATGTTGATCAGTTTGCAGAGGAGAGAAGGGAAAATGTGGGCAAGAGCCTTTGTTGTGGTATTCATGTGAAGGAATGGTCAAGGCACAGTAAGCAGGTTAAGCAGGTTCAGGATCCCCTAGATTGAACAAATTCTGTGGGGTATAGGAGCTGTCCCTGGTTGTCTCAGGGATAGTGGCCAGAGTATGAAAGCCCTCTGAGAGCCCAGTTAAGGAGGTGGCTGGGGTATGGGCTCCTGACTGGTTGGTTTGCATTATGAAAAGTGCACTCACAGGCAAGTTGTTCACTATCTCTAGGAATTGGCTAGCCCTGGTAGGGGCAGTTTCACCAAGGTCAGTAAGACCCCAGACTCCAAAATGTCAGAATAAAAAGACATGCCTAACACTACAAAACATATTATCGAGAAAGCAAAAATTGTAACATTGTATGTTGGAGCTTCAATATATAGAGAGATAATACATATGACAGCTATAGCATAAAAGTCAGTGAGGAAGGGATACTAAAAAGACCTCTATAGGTGCAAGGTTTCTATATTTTATGGGCTGTATTACAACTCTAAGTAGATTTTGAAAATTTAAATTTGTATTATGAAAGCTGAAGGGCAATCGTTAAAAGTATAATGCAAAGAGATATAGCCAAAAATTCAATAATAAAACTAGAATCTGGAAAAACTAATCAATCATAAAGAAAACAGGAAAAGAGAAACAGATAATTTAAAAAAGTACAAAACAAATAATAAAATGGCAGATATAAATCAAAGCATACCAATAATTACATTAATGTTAATAGCTCAAACCATGCTCATGGGTCAAATTCAGTAATTTGATAATGGGCCAATGCTTCTTATCTAGAAAACAAAAAAATATATAATTAAAAACACACAAAGAAAAAAAAAACTGATGAATTGGACTTCACTAAATCGTAATGTTTACTCTAGGAAAAATACCAAAAAACAGGAAGAAAATAACTGCAAAGCATATATTAGACAAAGGACTTTTCTCCCAAAATATCGGGAACTCTTTTTTTTCTTTCTGTTTTTTGAGATAGAGGTCTCCCTCTGTCACTCAGGATAGAGTGCAGTGGTGTGATCATACCTGACTGTACTGCAGCACTGTAGCACTTCAGCCTCAAACTCTTGGGCTCAATTGATCCTCCCACTTCAGCCTTCAAAGCAGCAAGGACTACAAGCATGTGCCACCACACTCTGCTAATTTTATTTATTTCTTTGTAGAGATGAGGTCTCACTGTGTTGCTCAGGTTGGTCTTGAACTCCTGGCCTCAAGCAATCCTCCTACCTTGACCTCCCAAAGTGCTAAGATTATAGGCATGAGCCACATCATCCAGCCGAGAAAGACTTAAATAGTAACAAGATAACTCAATGAGAATGGAGAAAATATTTAAAGAGATATTTTACAGAATAATATATAAAAATGGTGATAACCATATGAAAATATGCTCAACATGATAAGTAATCAGGAATACATAAATTTAAAATCTCAATGAGATGCCACTGCATAACTATTAGAATTTTAAAAATAATAACAATAAAATCTAATAATACCAAGTGTTGGTGAGGATTTGGCACAACTGTCATTCTTATAGATTACAGAAAGAACACAAAATGGTACAGCCACTCTAGATAATGGTTTAGTGTTTCTTATAAAATTAAACTTTGTTTTAACTATGTTTCTCATATGACCCAACCACTCCTGAGTATTCACATAAGAGAAATGAAAGTATATGTATCAACAAAGACTTGTACATAAATGTTCATAATAGATTTATTTGTAATTGTCCCAAACTGGAAAAACATATTTATTAACCGGTGAATAGAGAAACAAATTATGGCATATAGAAACAAATTGTGGCATATTCATAAAATGCAATACTACTCAGCAATAAAAGGAGGGAAACTTGATACAACATGGATAAATCTCAAAAGCATTATAACGAGTATAAGAAGCCAATCACAAAAGGATGCTTACTATGTGATGCCATTTATATAAAATTCTTGAAAATAAAACTAATGTACACTGACAGAAAGCAGACTAGTGGTTGCCTAGGATGGCGATGAAGAAAAGGATAGATGATAAAAGGAGACCAGAAAACTTTTGGGGATGATGAAAATGTTTACTATCTTGATTATTATAATAGTTTCAAAGCCTTATATACATGTCAAAACTGATCAAATTATGCACTTTAAATATGAATGGAGCATTATACTTCAATCATATCTCAATAAAGTTATAGAAAGTATATAAGGAAGGAAAAGGAAAATTATTTCTTTTGGTAAGAAATTGTCACACAGCAATATTTATTCCATAGCCTTCCAGAAGTCTGCTCAGCTCAATACGGTATAACAACTTGTAATTCTAACCAATTGCAGGTGGATGAAAGCACTTTCCTTTGGTAAGCAGGAGTAGTCAAAAGGATATACAACACTTCTGTACCTTGCTTTGCCTATCAGCAGCCGATAGAATTCCACACCTAGAAATACATTATTTTTTTCCTTGATGTCTACAAACATGAACACACTTAGATATTTAAACACACTGCCCTCTATGAATGAAAACAACTGCCAACAAAATTATTTCAATTTGTGCTTTTCAATGACTATTTTTTTTTAACATGCTGTTCTTGAAATTACCTGTAAAAATCCATTACATTTAACAGGTAAATGATTCAGGACTATCATTTCCTGTTGACAGATTTTCTTCAGTTTGCTTTTCCTGTTCTTCTATGACTCTTTTAACATAACGCTTCTGCTGTTTTTCTCCTTTGACCCAAGTTATATTAACCTTGAAAAATTGGTGCTTAAAGTCAGTGAGTTATTACATGAACTATCTAGTGACAACTCAACTCCTTATTTTGAAGCTTTACCTAATAATCACAAATTGGGGGTGGTAGGAACATTTATCTTGTACCATTAATCAAAACTGTACAAAAACTGAATGGATCATTTGTCTATAAAATATCACCTTTGAGGATACAGGTTTAGTTAATTAGTTATTATAGTGCATTACTTGATAGGAAAGATAAAAGTCATTTTTTGCTTTTATTGTATTTACTCTGGTAATAAACAGAAAGTTTCTGTATTTAATGTTTATTCACTCTTTGGCAGCTTTCCTAGGTACCAAAAAATAGTTGTAATTAAAGTGCCAAAGATTTCCTGGCAGTAGAAGTCAAATACTTCCAGTAAAGATCTTATATAACCTGGTATTTAGAGTAATTAAACGTCACTGGAGATGACTATCATAGTTTTAAAGCTGACGTGGCTCCAGAGATTACTTTGTTTTTCAGGTGAGTTAACTGCAGGTAGCTAGTGACTTATCCAAATTGACAAACTGAGACATTTATTCTTCTCTATATTCAATTCCATAACTTCCTATTCCACTCTATCATACCATAAAGGAGCACAGTAACTAATTTTAAAATGTGATATTTGTACTTTGACTACTCCAAGGAATAGAGGTATATAAGGATACGGATTGAGAAATAATCATACTCTCTTTATAACTATCCCCCAACCCAATATTATGAATAGATCACTATTGCACTTCCTCTAATCTGACCAAAGCAGACTCAGGATTTCAGGATCTTCAGACTCCTAAATAAATCAAGGTCAGCTCCCCCAGACCTTACACGTTCCCCATTTCCTTATTCAAGAACCCAATCAACGCAAAGTATAATATAAGAATATTTCCTGCTTGAATATGATAGGACCTAATTTAAGTTTTAAAAACCTGGTAGTCACTTATGTGTAGAGAGTAAATTCTTGTAGGTGTGGCAACAGTGGAAATAAGGTATATGTTAGGTGTCTACTGCAACCATGTGTTGTGAAGTGGAATAAGTTGGTAGCAAAGAAGCAAAGATGTGAACATATCTGGATGATGCATTGAATATGAAGTTGACAGATTGGTCATGCGTGGTAAGGCAAAAAGAAATTATGGATGGCTTCTAGGTTTGGATCTTTGATGGCCAAGTGGATGATGGCATCATTTAATCAAATGGAGAATATGGGGAAAGGTAAAAATAATTGGATTTGGAGGATACGAATATAAAGAATTTAATTTTAGAAATAATAAATTCAAGGTACAAGTTGAATGAAAAGAAGTCAATTAAGTATAAAAGGTCAATGTTGAAAATAAAAAGTGTAAGAGGGTAATCAGCACATAAATGGTATTTAAACACATGGCACAAACTCACTTAAGGGAGAGAAAACAGAGCATTCCAATATTTAGTGTTTGGGTACAAAAAAAGAAATCAGCAGTGAGACTGAGAAGGAGCAGCTGGCAAAGTTGGAGGAACCTTTGGGGTATTTTTCCTTTTTGTAAGACTATTTTTTAGACAAGTTTTAGGTTCACAGAAAGATTGAGCGGAAAGTACCGAGTTCCCGTTATTATCCCTGCCCACACACATGCATGGTCTTCCCCATTTTCAAAATCTCCGACTAGAGTGGACATTTGTTACAAATGATGAATCTAATTCACACATCATTATCATCCAAAGTCCATAGTTCATTTTAGGTTTCACTCTCGGTGTTATAAGTTCTGTCGATTTTGACAAATGTATAATGACATATACCCATTACAATATTATACAGAGTGGTTTCATGGCCCTAATATTGTGGGCAAATTATTTTTGTTTATAACATTTTCTCTCTTATAAGCATCAGTATTGTTCTTTCTTATATTTTCAGTAATCATCTCATGATTTTCAGTAACTTGTGGGGGTAACTGAGAGCCAGTGTCCTGAATCTAGTTTGCAATTGCTGCAACCTTTGCCCAGTACATGCAACAGAGTGGTTTGTGAAACTTGAAGGAAATTGTAGTGTGATCATACTTCATTCTCTTAGGCCGCCTAGAGAAATATTTTCTATCACAAAAACAATGAATTAGTTACCAGGAAAAAGCATATTAAAACCCCCATGAGATGCCACTTCATATCCACTTACCAGTGGATATGAAGCAAAAATAAAGGTCATCATAGGATGAGCATGTGGAAAAATGGGAACTTTTTTGTAAGTTGCTTATGAAAATGTAAAATTACGCAACAGCTTTCAAAAACAGTCCGACAGTTTCTTAAAAGGTTAAACATAGAGTTACCGTAAGACCCATCAACTCTATTCCTAGGTATGTATCCAACAGAAATGAAAACACATGTCCACACAAAAGCTTGTACATAAATGTTCACAGCAGTATTATTCATAGTAACCAAAAACTAGAAACAACTGATCAATGGACTAATAAATGTGGTATATATCATATATATTTATACATGCGCATAAATGTACATTTATATGAAATATCCAGGATAGGCAAACAAAAAAATCAATCCCAGAAAGTAGATTGGTGAATGGTTGCCTAGTTGGTGGTGCATGGAAAATGGGGAGTAGCTGGGTGTGGGGTTCTGTTGGGAGTTATGAAACTCTAACAGTTTATTGTAGGGATGTTTTCGCAACTCTGAAAATACTAAAAACTATTCCATCGTGTATTTTAAATGTGTAAAATCCTCTGAGATTATTTTGTATCAGTAAGCATGGTGAGATTCAGTCATCTAACTAGGTTCCATCACAAGTACTAAGAAGAATCATCGTTTCACGTAAAATACATGATATTCCAAACTTACGTTTCTGTATAGGATATTCCCCACTATATGACTAAAATCTTATTTTTTTTTAAAAAAGTGTAATTTGAGATGTCTACATCAGAAAAAAATATAGTTTGAAGAATTAGTATTCTCTCTTTCTTCTTATTTTCTCATTCTTCTTATCCTCTTCTACCCCTACTCTCTTCTTCTTCTAACATTAGCCTAATAATTTATAAGCAATTTGAAAAATTGAGATTAGTTTTTTCTTTAAAAATTTGATAATGTTTTTCTCTTTGATAGTTCCTCTAACATCACATACCTAAGATGGAGGATAAATTTATATTGAAGTATCAAATTAAAATTGTTTTATATTAGAAATTAAGTTTAGTGATAAATAAAATTATTCATTAGGAAATACATTCTGGAATGCTTTTTAGTGGTTTTCTTTGATGGCGTATAGTTATTTCTAACCAACTTGACTTAAAAATGTGGATAATATACAGAGAATAATAGTGCAAGTAAAGAAAACATGTATAAGTGAAATATAAAAATAAGTTATCTTTTTAGGCTAATGACCTAAAACTATTTTAGCATTAGGTGCAGAAAGCAAAAGACATATAGCTTTGAACCAAAGTATTCTGATAGACAACTAGAGAACCACATTGGCTTTCTTGATTCTAATTACAGCTTCCTGATGAGTTGGCAACCAAATATTGAGAACATAGTTTTTTATAATAGAAAAATAATATTGGGATTGATTTTTGAAGGGGGGAACAAAAAATTACTGCTCATCTATAAGACAGCTGAACAGAATTGATCTCTTAATTGAAGTTTTTTTTTTACAGATTTCCAAATTGTTGGCCAGAGAATTATTCATATTATTCTTCATGGCATAAGGAAATGTTCTGCTCCTAATGCCAAAGAAGTTTGAATATAACTGATTCTTTTTCTTTTGTCTTATGAATAATTGTACCTGCTTTCCCTTGCCTATTCTATTTTTCCTACTTTCTAAACCTGTTTTATATGTTCAATGTAGAAATTAAGATAGAATTATAAGGACATGATTCTGAGTTTTATATTTCTCTTTTATCCTTATAAATTGTCAGTATAACTTTCCACATATGCTACATGCTTAATAAATATGGTTGACTGCTAAAGCAGTTTGGGTTTTATTGGTTACAAATCTTAACCAAGATAATTACATGTAAAATAAGTTAAATTCCACATAGTATTTACCAGAATCTTCTTTATATCAAGCATATCAGGGATTAGGATACATAAAATCTTTATATTCAAGGTGCTTGTATTCTAGTTGGGGAAAAAGACAATTAATGATTAAAGAAACAATAAATATTATTTCTGATTGTGATGTGTCCCAGGAAAGAAGCAAATAAGGCGATGGGAGTAATGTGTGGATGTCACCAGATGGAGAGGTCAAGAAAAGCCCTTTGGAAGGGGTAATAGCTGAGCAGTCATTTAAAGAAAGTGGAATGAGTCACGAAATGTCTTGGTGAAGAGTACTCTAGGTGAGAGAACAGCAAATGCCAAGTTCAGAGCAAGTAATGAGGTTGGCATGTTTGAGAAACAGTAAGGTGGCTAATTTGCCAAACCATCGTGACCAAGAGATATAATGGTAGCAAATGAGGGCAGAGAGTCAGTAAGGACAATGCTGAGGAATTTGGATTTTGTTCAATTTGTGATACAAAACCATTGCACCATTGCTTGTGTTTTGAACAGGGAACTGGTATGATTTGGTTGATGTTTTAAATAGATCATTTTAACTTCTGTATGAAAAATAGAGTGTGGAAAGAGTGGAAAACAAAGAGACCAAATAATAAATCTATTGCAGTATTCTTGGTAAAATATGATGGCTTGGATTAAGATGGTAATAGCCAGGGATGGTGAGAAGCAGATTCAGGTAAAAATGAGGAAATCAATTCTGATAGGATTTTCTTATTAATTTGGAAGTGGGAGATGAGCTAGGATGAGGGGAATCACGTGTGTGATGCTGGGTGTTTAGCCTGATAAAATAAATTGAAAAGAAGATTGTGTTTAAAAAATAATAAGCAAATACTTATTTCATACTAGAAATTTGTCCTTACAAGAAATTTGGTCAAGTTGTTTGGGATATACAAGTATATTTAGGCAGTACACATTTCTGAGCACTGAAAGTGTCAACTCAAGTACTATGTTAGGCACTTGACAGACAGATAAAGCAGAGTTTACTGCAATTCATACATCATTCATAAGTTAGCTTTAGACTGTCATATCTTTCAGAAGATTGAGATCCTTAGCTCTGGTTTACATAAAAAAAAAAAAACAGAACTAAAATCAATGTCACTTCAATCTTCTATCATAACTAAAATGCCTAAAATGTCTTAGCTAACCACATTTTTTCTGGACTTTTCTCTCAATAGCCAGGGCACAGAGAATTATTTGTCTTTAAATAGAAGCTCAACATAAACATATTTATGAGCCTTTCTCTTCATAGTTTATGAACATAAATTATTGATTTGTACACTCTAGTGAGTAAGCCTTAACCTGGTATAGAGGAACGGAAAATAATGAAAGCAGAAAGTTGTCTATATTATGTTCTATCTCTGTCTATGCCTATTGTCCATACAGCATTAGATGAGAGGGAATGATCCTGCAGCTACTACTCTATGTATTATAGATTGGAGAAGCAGGCAGTGCACAATACAGAGAACAATAGTAACCTGAAACATTGTGCATTCAGTAGCAAAACAAAACTCTCACTAACAAAAATCTACAAAACAGGTTTCAATCTTTCTTCAAAGAAAGAAAAGAGGCAGACACCTAGAAATGGAAATTCAGACCTGAATATGCAAAACAGTGACTCCTCAGTTAAATACGGCCTAGAGACATGTTTTCTTTACCCTCCAAGCGTTTTTTTAAATGATTTTTTGAATTGGTTGCCAACATTTGAGGATTAAAAAATTTTACATCTTTCTTTTGAAATTCAAAAAATCTGGCAACACTGGAGATTAGATCTATATTCCTGTAAGACAGCTGGCTGGAGCTGATTAAATGTCATTCCTACAAACTTAGCAGTTTGCCACATTCTCAGGCACTCACTGTTGAAATGTCCCATATATGACTTCACTTTGTCCTTAGAATAAAATCCAAACTAACTCAAGGCTATGCCTGATGTTTAGAGCTAGCAATATTCTATCAATAAATATAATTCACATGGATATAGTATTCATTTTCAGGAAATGGTACTTTGTGAACCTAACCTAGAACAATTACTGTGTAATTTACTGCAGAGGCAAAAAATTAGGGACTTTCATACAATGGCTATGTAATGTTACTTTTTGTTTGGTATATTTTAAACGAATCTAGCAATCCACTTTTATTGGTACTATAAGGGGAATTTCTGTCTTATTTTCAATTAAATAATCTAGACTATATCAATATGATCATTATAAAAATATTGTTATCCAATAAGCTGTGATTTACTTTTAATAAAAGGAAGTTCTTCATATAGGAGAGAGAAAATTCTTGGAATAGAAATTATCTAACTCCCCAAAGAAAATTATAATCCATCCTTCATTACTGTTTATTGTTTTTAAATAGTCTCAAATTAGAGCATGGTGTGTTAAGTATTGGCGGAAATTTCAACCATGTGACTTACACTAAAGACAACAAGTTGAATTGATATTTCCCAAAATAATTCCTTGGAAATTTTCTAGACTGACTTGTATGTGTGCCAAAAAAAGGCCAGAAGTTGAGGATCTGCTATCTTATTTCATCTTTTTGTCAAAGTAAGAGCCCTAATAAATGGGGATTTTTTTTTCAAGGGTGAGGGGGTAATCATTTAGAAGAAGTAATTACAGCCTCATGCTCACATATACCTATGCAAATCTAAAGACATAAAGTTTTCTTGAGTAGGTAAATATGAAGAAAAAAAGAGAAATCAGTATGTGAATGTGAAGTGTGAAGTGGCAGAGTCTTAGTCATTTGATACATTGCAATTAATGCCTTCTATTTGTAAAAAACAGTCATGCTATGCATTTGGTATTATGCATTTCTTATTTTGAGATTTTGTTTACTAATCTGACCATAGTGGCAAAAACAGTGCAGATTTTTGTAATGTTCTTCCAATATATAATCACTCAGTGATAACAATTTTTATTCATTTTTAAAGTGGAAACAAATAACTCCCATTTATACAGGTCGATCATGATTGTCAAATGAAAAGATTCAGGCAAAGACATTTTATAAACTACTCAGTTGGGAAAATGCTAATATTATTACTCTATGTCTTCATCAAACATTGATTTTCAAAGATGATTTAGAATAATAATCAAGCAGCCAATATAAACACTGTTTGCCTAATGATTGTTTTATTTTGATTATTTTTTTTAAAATCCAGTTGAATTATTCTTTTAAATGCAATCGTCTAAAAGGCAGAAGAAAAATGTACTTTGAACACTGTGTTCCAAAGCAAAGCATCTCTAGTGATAAAGATGCATAATAAATGCTTTCCCCATATAAACGTCCTTGGCTGCTCTCTATTTGCAGCTAATGGCACAATGCCTAAAATGCTTCTCCACATAATATAGAGTTGATTGAAATATCTTTCTCTTATTTATTTCTAATTTTTATTCACTCCAATGAGATACTCCAATGAGTTGATACTCCAATGAGACAACTCCAATGAGTTGTAAAATTTTGCATATCAAGGGTGAATTAAAGTCTTAGACCCCTGTGACTTTTGCTTGTAATCTGGTATGTGTGTGTGTGTGTGTGTGTGTGCATGCATTCATATACACATAATCCTTTTGACATATGCTTGAAACATATGTGTTGTAGTGGAATATACATATATACATGTAATTTTTCTATACCTTTGTATTATTTCTCTAGACCCTATGTGCCATCTCATATCTATGTTATACATAACTAATATGTGTATAATATGCTATGGTGTATACATAAAATTATTTTGGGACTTCTGACAGATTTGGGGAAAAGATCCAGAAAAATTATCAAGTGGGGCCACGTGAGGCCAAGTCCTCTACAGATGATATTGCAATTGCACCAGTAATTCCAGTTTGCAGTTTGCAGTTTGACTTCATTTTCTGTCAATACTCCCCAACACAAATGGAGCCATATGCAGTGGTAAAGCAAAGGTCTGGGGTCAAAGAATCCAGTACCTTGTCACAGCTCTGCCATTAACATGCTGTGTGCATGGCAGTAAATTACTATAAACTTGCCATCTTCTCCACATTTCTCATGTTGAGAATAGAAGGTTTGGACCTGAAGATGATCTCTAAACTTTAGTATTTTGTAGTATTGATGAGATGACCTTGAAGTTGTCTCTAGTACTCAGTTGAAATATTTGTAATCTTAAATCTCAAGATATTGAGCAATAGTTTACCTATTGTACAATTTGTCTTCCAATTAGCATGTAGAGCATCTTAATGTCCACAGGTTTTTTTTCTGTAACCCATGGGTGGGCTATAAGGCATATGTAAATTTCCTGACATTGCATTTCAAATATTGTGCTTTATTTTCTTCTTGAGGGCAGGGAGTTAGAGATTTTGTCAGATTTTCACTAGTGTGTACAGGCAAAGAAGTTTAGGTTTTACATTTCTAAACAGCCCAAATATAAGGGTTTAATGCTAGTGATACTGTCTATAAATGATATCATGAACACATAGAATACTTTTCAAAAAGTCAAGCCTATATGGCACTGTCTTGGTTCCAGACCATAAGACTCTGCTAATAGAAGGTCATATCACATTGTCTATCTTACCAAGATTCTGCACAGTAACATATTTATTATTTCAACCAGACTTACTGAGCATCTTATATAAGATAAACATTTTTTTTTTAGACTACAGGGAGTCAGTTCGAGGAACTGAAAGACCAGTAAAATGGCTGGCAAATAGCGAATATGCTCAATCTTGGTATATGATGAGATCAGAGAAAGGGGTCAGCACCTTTCTCACCATATCTAATTATAGAAGACATGGTGAGAAATGTGGATTTTATTCCACTGGTAATGGAAAGCCACTGGAGGGTTTTCAGAAAAGGGATTATTAGATCTTATTTATATCTTTAAGAAATCACTCTGTCTACTATGGAGAAAACATTTTGTATGAATAAAAGCAGAGAAAATATTTAGGAAGCAAACACAATAGTTCAGAAGATAGATACTGTGGCTCAGTTTAGGTGGTTAGAAGATGAGATGTAATAATAACATATGGATATATCAGATCTATTTTTAAAATAGAGTAAACAGAACTTGCTGTTTGCTTAAAGACTTGAGCTTATCTGGAATAACAGAGAATTAACAGTATTTTACTTGGTTTATGTGAAAATCCATGAAGATCACAGATTTCAGCTCTGATATTAGAAAAAGCAACATTTTCAGCAACTTCTGTATGATATGGCATAAACTGAAATTAGGTTCATGTTCCACCAGCAATTATATAAAAGAGAACCTGTTTTTATGATTTTATATCCATAGGAATCCTTAAATTTCTTTAAGGGATACACACACAAAAAACCTTATTTTTATCATAATGCTAAGATGGTATTTGCCTTTTCACTGTATTGTTATTTGCATTGAGGGTAAAAGTCCTGGTGCCTTAGCTCAACTCAAAGTATTAGTATTCAAGTCATCATATTCTTCATCATCAAACACTCACACACACAAAAATGCCAGTTTCACTTAAGAATACCTTTGAAGTGGTAAATTAATAATTTCAGTAAATTTCTACCTTTGTGTGCATGTCTTTTTTACATTCTTTGTGACAAAATGGAGAGCATGCAAAAAATCATTTCTGCTGCATAAGGAAGTTTGATGGTTGTCTAGATGAAAATACTAGTGTAGTTGTTTGAAGGCAAGCTGAACTGGCTGGGTTTACCATGAATTGCCACTTTTCTTTAGAGAATATGTAATAGACAAACCATGCTTAAATAGGTGGATTTGGGGCAGCGATGAGTAAAGACTTTCACTTCAAGGAAAACAACTGATGTTGTTTGCTGTCAATGATAAAATTCAAGCTTTCAAGCTAAATTTGAAATTTGGAAAATTTATGTCTACCACCATTAAGCTTGACAGCTTCCCCATACCTGAAGACATTTTTGTTGAAACCACTGGTAAAATTTTAAAATATGATTTTTTGTATTGTATGATAAAATACATCAACATTTGAAAGATCTCCATTACTAAGGGGATAAAAGTTTTCAAAATAATTAACTCATGATGTTGCAAAATCATTCATAGATAAAAGATCTTTTCAAAATTCAACGGAGCAATGGTTTTTAATGTCATAGAGTAAAAAAGTTTACTGATAATGGACTCAAATCTCAAATTGCAATAAATAAGAAACTACCACTTGTTGAGCTTTTATGTAGTATAAAAGAATAGCCACAGGTTTCTCTAAAATCTATGAAAATATTTCTCGTTTTTTGAACTACGTATGTTAGTGGGGCTTGATTTTCTTGATATTCTTTAACTCAAACAACATATCAAAACATTGTATGCAGGTAGATATGAAAATCCAGATTATTATATCTATTTTATGTCAAGCCATACATTAAAGAGTTATACAAAATTAAAACAATGACCCTTCTCTCACGAAGTTGTTTTGCTTTGGCAAATATGGCTATTTTTAAAGTAATATGATATCAATTTATAGTAACATGCAATGTATCTATTATTTGTATTTTAAATTATTAATCAATATTTTTAAAGGTTTTCCAATTTTAATTTATTTTTTACCCAAAAAGTTGAAAATGTTTATTTCCTGAAAATCTTAAAGAAGAAAAATACATTTAATTTAAGGCATTCAAAAATTAGTTTTTAATAAAGCTTCAGGTGATATTCTACAAGAATTTGACAATGACAAAAGGATAGATTATAGTCAGAGGTCTTTGAATTAAAACAAATAAAAATAAAAAGTTTATGCAATATGTATATATATCATTCATGGTTCCACTATTCAGAGACAGACAATACAGTATTTTCTTACATATCCTAATATTTATTCAATTTGTTTTCAATCTAAGTATAAACGTTATGTATATATTATTTTTATCTTGCTTTCTAATTTAACATTATAACATTTGTATTTTCCATATTTGTATATTCTTTCTAAATATAATTTTTTTACAGATATATCATAATTAATGGAGTGAATCTATGTAATATGTATAATTATAGTGTTTTTGTCTGATATTATCAGGTGTGGGGACCAGATATCAGGTCCATGTTCCCTGGTTCTTGGTTCTCAGTACTGAAGAACAGTTATTAGTACCGAGTTGATGGAGCAAATGAGCAGACCATGCAAATGCAAGCGGGCAAAATGCCAAAGTTTATTAAAGCACCATTCATTCCAGAGAAGGAACAGGTCAACTCTCATGAGTGGGGGAGACACCGAGTTTAATAAGATTTTCCCTTTTATGTTGATTCCCTAATTTTATGTTAATTAGGGTGTGGAATATTCATGATTTTTCATGGAAAAGGGTGGAGAATTCCCAGAACTGGGAACCCTTCCATTTTTAACCTTGTAAGGTAATTTCTCAGGGTTGCCATGGTATTTATAAACAGTCATGGTGCTGGTGGGTGAGATTTTTACTATGTTAACAAGAGTAGGTCACTTGAGGATACTGTCATCTTACTTGTACACATACTACTCCAAAGACCCCCTTTTTGTAGCCTTGCTCATATCTCTGCTTTGTGGTCTTTCTACATCTTTTTGGTGGATCAGTCCTTGGAGACCCCCTGTCACAGACCAAATATCCGTTCTGTCCTTGGAAGCCCACTTGACATGTCATTTGTTCCTTCTTGGAGACCCCTTCTGGTCAATTTGTTCCTCCTGTTGTAGACACAGGATCACCTAAGGCCATCTGCTCCTCAATGGACACCCCCTAGACAAAGCATCTGTTCCCCCTTCTCCTTATCCCTACCTATCAATATTTAGATTACTTCTGATTGTTTTTACTATTGAAAATAATGTTTCTTGGCATTCAGGATTATTTTCTTAATCTCAATTCTCAAAAGTGAAATTACTGAGTTGGAGCACAAAAACATTATAAGGCTCTTTGCCAAATTGCTTTCCAAAAGGATTATACCAAAATATAAGCAATATTAGAGAACACCCTTTCACAGAACACTTATCAGTGGTGGATATCATTATTTTTCTTGAAAATTTTTTGCTAATTTGAGGGGGTCAAATGTTACTTCATTGTTATTTTAATGTGCTATTCTTTGACTACTAGTGAAGAAAAGCATATTCCACATATTTCTTGATTAATTATGTTTCCCTTTTAGAAATTGCCCATTCACATCCTTTATAAATTTATCCATTGAGGCTTCAGTATTTTGTGATTTGATTTGATTAATCTTTTTATATATAATAATATTAATACTTTTTCTATGTGATATTCCCTATGACTACTTTGCCCCAAGTAAGGTAACTTTTACTATTTCTCTATTTATATATTTTGGATGAACATAAGCTTAAATTTTTACCTACTTACATATGTAATGTCTTTATTCTAACTTCATTCTCCAATGATGCTAAATATTAATTTATATATTTTCTTGAATTCTTATATATTGATAATTTATATTTAAATTTCAAATTACCTTGGGATTTATTTGGTGAATGGTTTCAAGTGAAAATCTGAATATACATATTACCTCAAATACATTTTCCATTCCTTGAGTATTGTCTTCTTCGCCTTCAGGGATGTCTATGATTTTTATGTTAGGCTTCTTTATGAAATCCCATATTTTTTGTAAGCTTTGTTCATTCTTCTTATTTCTCTATCTGTTTGACTGACTTGTTTAATTCAAAGTTGTTGTTTTCAAGCTCTGAGATTCGTTGTTCTGCTTGGTTTAGTCTATTTTTAAGACTTTCCAACATGTTTTATATTTCCTTGAAGGAGTTTGTCATTTCTAGAAGTTTTGTTTGATTTTTCTTTAATAATTCAATTTATTTAGTAAATTTTTCATTTATTTCCTGCACTTTTTTTGTGGTTTCTTTGTTTTGAGTTTCTATTTTTTCTTGTATTTCATTGGACTTCCTTACAATCCATGTTCCATATTCTTTATCTGTCTTTTTAATTTTCTGATTTTTTTTTGGTATTCATTGCTAGAGAGGTGGTGTTCCTGTTTGGAGGTGTCATTTTGCTCTGATTCTTTGTACTTCTGGAGTTATTTGAGTGATTCCTTCTCTTCTGGAGCAGTTGTTTCTTCTTCTTTTTTTTTATTTTCCTTTGTTTAGATAATGTCACACCCAGTTTAATCTCTGAGACAGTAAGTGGTGCTTTTAGGCAATCACCTCTTGTATGACTGAATCAGTAAATGAAGTAAAGGGTATGCAAATTGACCTCCCTATCAGTAGGTGGTGCTTACTGGAAGGAACAAGCTGCAATGTTGTTGTGTTTTTTTTTTGGGGGGGGGTCCAGCAACCAGCTGTAGTCCATCAGGAGAATAGCTCAAATGCCCCAGGTGTTGGTGGTTGGGGCCCTGGAAGTTCTAGGTGAGTCCTTATTCTCCACTACAGCAGAGGCAGGTGTTGAGGGGTGAGACTAGGCAGGGATAGGCTGAGTTAGCTTGCCCTCAAGCTTCACAAAAGCCGGCAAGCAATCTGCTTCAGCAGGGTTAAACCTTGCTCCTTGTTCTGGGCAGAGCTGGCAGGGAGGTGCTGAAGTAGCCCTACTGAATCATAAATCTTGCCTGTGAAGGGGGGACTGTTTGAGATCCACAATCTAGCAGTCTAGAGCATGCCTCACTCCTTTCCACCCTCCCCTATTCAATGGTTTTCCTGTGGCCTCTGCCATCTGGCTTAGGTCTCTGGGGTGGGAAGCGCCCTGGGGTAGGTGGGAGCCTGGTTACCTGTCTGAAAAAAGCTCCCAGCTCACTGGCAGCAGCAGTCTCTGGGCTTGTGTGGGTAGAAGGTCTCTTCAGCAGCCCATGAACCCACTGACTGTTAGGGATGTGAGGGAAGGAGAAACAAACCACCCCACCTTCCCTTCTTATTGGTCTCCAAGCCTCTCTGGCGTTGATCTTTGCTGATATCTTTCTCCTTCCAGTTCTGCCTCACAACTTCTTCCCCTAGAGTCTTCTGAAGGTTCTCCACCCTTTCTTCAGACCCACATCTTCTTTCTATTTGCCTATTTGTTCATTTTTTGTCTTTCATTTAAAACTTCTCCTTCTTAGTGAGACGCTCTGGCTGGTTTTGTCTCTAGTCTGCCATGTTGGGCCACAGTTCAATTTTACATTTTAATATGGTACATAACTATAACTCACATAAACAAAGCTTTGGGGCATGTTTGATAATTTTTAAGAATGTAATGAGGTGCTGAGACCAAAAAGTTTGAGGACCACTACATCAACCAGCATATGCTAAATATCTTCTATTCATTGAGCTTCATATTAGTGATCTATACATATTATTATGTATAGATCCAAAGATCTTCTAGACAAATGGGGTAGAGAAATGTAATCATAACAATGAGATAATAAGATATGAGATAATATGGGTTATGCATTTACCAGAGTGTCTGATACATAAAAGGTATTCAACACATGTTAGCAACTGCATATGTGCATGTGTGTGTGTTAATCAGTACATAATAGTACTATAAATATCTGCAAAGATGATAACTTGATGGTTAGATATAGTTATTTTATCATTTTCCTCTAAAATCTAATTAATCAGGTTTGAAAACGCTGGCCCTTGTAATTGTTCACTTCTTTAAAAGATAGGCAAATAAAAAACCCCTACAATCCCTGAAATAGCAGAATTTATAGTCTAATAAGACTGACCCTTTTAACCATTGTAGTGCTATGGTAGAAATGATAACATAGACCTTTAACCGGAATGCTTCCAGAATACATGAACAGGGGCACCTAAGGGCATGGGGGCAAGGAGACAAAGAAGAAGTGCTTACTCCAGGAAATAATGCATGATCTTGGCCTGGAAGGATGAGGAGTTGCCATGTAAAGAAAGGGAGTGGCACAAGAAATAGTATTTCAGGCCAACGGAAAAAGAATGTAAAAAACTGAGAGTTGTAAGTGAGCCAGGTGTGGGCCAGGACCTTCAATCAGCATGCTATTATTTGAACAATGGTTAAGAAATCAGTGCTGTGAAATTTTAAAGAAATACTTGTGCCTGAGCCCAATCCCATAGATTAATACATTATGCGTCTGTGGGGCATGTGGTGTCTGTGTGTGTGTGTGTGTGTGTGTGTGTGTGTGTGTGTGTGTGTGGTTAAATTCCACAGTTCATGTCCCTGCATGACCCTAGTGGAGGAGAACTTGGTTGGGGGAAGATTGAGGCAGCTGCAGTTGTGTTCAAGAAGACAGAAAATGACCGATCACAAACTATCTCCTCAGTCATGTAATGAACCAGAACTTTATCCTGTAGATAACAGGGAGACACTGAAAGCTTTTAAGTAGGATGATGACATGTCATATTTTTATTTTAAACATATCACTGTGATATCAAAAAGTCAGATGAATTTGAATGAGGTAGGTTAGAGGCAGAAGACTCAGAGAGAATAGATGATTTCAGTAGACTGGGAGAAAATAACTAAGACCCAACCTAGAGCAGTGAGGGTGGGATGGAAAAAGGCTGATGTGACAGGAATTGATGATTGAGTCAATATGAACAATTTAAAAACAGAAAAAATTACAAAAATAAATTTAGATATTCCATTTTCTGGGCAGTGAATTAATGCAGCAATTAATTTTGTGTTGGGTTCCTAAGTTGTGTTTAAGAAGTATCCAGTAATAAAATACACAATGTCTGAAACTGCAAGAAATAATATATATTGCTCAAATCAATTTTCTAATATTAGCCTGCTATCAAAATTATGGCATCTTTGAGGGGAGCTATTAGAATATGGTCTAGGTACCTCACTTTTTGAAGACCTAGTTTACAGGGATAGATATATGACATATATTCATTAGTATCAAAATATTGATGTTTTCAGAAACATTTTGGCATTTGCTTCATTGCAATCAATTCCTGGCCTGGAGAGGACATAGTCTCATTTGTTGATTAAAGAAGGATTGATGTGTTTTGCAAGAGCTAAAATGGACCTTCTGTTGTATAAATTATGGAGCCTGGCTTGTAAGGGTCATGTTACTGCCACCTAATGTGGAATAGAGAGGTGCTAGAAGTCTCGGCCAACATTTTTTTCTGGAATCTTATGATGTGCTTCATCCATCTCTCTGCCTGACTGACTTTTGCTCATCTTTAAGACTGAGGTTAGGTGCCATCTTTCACGGGAAGTCTTTCTTAATCAGAATTCATCCCTAGCTTGGATTAGGCACTCCTGTTTTGTACTCTGCAGTACAGCATGGATGTCATGGGAAATTCCAGTGGTCTGTTCACTTAAGTATGTTCATCTCTGGATTGTTGATAGTAAGGAATGTCTGAATAATAGCATCTAGCAAATGCCTAGCACATGCGTGACATTCCATCCACATTTTGCCCCTGGCAATCCCAATTTCCCTTACTCTGCCACTATTTTCCCAATAGCACTTGTCATCTTTTAATGGAATGTATAATTTTCTTATATTTTAGTGTTTATTACTTATTATCTATTTTCCTATACCAAAATGTGTCTTAGAGATGGGAATTCTTATCTATTGTGTTTCAGACAACCTGCTGCTTGATTACATATAATAGTTGCTCAATAAATATGTCATTTGAATAAATGAACTCATTAGAAGGTGATTCAACTCTATATAGGGAAATATCATGGTTAAAGGAGTTGTCATACTACTTTAATAGATATTTACTAAATAAATATAAAACTTCAAAATTTTGCATGGTAGGAAATGTAATAACAAGTTTGACCCAAATTGTACAGATACTTAATAAAGATATATATATCAAGTAAAAAATCTACTAGAACATTGATCCTTATTAAAATCATAACCATTGCTACATACTATCCACTTCTTTTCTTTTCACAAAAGAAAATTTTAATAGATTCCTACCAAAATGAAAGCACCCAGATGAATGTTGCAAATGTTTTTGTCAAGTGTCTGAATGAATAGCTTTGTTGGTTATTTGCTAATGGTCCACTTAAATATTCCTTCAAGCCTCAAAGTGTTTTACTTTAGGGCTTTATACTTCCCAACACATAATTTCCCATCTATAGTACCTCTGAAATTCACTGTTTGCCCTGATGTTTTCTCTATTTTCCTAGATATAAACCTATTTGGATGGAGGCACTTTTGGCAACTCAGAAAACAACAACCACTTAGTCTGAAGTCAATAACCCCTTAAGTTAGGGGTTAGACTTCACTGACAGTATAGACACTCCTTCCTTCTCACTGTCTCACCTGTGAATTTCTGAATCCCTACTCTGCTAATCTCTCCTTTCCAAATAGGTCACTCTTTCTCACTAACCTTTGCAAAACTCTATTTCTCTGCATATCCCATAAATATCAGTGTGTCTCAAATTTTGTTCTACCTCCTCTTTTTTCACTCTATGTACTTTTAAAGAGTAATCTCAACAATTTCCAAGACTTCAGCTATTCCCCACACTGCTGACCCTCACGTATTTATGCCAATGGTTTATCCAACCGCCCATTGTACACGTCCTGCTTATCCTCGGGTATGGACACAAGAACTACAAACTTAAGGTGCAAAAATCTAAGCTCATCTTTCCCTGGAAACCTACTCCTCCTCGTGCGATTGCCACGTCAGTGAAAGGCATCAAGCATCCAGGTATTCAAGCCACTTTGATATCCTCCTTTCATCCCTGCATTCAACCAATTGCTAAAGCTTATCAATTCCATCTCCTAAGTAAATAAGAATTAATTTTTTCACATTACTCCATCCTAACCATCCAAGATACCATTATCTAAGTCTTAGATCATTGTTTATAGCTGTCTCTTTTTACTATTCTTACTCTTATATTGCCCTTCTCAAATTTATTTTTCTCCCTAAAGCCATGATGATAATTCTAAAAAGCAAATTTAACAATGTCATTTTCATCCTTTCAACACCAAGTTGTCTTCCTATTGCCTTGTAACGAAATCCAAACTCCTTAGCAAGGTTTGAAGATCATTTCTGTCTTGCTCCTGCATGACTTCTTCAATTTCAAACCCTACTACTCTCTCTACCTCACCCTTTATAATCCACCTATACTGAACTTTTTTAAAGTATCTAAAGGCATCATGTTCAATCTTCTCTCCAGGCCTTCAAACCAGTTGGTTAAATTGGTATATCTCATCTGGGATGATACATAGATGTGTAATTCTAAAAACATGTGGGGAAAAATTTACTGGACTTCTAGGCCAGCTTATTTGAAGAGACAATCTCAACATGAAATCAGACACTCATTCTGTTGAAATAACCAGACCTTCCATCTTGTCTCATGCAACTACTCATTCTTTATACCTCAAATTAGATGTTACTTCATTTCATAATCTACTTCCCATGATATATTTCTGTGTCACTTTGTACTTTATGTGTCATCAGTATATTCCTTTAAAACCAAAGACTCTCCTGACACACTTAATGAGCTCAATAAGGATAAAAATCATAACTGTCTTCTTTATTGTTCTATCCCCAGTACTTATATTATTGTATCCCTAGTACTTATAGTGTCTGGCACAGAAGGCACTATTGTTGTTGTTGAAAAATTGAGGGATAAGTTAGAGAGAAATTTTTGTCTATCTTCTTTGAGGCATAGAGAATTTCATGGCGTTGATCAAGAAGAGCCACTGATTGTGTAGCTCAAGGCAACACCACCAGTTTTATATTAATATTATAATAAGGGAAATTCCTCCAAATCGGGCAACAGATTGTCTCAGAATTACTTTTTTGCTTTGTGTTCTTCTCTGATTCATCGCTAGTTTTAAAGAAATCTGAAAGAGACTCCCTAACAGATTTCCAGATGTTATTTTAGTCTGAAAGCCCTCTATTCATTGATGAGTGGGCTTGTTGTGTTTGGGCACCGAAAACAGTCTTCTCATGCCTGGAGTTGAAATGTGCTATCACTTTGGGGCTAATATGTAGGAAATTCCTTACCTAATTGCTTGAGAAGTTCCAGTGAAGAAGTCTGTCAACTACATAGGGAGATTACATTTTTATTATTGTCAGGATAGGATTAGTACCCTTAAAAGGCAGGGTCACTGAATAGGAAAAAATTATAGTAAGAATTAGAACTAAAAATAGTGTGAATGAAGAATTGTAGCTTGGGCATATTCTTTTTTAGAATACCATATTTTTACTGCACATTTTCTGTGTTTAGATGTTTGGAGACACAAACATGCACCATTGTGTTACAATTGCCTACAATATTCAGTACAGGCACATGTTGTACAGAGTTGTAGCCTGGAAGCAATAACCTGGTAATATTTGGTGTCCTGTAAGCCAATTATATTACTACTCTTGTTATTATCATCAGATAAGCCTATTCTTGAGTAAGATTCAGAAAATATACAAAGCTATCAATTCATTAAGAGAATAACTGGACAGATGCATATAGAAAGAATTAAGAAAGATTTAATTTGGAAAAAAGTGATCAGATACAGTCTAAGTGATCCCAATAAATGTTAAATCTAGGCATTCTATAATTATTTTCACATAAAGCAAAATCTGATATTTTTTAAGGATATAAGCAAAGTCCTCTTCAGCTAAGTCTAGGACTCAGGTTTTTGAAAAAATTTTTTCTCATTAAAAAACAATAAGATGTCAGATGGTCAAATTTTATAGCAAGTCCCCTGTTCTTAATAGTCCCAGAAATATAAATCAAGTCTAGGTTTCCAGGGTTTTTTTCATGTGGAAAATAGATAAAAGAAGAGAAATATAATGTCTTCTGCCTTAATGATTTTTCCAGTGAAATTTTGCTTCCTTTTTTTTAATGATTAAGTAATGACTTGGGGAAGATCTAAAAAAGAGAAGATGATTTTGACAGTTTATTAAGACAAGTCCTAAAAGGAGGAAAAAGATATTATAAATAATCAAATGAGTACCTTCAACTGTATTTCTCTATATAAAGCCCTCTAGAATGCTTTAGAATTATCTGATTATTTTTCTAAATTAAAGGAATGAATCACATTGATGACAAGCTAGTGTATCAGACAGGAGACTTCTATTGAGTTTGTGTTTTGTACCAGGTACTATGCTAAGGCTTGGAAAATAGTTCGACTTCTCATGGAGTTTATAGTAGGTAAAGAAGACAGGCATAAATGAAATAATCATACAAAAATAAATATATAATTATTTACACTATGATCACTAGTAGGAATTAAAATGCTAAATACTATGAGTATATGTACCTAGTGACCTGACTTAGTCCAGTTAGAATCTGAAGGGTGACCAGGCATTTCCCAGTGGTATTCCAGACAGAGAAAAGGCTGAGAACAATGGTATGGACCATTGTTCATCCAAGAAACTGAAAGAAGGCAAGTGTGGCTAGGATGCAGAGAAACATGGAGAAAAGAGAGGTTGGCAATACCCATATCATGCAGGGCTTTATGGCTATGTAATGGGTCCTGGTTTTCTATCATATGAATAATAGGAAGCCTTGAAGAGCTTAATAGTACATCAGCACAAATAAATATATCACCAGCAGTTAGGATGGAGTGTGTAAAATTATTTCTAAAAGTATTAAGGAGTAAATTTCTTTTTATATTTTTCCATTCTTGAATTGTAGTGTTTATTCCTCTAGTATTTTAATCCAGGATAACTCTAAAAAAAAAAAAAAAAAAAAAAAAAAAAAAAAAAAAAAACTAGGCAAAGCATAAGGGGGAAAAGTCCTTCATGTAAATGTTTATTGAACAAATGTCAACAAATATAGACTTAGCATGTTCTAATGTCTGGGTCCAAAAAAAGCCTGGATATTCAGAATAAAAGTGTGAGTAAAACAGAACTATTGTGGTCCTGGAGCTCACAATCAACAAGGGGAAACAAAGGGATAAGCTCTTGTGAACACATGAACCCTTAAATGACAAGCATGCGTGGCCAGAGCTAAACGACAATCTGGACAATCTTATCTGGAGAAAGTAAGTAGCCTGGATAAAGTATCTAGGCTTAATTGTACTAGTTTTCAAAATAGATCAATTTGACCATGTTGCCCTCTGACTCAGACAATTTCAACTTAGTTGGAGCTTATCAAGTATTGTGCAATTTTATATTAGCATATTGAGAAATAATACAACACATCACCTTCACTTTAAAACTTGCTCTGACCTAAGTACTCCTGACCTACTTTGGTGTGGGTAGCAGAGCTGAGTCACCACAGGTGCTCCAGCTGATGGTGAGCCAACCCCCAGATATGTGAGTGAGCCCCGTCAAGAATAGCAAAGCTGCCCAGTTGACCATTGATAAACCAAAGATATGTGATCAATGCCCAATGATGTGTGTTCTTGAGGCTTTGTGGTTGTTTTAGCATAGCACAATTGTGGCAATCAATAAAAAGAAACATCTAAAGCCAATTTATGTATAAGCACTATGTCCTTAGAAATCACCAACAGCATCTTTTCCTGCTTCCGCTATTCATAGAGATGGCATCCTTACAGGTATGTCTCCCAGAATCATGACTTATATTCCCTACCTCAAACACTCTGAGCTCCAGACTTAAATACCATACCACATAAGCAAAATCTATATTAGGATGTCTAATTGGACAGCCATAACTTAACATGCTAAAATCAGAACTCTTGTTTCCCATGGTCAAACCTGCTCTTTCCTCGGACTCATACATTTAAGTAAATGGAACCATTATTTAATACCTACTCAATACTCTAATAGTCACTTTTGACTTCTTTTGTTCACAAATTGTGCTGAAAACATCAGTAAGTCCTGTTGGCTCTACCAGATAGATCCTAAATCCAACTGTCTTTTATGCCATCTTCTCTCACCTAAATCCTAAGTGACTGCAATAGCATCCTAACTAGTCTGCCAGCCTCTAATTCTGCCTAGATACCTTTAATTACCTTCACCACAAACAGATCAATCTTATTTAAACTGGAAATTAGACCACATATTTTTTCCTGCTCAAAGCCCTTCATACCCAAAACCAAATTGAATGTTCTTACTGTGGCCTGTGAGACCCTACAGGATGGCTTCTCCCAACCTCCAACCATCTTCTTATCTCCACTTCCACATCACTTACTTAACTCACCTCTTTGTAATTAGGTGCTGGGATCTGGAACTCTTGCTCTATGTCAAGTAGATGCATATCAAACTCGTTCCCATGTCAGGAAATTTGCATTTGCATTTGTAGTTTCCTCTTCCTAGAAAGAATTTCACTCAGACGTTTGCATGACCCACTTACTTAAGTCAATGAAGTCTTTGCTCAAATGTCTCTGCTACAATGATATGTCCATGGATGACTTTAATTAAAATCACAGCCCTCTATCGCATACATACCACCTCTATTATTCTCCATCTTACTGGTTGTTGCAGCTTGGTGTGATGATATGTATATGTGTATATGTGGGCATGAGTATGTGTGTATATATATAATTTTGTTTTGCTGTTTGTGTTTGGTTTGATTTGGTTCTCCATATTCCATTAGAATTTAAGCATCATGAAGTCAGAGATTTTGCCTTGTTCATCATTCTAACAACTCCCAAGCCTAGAATAGTGCCTCTCTCATTACATTCACTCAATAAAAAATTGCTGGAGGCGGAGCAAGATGGCGGATGAATAACACCGCCAGACAGAGTGTCTCTGCAAAAAAGACAGATTCTAGCAGAAATTAGAGGAAAGAAGCAAGAAGACGAGCATACAGCAGACAAGGGCCGGAAGGAGGGGTACCTGAGACCCCGGGAGACTCCACGGGAGGAGGCTGCGGAGGAGAACTGGAGGCTGAGACCACTGGAGCAGCCCGGAGACCAGCGGCAAAGGTAGGTGGATTTGCTGTTTCACCTCCCCTGCATTTGGGACTGCTGATGGGCTACCCAGTGGGTGGAGAGACCTGCGGACACCAGCCCAGAGACCGCCGCCGCCGCCGCCAGCCAGCGGTGAGCCTGTAGCAGACGTGGAACCAGGTTCCCAACTTCCTCCGGGCACCTCCGTGTGCTCAGACCCGAGCCGCACGGCAGGCGCCATATTGCCTCCTCCTCCCCTCCGCCGACCCTACCCGCGGCTGCCCAGAGAGACAATACAGCCACCAGCCAGAGGCACCTCCAGGGAATGGGACCTTCCCGTTTGGGACCCTACACCTGACTCAAGGGAACTCAGACTGTGAGCTCCCTACCCGCCCGCCCTCCCAGGTGCTGCTGGCACCGTGTTCCCAGGAGAATGGTGCCGACTCAGAGGCTGAGAGACATAGACCCAGCTGGGGCTCCCTGTGGGTGAATTGGGACCGGAAATCCTCTCCCTGGTGGGGATACAGTTTGAACTCTGGGACCCAGAAGTCGGACCTGCAGACCAGATCCCCTGCACCGAGGGCTAGCATTGCCCGGGGCACAGAAGGGTTATACGTGAACAGCCTACTGAGGTGTGTGTGCCTCCAGGGGTGGATCAGCATCCTAGAGGGCAACCCTCCTCCCAGGAGGCCGTGCGCCCAACCCAGGTGGCGTTCCTGTGCAGGGAACCTCCCCGCCGGAATCACAGTCCGGGGAGGCCTGGTGGTTTGTGGTCTGGCCTGCTGGCAGAGGCCCAGGAGTAGCTGCGGAGTTGGGGAGGGTGGAAAGAAGCTAGGCCCAAAACAGACTGCGGGTCTCAGACAGCCCCACCCCCACACGCAGACTTTCTGGCTGAGCGGGAAAGTCCCGCCCTGACAGCTTTCCCTGGAAGCAGAGAATGGAACTTTGACCCCTGCTAACAGCCTGAGGGCAAGCTTACTCAACCCAGCTCAGCCCAGAACAAGAGCTGTTAACAGGACACAAAATCAACAGTAAAGCCTGTTCCTCCAAGCAAACGCCACCTACTGACAGGGACGGCATCCTGCACAGCCTTTCCACGACACCCACTGACTCAATATACAGGGAGTGGTCCAATTTCACCCACAGACACCACCTAACGCCTCAGAAACTAAACAAGGTGTGTGAATACCCAAATAATAACTTAAGGAAAGAAACAACAACTGATCGACATGGGAAGAAATCAGCGAAAGAACTCAGGAAATATGAAGAACCAAACAAAAAACACAGCCCCCAAGAGGAGCACCAGCCCCCTAGAAACGGACACCAACCAAAATCAGGCAACCAATATGACAGATGAGGAATTTCACATGTGGATCATAAGAACACTCACTGAGCTACAACAACAACTCAATAACCAACACAAAGAAACCACCAAAAGCCTCCAGGATATGGAAAAAGAAATAGACACAATGAAGAAAAGTGTAACCGAACTCCTGGAAATGAAGAATCAATTCAAGGAACTACAAAATACAGTGGGAAGTCTCAAGAACAGGGTAGATCAAACAGAAGAAAGAATCTCAGAGCTTGAAGATAACACCCTCCAATTAAATAAATCAGTCACAGAAATAGAGCAGAGAAACAAGAGAAAAGAGCAAAGCCTACAAGAGCTGTGGGATTATGTGAAGAAACCTAATGTGAGGGTCATAGGCTTACAAGAAGGGGAAGAAGACAACACTCAAGGGTTGGACAAGCTGTTTGAAGATATAATAGAGGAAAATTTCCCAGGCCTTGCTCAAAATCTTGATATACAAGTTCAAGAAGCTCAGAGGACCCCTGGGAGATTCAAAGCAAACAGGAAGACGTCACGACATGCAGTCATCAGACTGACCAAAGTATCAACTAAAGAGGCCCTTCTCAGAGCTGTAAGACAAAAGAAGCAAGTAACATACAAGGGAAAGCCAATTCGAATAACATCAGACTTCTCTAATGAGACTTTACAAGTAAGGAGAGACTATGGCCCCATTCTCACTCTTGAAACAAAACAATGCCCAGCCTAGAATATTATTCCCTGCAAAACTAAGCTTCGTATATGAAGGAGAAATAAAAACATTCTCAGACAAGGAAAGGCTCAGAGAATTCACCAAGACAAGACCAGCCCTGCAAGAAGTACTTAAAATAGCGTTATGCACGGAACATCATAATAATAACCCACGAATATAAAAACAACCAAAACCCAAAGATATTAAAGGCCAGATATTACAATGGCTCAAGACAGAAATCATAGCAACAACATCCAACCCAACAGAATGATCAGTAATCTACCTTACCTCTCAGTTCTCTCAATAAATGTGAATGGCTTAAACTCTCCACCCAAGAGACATAGGCTGGCTGAATGGATAAGAAAATACAGGCCAAGTATATGCTGTCTTCAGGAAACACATCTAACCTGCAAGGATGCATATAGACTAAAAATAAAAGGGTGGAGATCAATATTCCAAGCAAATAGAAGCCAAAAGTAGGCCGGTGTGGCAGTTCTAATTTCAGATGATTTAGTTTTTAAACCAACAAAAGTAGTAAAAGACAAAGATGGTCATTATATAATGGTGAAGGGCACAGTCCAACAAGAAGAGATTACAATTTTAAATATATATGCACCCAAGTTAGGTGCACCCAGATTCATAAAGCAAACCTTACTGGAGCTAAGCAAATGGATTAATAGCAACTCCATAATCGCCGGAGATTTCAACACCCCACTGACGGCACGAGACAGATCCTCCAAACAGAAAATTAATAAAGAAATAATGGACTTAAACAAAACTCTAGAACAATTGGGTCTGACAGACATCTACAGAACATTCTACCCAAAATCCACTGAATATACGTTCTTCTCATCAGCTCACGGGACATTCTCTAAGATTGACCATATCCTAGGACATAAAGAAAATCTCAAGAAATTTAAAAAAATAGAAATCATACCATGTACCTTCTCAGATCACAGTGGAATAAAAGTAGAAATCAACCCTAACAGAAACTCACATTTCTACACAAAAACGTGGAAATTAAACAACCCCCTACTAAATGATTACTTCGTAAATGAAGAAATCAGGACGGAAATAAAAAAGTTCTATGAAGAAAACGACAATGGAGAGACAAGTTATCAACTCCTCTGGGACACAGCTAAAGCAGTTCTGAGAGGAAAGTTTATCTCCATAAATGCCTATCAACAAAGGACAAGAAGATCACAAATAGACAATCTAACGAAACGACTCAAAGAGCTGGAAAAAGAATAACAGACCAACCTCAAATCCAGCAGAAGAAGTGAAATCAACAAGATCAAATCAGAACTAAACGAAATTGAAAACAGGGAAGATATTCAGGAGATTAATAAAACAAAAACTTGGTTCTTTGAAAGAATAAACAAAATTGACACACCATTGGCTAAGCTAACGAAAAGCAGAAAAGAGAAATCTCTAATAAGCTCCATCAGGAACAAAAAAGGAGATATCACAACTGATCCCAAAGAGATACAAGATACAATTTATGAATACTACAAAAATCTTTATGCACACAAACTGGAAAATGTGGAGGAAATGGACAAATTTCTAGAAACACACAGCCTCCCTAGGCTCAACCAGGAAGAAATAGATTCCCTGAACAGACCAATCTCAACAGCTGAAATAGAAACAGCAATTAAAAATCTCCCTAAAAAGAAAAGTCCCGGTCCAGATGGCTTCACACCTGAATTTTACCATACTTACAAAGAAGAACTAGTACCTATCTTGCAGAAACTATTCCACAACATCGAGAAGAACGGAAACTTCCCCGACACCTTTTATGAAGCGAATATTACTCTGACACCAAAACCAGGAAAGGATGCAACAAAAAAAGAAAACTACAGACCAATATCCCTAATGAATATAGATGCAAAAATTTTCAACAAAATCTTAGCTAACCGAATCCAGACACTTATCAAAAAAATAATCCACCACGACCAAGTGGGCTTCATCCCAGGGATGCAGGGATGGTTCAACATACATAAATCTATAAATGCAATTCACCACATAAACAGAAGCAAAAACAAATACCACATGATTCTTTCAATAGATGCAGAAAAAGCTTTTGACAAAATTCAACACCCTTTCATAATACAAACACTAAAGAAAATAGGCATAGAAGGGACATACCTAAAAATGATACAAGCCATATATGACAGACCCATAGCCAACATAATACTGAATGGGGAAAAATTGAAATCATTCCCACTTAGAACTGGAACCAGACAAGGCTGCCCACTATCTCCACTTCTGTTCAACATAGTACTGGAAGTCTTGGCTACAGCAATCAGACAGGAAAATGGAATCAAAGGTATACAAATAGGGGCAGAAGAGATCAAACTTTCACTGTTTGCTGATGATAGGATATTGTATCTAGAAAACCCCAAGGATTCAACCAAGAAACTCCTGGAGCTGATCAATGAATTTAGTAAAGTCTCAGGATACAAAATCAATACACAGAAATCAGAGTCATTCATATATGCCAAAAACAATCTAATTGAGAAACAAATCAAAGACTCAATTCCCTTCACAATAGCAACAAAGAAATTAAAGTACCTAGGAATGTACTTAACCAAGGACGTAAAAGACCTCTACAGGGACAACTATGAAACACTGAGGAAGGAAATAGCAGAGGATGTAAACAGATGGAAATCCATACCATGCTCGTGGATCGGCAGACTCAATATCATCAAAATGTCTATACTACCCAAACTGATCTACAGATTCAATGCAATACCTATTAAAATCCCATCAGCATTCTTCACAGGTATAGAAAAAATAATTTTACGCGTCATATGGAACCAAAGAAGACCCCGAATATCAAGAGCAATTCTAGGCAACAAAAACAAAAGGGGAGGCATTAATATGCCAGATATCAAACTATACTACAAAGCTGTAGTAATTAAAACAATATGGTATTGGCACAAAAATAGGAATATTGACCAGTGGAACAGATGTGAGAATCCTGATATAAAACCATCCTCATATAGCCATCTAATCTTTGACAAAGCAGACAAAAACATACGCTGGGGAAAAGAATCTCTCTTCAATAAATGGTGCTGGGAAAACTGGATAGCCACCTGTAGAAGGCTAAAACAGGACCCACACCTTTCACCTCTCACAAAAACCAACTCACGCTGGATAACAGACTTAAACCTAAGGTATAAAACTATTAGAACTCTAGAGGAAAAAGTTGGAAACACTCTCCTAGACATTGGCCTGGGCAAAGAGTTTATGAAGAAGTCCCCAAAGGCAATCACAGCAGCAACAAAAATAAATAAATGGGACATGATCAAACTACAAAGCTTCTGCACAGCCAAAGAAATAGTCATGAAAGTAAACAGACAACCTACAGAATGGGAGAAAATTTTTGCATCCTATGCATCCGATAAGGGACTGATAACTAGAATATACTTAGAACTCACGAAAATTAGGAAGAAAAAATCAAATAACCCCATTAAAAAGTGGGCAAAGGACTTGAACAGAAACTTTTCTAAAGAAGACAGAAGAATGGCCAACAAACATATGAAAAAATGCTCAACATCTCTAATCATCAGGGAAATGCAAATCAAAACCACAATGAGATATCACTTAACCCCAGTGAGAATGGCCTTTATAAAAAAATCTCCAAACAATAAATGCTGGCGTGGTTGCGGAAAGAGAGGAACACTCCTACACTGCTGGTGGGACTGCAAACTAGTTCAGCATATGTGGAAAGCAATATGGAGATACCTTAAAGCGATACAAGTGAATTTACCATTTGATCCAGCAATCCCATTGCTGGGCATCTACCCAAATGACCCAATGACACTCTACAAAAAAGACACCTGCACTCGAATGTTTATAGCAGCACAATTCATAATTGCAAGGCTGTAGAAACAGCCTAAGTGCCCATCAATCCAAGAATGGATTGATAAAATGTGGTATATGTATACCATGGATTACTATTCAGCTCTAAGAAACAATGGTGATATAGCACATCTTATATTTTCCTGGTTAGAGCTGGAACCCATACTACTAAGTGAAGTATCCCAAGAATGGAAAAACAAGCACCAGATATATTCTCCAGCAAACTGGTATTAACTGAGTAGCACCCAAGTGGACACATAGGTACTACAGTAATAGGGTATTGGGCAGGTGGGAGGGGGGAGGGGGGCGGTTATATACATACATAATGAGTGAGATGTGTACCATCTAGGGGATGGTCATGATGGAGACTCAGACTTTTGGGGGGAGGGGAGGAAATGGGCATTTATTGAAACCTAAAATCTGTACCCCCATAATATGCCGAAATAAAAAAAAATTGCTTAATACCAGATAAATTAATTAATGTGTAAGAATTATACATGTTTCCCTAGTAGCTCATACACTCCTCTCCATAACAAATGCTTATGTTCACAAATGCTTATGTTCACTAAAGAATCTGCCTTTTGGTTAATCGTGATGGGCTATTCTAGCTCTTTTCTACCATGACAGCTTGAAACCGAGGTATTTTAAAAGTGGAAATAAAATAAACAATGAGCCCTATGCCATACAGGTTAACTGCACCTTCATGTTAGGGGCATTGGAAATTAGAAGATGCCGTTGCAGGGCATGAACCCACACACAATGGGAACTACAGATTGAAAGCTGTGATTCTGCAATGTTTGAAGGTTTCCATGGGAACAACAGGATTCTGTGTTCTGTTTAGAAGCTTAAAATATGTGGTGGCAACAAAGTGCTGCTGCAACAAACCATGTGAGGATGATTCAAAAGATGAAAGCCTATAAAAATTAACGATCAGAGAAGAATGTAGCCTAGTAAATCAACAAACACATTATTAAAAATGGAAGGAATATAATTGGCCACATATGGCCACACTCTAACAAGGCAAGAGTCATTGCGCTCTTTAAGACAGATATGCATTTATACCTGCCCGGTGACGACTCATGGAAAGAGCAACTATTATGCCAACAGCCTTGCAGAAATAAAGCCTTCCTTTAGTAATACTTTCCTTGACATTTAATTAGCTATTAAGAAAATGGCGTAACAGTGAGAACAGGTACCAAAAATAAAACCATCCTAATGAATTACCACTTTCACATTTGCTTATAAGTAGAGCAGGCTTTGAAAATAATAGACTCTAAGCTATAGAGGTTTAGAGGCCAGGTAATAATTCACATAAAATGAAATCACTGTCCACTTGAGCTTCACTTAATTGCTTCCGCATCTCAGGATATAAAAACAGAAAGAAAATAAAACTTATTCTCTTTCCTGCCACTATGTGATTTGAAAAAGAAAACAATTGTACATACAGAAGATCTTTATAAAAATTTATGTTCTCTGTAAGTTACCACAATTTTGAAGACTTCTGGTAAAGCTCAAAGAAGATTCAGAGGACAATAAAAATGCTGTTATAAATCTGTTTTGCCAAAATGTTTACTGGCTCACAAAAGCTTTACAACATTTTCTGACACTTACCAATATTTCAGAAACAAGGTAGAGCTAATAATAGAAGATAAAAAGGTCTTTTTAAAGATTTGCTTAGCAATTGACTTTCTTTTTGTTATTTTATTTCAAAATAATATGGGGGTACAATCGTTAGGGTTATATACATTTCCCTTGTCTCCCCTCCCTCTTCCAGGCAGAGCTTCAAATGTGTCCATCCCCCAGATGGTGCACATCACACTCACTATGTATGTATATACCCCTGCCCCCTGCCCCACACCCGAAAAATGTTTGTTTTTCATTTTTTCTTAACATTTTGGTTACATTTTATATCTTTGCCTCTTCCGAGGAAGGGTTAGAGATATGCACTTCCCCGCTACAATGTTCACCCCATCCTGCAGATGTGGGTCTACCCCCCCAATACCTGAATCCCTGGTGAATACCACCACCTTTTGAGCACCATAGTGTTAATCAGTCAGTACCAATTTGATGGCGAGAATACATGGAGCCCATTATTCTGATCTTGTGGCACCTCACTTTGGATAATGGGCCTAAGCTCAATCCAGAATAACATAAGCAGTGCTAGCTCGCTGTCTTAGAATTGAGTAATATTCCATTGTAAACATATACCAAATTTTAATAATCCACTCAGGAATTGACGGACACTTGGGTTGTTTCCAGGTCCTTGCTATAGTGAATTGTGCTGCCATAAACATTTGAGTGCAGATGTCTTTATAATAGAATGTCTTATGCTCTTTTGGGTAGATGACTAATAGTGCTATTGCTGGGTCAAATGGTATTTCTATTTTTAGCTCTTTGAGATATCTCCAAATTCTTTTCCACAAAGCTTGCACTAATTTGCAGTCCCACCAGCAGTGTAAGAGTGTTCCTGTCTCTCCATATCCTCACCAGCATTTGTTGTTTTGAGATTTCTGGAGACAGGCCATTCTCACTGGGGTTAGATGAAATCTCATTGTGGTTTTGATTTGCATTTCTCTAATGATTAGCGATGTTGAGCATCTTTTAAATATGTTTGCTGGCCATTATTCTGTCTTCTTTAGAAAAGTTTCTGTTCATTTCTGTTGCCCATTTCTTGATGGGGTTGTTTAATTTTTTTCTTGTTGATTCTTTTGACCTCTAGACAAATTCTTGTTATCAGACCTTTATCGGAAGTATAGAGAATAAATATTTTCTCCCATTCTGTAGGTTGTCTATTTGCTCTATTGATAGTTTCTTTGGCTGTGTGGAAACTTTTTAATTAGCTCAGGTCCCATTTGTTTATTTTTGTTGCTGCGATGATTGCTTTGGGGGTGTTCTTCAAGAATTCTTTGCCTAGGCCAATGTCTGAGAGGGTTTTCCCAACCTTTTCTTCTAGGATTCTTAAGGTTTAATGCCTTAGGTTTAAATCTGTTATCCATCTTGAGTGGATTTTTGTGAGAGGTGAGAGGTAGGGATCCTGACTGCATCTTCTGCATGTAGCTATCCAGTTTTCCAAGTACTATTTATTGAAGAGAGTTTCTTTTCCCCATTGTATATTTTTGTCTGCTTTATCAAAGATTAGGTTACCATATGCAGATGGTTTCATCTCTGGAATCTCAGTCCTATTCCAAATATCGATGCTTCTGTTCCTGTGCCAAAACCAGGCTGATTGAATTATTATTGCCTTATAGTACAGCTTGAAGTCAGGAAGACTAATGCCTCCCAGTTTGTTCTTTTTGCTTAAGATTGCTTTGGCTATACGAGGTTTTTTCTGGTTCCATACAAAGTGCAAAATTATTTTTTCTAGATCTGTAAAGAATGATGGTGGTACTTTGATGGGGATTGCATTGGTTCTGTAGATAACTTTAGATAATATTGACATTTTAATGATATTGATTCTACAAATTCATGAACAAGTTAGATTTTTCCATCTATTTACATCTTCTACTATTTCTTTTTTAGTGTTTCATAGTTCACCTTGTATAAGTCTTTTGTATCTTCCATTAAATACATTCCTAGGTATTTAATTTTCTTTGGGGTTATGGCAAAAGGTATTGCATTTTTTATTTGAGTTTCAGTTTGACGGTTCTTGGCATATATGAATACCTCTGATTTGTGTATATTGATTTTGTAACCTGAGACTTTACCAAATTCATTTATCAAGTCTAGGAGTCTCTTAGATGAGTCCATGGGATTTTCTAGGTATAATATCGTATTGTCGGCAAAGAGCAAGAGTTTGATCTCATCTACACCCACTTGGATGCCCTTAATAGCCCTTTCTTGCCTTATTGCTATAGCTAGGACTTTGAGTACTATGTTGAATAGAAGAGGAGATAGTAGGCATCCTTGTCTAGTTCCAGATTGAAGTGGGAATGGTTTCAGTTTTTCTCCATTGAGTATGATATTGGCCATGGGTTTGTCATAAATGGATTTGGTAATTTTAAGGTATGAGCTGCTTATGCATATTTTGTTAAGAGTTTTTATCATAAAGGTGTATTGGACTTTGTCAAATGCTTTTTCTGCATCTATTGAGAGAATCATATTGTCATTGTTCTTGTTTTTATTTATGAAGCAGATTGCATTTATAGATTTGCATATGTTGAAGCAGCCTTGCATCCCTGGGATAAAGCCAACCTGGTCATAGTGAATTATTTTTTGATGTGTTGCTGAATTCTGTTTGCTAAAATTTTGTTGAGGAATTTTGCATCTATATTCATGAGGGATATTGGTCTATAATTTTCTTTTTTTATTGTGTCCTTTCCTGGCTTTGGTATCAAGGTGATATTGGCATCATAGAATGAGTTAGGGAGGATACCATCTTTCTCAATGTTGTGGAATAATTTCTGTAGTATAGATATGAGATCATCTTTGTTTGGTAACAATTCTCAATGCAGTGAGATGAAAGCAGCAAATGACCTATAAAGGTAAGCCTATCAGACTAACAGCAGACTTCTCATCTAAAACCTTACAAGCCAGCAGGGATTGGGTGCCTATTCTTAATCTTCTAAGACAGAGTAATGCCCAACCTAGAATTCTTTGTCTGGCAAAATTAAGTTTCATCTATGAGGGAGAAATAAAGTCCTTCTCAGACAAGCAATCACTGAAGGAATTTGCAAAGACCAGACCAGGCCTACAGAAAGTTCTCAGATCTGCCTTCCACACCGAACAGGGCAATAGACACTCCTCAAAGTAAAATCTTCAAAGAATTAAAGGATAAAATATGAACTGCATGATGGCTCAAGGAGCAAGTCAAAGCAACAGGACTTCACCCAACAATATAAATGGAAATCTCCTCCAATTTCAATCCTCTCAATAAATGTAAATGGTTTAAACTGTCCTCTGAAAAGACATAGACTGGCAGAGTCCATAAAAATTCATAAGCCTAGTATCTGCTGTCTACAAGAAACTCATCTAACCCACAAAGATGCCTTCCGGCTGAAAGTCAAGGGATGGAAAACTATCATCCAGGCAAATGGAAGTCAAAAGAAAGCAGAGGTAGCCATACTATTTGCAGATAACATAAGCTTTAAAATAGCAAAAGTAAAAAAGGATAAAGACAGCCACTTTATAATGGTGAAAGGGAAGATCCAACCAGAAGATTTAACAATTCTTAATATTTATGCACTCAGTGCAGGAGCACCCAATTACATAAAGCAAACCCTGTATGATCTAAACAGCATGTCAAACAATACTGCCATAGTAGCAGGGGACTTTAACACTCCACTGAATGAACTGGATAGATCCTTCAAACAGAAAATAAGCAAAGAAATAATGGGCTTCAACAAAGCTCTTGATAAAATAGGGCTGACAGATCTCTACAGAACATTCCACCCAAATAAAGTTGAATTTACATTATTCTCAGCTGCCCCATGGATGCTTCTCCAAAATTGATCACATACTAGGCTGCAAATCAAATCTCAAAATATTCAAGAAAATAGAAATTATACTATGTGTCTTCTCTGACCATAGTGGTATAAAACTAGAGTTTAATTCCTATAGAAATGCTCAATGCTTCACAAAGTCATGGAAACTAAACAATCTATTACTGAAAAATTATTGGGTCAAGGATGAAATTCAGAGGAAAATCAAGAGTTTCTTCAAACAAAATGATAACGGAGACACATCTTACCAAAACCTGTGGGATACAGCAAAAAGTATACCTGAGAGGAAAACTAATAGCAATAAACACTCACATCCAAAAAACAGAAAGATTAGATACTGACAACCTAATGAATAGACTCAATTGGAAAAAGAAGAGCAAACCAATTGTAATCCTAGTAGAAGAAAAGAAATAACTAAGATTAAAGCAGAACTAAATGAAATGGAGAACAAGAAAATTATACAGAAGATCAACAATACCAGAAACTGGTTTTTTGAAAAGATAAACAAAATTGATAGCCCTCTTGCCAGACTGACAAAAACCCAAAGGGGAAGGGCTCTAATTAACTCAATAAGAAATGAAAAAGAAGAGGTTACAACAGACACCACAGAAATACAAAACATTATGTTTGACTACTATAAAAAACTATATGCCCAAAAACTAAATAATAAGGAAGAAATGGACAAATTCCTGGATTCATACAACCTCCCTAAGTTCATCCATGAGGTAACAGAATTCTTGAATAGACGAATCTCAAGTGCAGAAATTGGAGCAGTAATTAACAACCTCTCCAAACGGAAAAGTCCTGGACCAGATGGCAACATGTCAGAGTTTTAGCAATTGACTTTCTACAAATTGATTTTTTTTTTTTTTTTTTTTTTTGAGACAGAGTCTCGCTTTGTTGCCCAGGCTAGAGTGAGTGCCATGGCATCAGCCTAGCTCACAGCAACCTCAACCTCCTGGGCTCAAGCGATCCTGCTGCCTCAGCCTCCCGAGTAGCTGGGACTACAGGCATGCGCCACCATGCCCGGCTAATTTTTTCTATATATATATTAGTTGCCCAATTAATTTCTTTCTATTTATAGTAGAGACGGGGTCTCGCTCTTGCTCAGGCTGGTTTCGAACTCCTGACCTTGAGCAATCCTCCCGCCTCGGCCTCCCAGAGTGCTAGGATTACAGGCGTGAGCCACCGCGCCTGGCCTACAAATTGATTTTTTAACTCCTCTGAGTGAGTAGGTTAATGTTAATTTGCCTGGCTGGGTCAAATAAAAATAGCTGATATTTATTGAATACTTTCAGGCAATCTTCCACTACCTTTTTGTATGTATCAGATTTATTATTCTTTTTGAATGTGTTCTTTTTTTCCCCTTAATTCTAGGCAACATGGTGGACAATGGCAACTCCCAACTCTTGTGTTTCACAGGTTGTAGTTCAGTTTACTCAGAGAGATTAAATTGAGCTTGACTTATGTGCAGTTTCAAATTTTCAAGGAAGGAACTTGATAGCAGTGCAGGTTTAGTGCTAAATTCTGAAGTTGCTGCTTTGTCTATAGAACAGAAAAAGAAAATTTTTAAAAAGAAGGAAGCTCTACCTTCATAATTTATCTAGATCCAGACCAGTTCTTATCACCTACACTGCTTTCTCTCCTAGGATTATGGCAATAGCCTCTGAACTAACCTCCATACTTCCTTCCACCTGTGCCCTTCTGTGCCTAGTCTCAGCCAGGGATGCCACTAAATAAGGTAGATCAAATTATCCCTCTTATCTCAACCTTCTATTAGCTTCTGTTCTCATTCTGAAAAAAGGTGAAATTTTTACAACTCCCTACTAAGTCCTAGAGAATCTTTCCTGACTGTGGTCACCAACCTTTGTCTCCCCGTACCATTCCTGGTAGCTGTCTGATCCTCTGACTTAAACTTTTTCTACCATTCTCTTTTTCTCACTTAGTCTTTTTCTTCTCCAGTCACACTTGCTTCCTTGCTATTTGTCAAATTTGACAAACAAACTCCCACTTCAGATTGTTTACACTGAATCTGGGAGGCCATCCCCAAAAGCAGCCTCATAGTTACCTATCACACTTCCTTCAATATTTAATTTATTAATAATATCATTTTTGCAGTGAGCATTTCACTATCTATTCTACTAAAAAAATCCAGTGCCTCTGTGACAGGCAAATTTTTCAGTTGGTTCCCATGATTCCTACCTCCTGGTATGCATGATCTAGTATAATCCTTTCCCCCTGAGTGTGCAAGAGAGCTGTGACTTGCTTCTAACCAACAGAATATGGAAAAGATGATAGGGTATCCCTCTCATGATGACATTACATTATATAAGACTCTGTATTGCTGGCTGACTCAATTCTAGAATCTCTCGTTCCATTATTGACTTTGAAGAAGCAAGCTGTCATGAATGCTACAACACAGTACAACTAATTCTGCCAGCAACCAGAGCAAGCTTGGACGAAGATTCTTCCCCATTTGAGCCTCCAGATGAGAATGCGGGCATGGTGGACTTCTGGATTGCAGACTTATGAGCCTGTGAAACTGAGAGCTCAACTGAGCCATGCCTGGAGTTCTGACCCACCAAAACTCTGAAGTAGTAAATACATATTGTTTTAAGCCACAAAGTTTGTAGTAATATGTTACATGGCAAAGAAAATGAATACTGTCTCTCCAGCATTCTAAAAATTCCATCTCCCCATGCTCTGTTACAGTTTTTCTCTAACTAGTTATTGCCTTCTTAATACAATATGTTTATTTGTTTATTTACTATTTCCCCACACAGCATGTAGAGTATAATGCAAGTTCCACAAGGCAAGAATTTTTGTCCACACAGTTAGAAAAATACTTGGTACATAGCAAGTACTCAATAAATACTTTTGAATGATGGTATCCACTATACTTTACAGGCTTGATGAATGCTGGAATTGAATTCCCAGACAATTTAGACACACACACACACACACACACACACACACACACACACACACCACATAGCACCTAGTCTAACTCTGCCAAATAACTTTTATTTTTAATTTATGTGAAATGCATGGTTTGCATGAGCTCTTCCCTTTCAATCAATAGTTTTGACATTATGTAAAGTCATCACTTAACATCATCTATAGGTTCTTGGAAACAGTGACTTCAATTGAAATGACATTCAGCAGGTCCTTGAACAATGTTTTGTTCAACATATTTCCATTATGACATTGATGAGGAAAATATTAATTTTATTATACATCTTTTCACTTAACTTTTCAGTTTCTAAGAAACTATTGACTATGTTGAAGACTTACTATAAAGGGAGCTTTAATTTCTGCTTAGAATAAAATCCATATAAACTACAGCAGGAATATAAGGAAGATATTAATGATGAGGGTTATTATACACAGACTGGCTTGTGGCACCTATCTATGGAATCTCTTTCTTTAGAGAATGTTAAATTAGGGCTAAGTAGATGTTCATGTTGCTAAGACAATATAATTATAGCCCCGCTGGAAGCTATGATCATTATGATGCTGCAAAGTTCATCCCATAGGTATGATTTTGTAATCGGTGATTGAATAAAAGGAACACAGTAATGTTCTTTATTAAAATGACAGAAAGGAGAACACTTGTGCTTTTGCCCTTGAGGGAATTAATAATTTGTTGTTCTTTTCATTATTTTAAAAGTATTACTAGCCTAGCCTTCACTGACCATGTTTTACTCTTACCTACTGAGAAAGAACATAAATGTTACAACAAAGAGATTTATAAATATAAAAGCTTCCGTATCAAGAATGGCTTCTATTCTTGTCTATTTTCTTCCAAAATGCTATTTGGCCAAATTTATTCTTATATACCATTTTGCAGTAGCAGATAAAGTTATGTTGTCATTGCTATTGTTTTAATTAAATGAAATACCATTCATATGGAAGTAGAAGGGTCTTGATAATAATAATAAAATATAAAGAACTGAATGTTCTCTTCATATTTCCCCCAAATTATTGATAAACATTTATCTTTTTTATTGATTTTGGGGCCATAATTCCATGGAGCATTCAGTGTACCAGAAGCTTTCAAAGACAAAGAGAGACAATCTTTGTCCCAGACAACCTCATAGTAAATGGGGAGGCAGTATAACAGTGGAGTGTCTTGGGGTGTTCTCAATACAATTGCTCTACCCTCCACTATGAAAACTGCTACAGATCCAAATGGATTTAAATAAGATAGACCATTGCTTCAGTTGTTCAAAGGTAATTCCTGAGAGGCCCTGTATTTTTTAATATTTTGATAATGATGGTAGTCAGTATTGAGATGTGAGGGACAAACTGTCTTTTTACAACAAGATCCATGGCATAGTTGGAGACAGCTTTCTAATAACAGTGTTGAATTTGTCAGAAGACATTGAAATAATACAAGGGTGATATGTGATTGGTTTTATGTGTCAACTTGACTGAATCACAAGATGCCCAGTTATTTGGCTGAACATTACTTTTGGATGTGTCTGTAAGGATGTTTCTGGAAGATACTGTATTTGAATTGGTAGATTATTATTGAGGAGTGAGAACATTGCACTCCTCAATGTGAGTGGGCATAATCCAATCCACTGAGGGTCTAAATAAAACAAAAAGAAGGATGAAGGAAGAATTTTCTTTATCTTCTGGACTACATGAGCAGGGACATTTGCATTCTTCCCTTAGGTTCCTGGTTTTCAGGCTGTTGGGCCTGGCCTGAAAGTCACCACTGGTTTTATGCTCTCTCTGCAGTAGACCAGTCTAAAAACCCAGGCATCTATAATTAAATTGAGCTATCTCCTAAAAGTAAATAATGTATCATCAAGAGAGATATGCTTGGATTACTTCACAAAGTCTCTAAGCATGTTAGTCATAAACCATGATAATACAGTGATGTATTTCTTAAGACAAAGAGCAGTACCTTAGAAGCAATTTCAGATATAGAAATATCTTCCACCAGATTACTTTCCAAATTTGGACAACGTTCTATGTGCTCTAAACATTAAGGGTTGTTTATATGCCACAGTAGCTGAAAACGCAGTTTACTTCCAAATGCTGAGTGAGGTGCCTACCTGAAAGTATTCACTTAAAAGTATTTATTTTAAAAAATACTGAACACCTACTTGATATCAAAAACTATGCAAAACCTTCTGGAGATAAAGATGAACAAAATAGACTTGTCTCTGAAATGAAGAAACCTAGAAGGTAGACAAATCTTTCTATAGAATGCAGTAAATATTGCGATAGAGATAAATTCAGGGTGTTATGGGCATAAAAGAAAAACCCGGTAGATTAAACACACATACCAGCTGCCTGGTACAAAACCCAGGTATAGCTTTCTTCCCCAACATAATTATTAATAGCTCCTCTTTCACTCTAAATAGTGAAATTTGAATTTGGACAATAAATTTCCTGATCACACTACCTACAATGCCCTGGGAGAGTTAGGATGGTGGCGGGGTAAAGAGGGCAAAACAAGAAAGACTGCCCTGGATCATTCCACATTTGAAAACTAGAAATATCTTAGTGTGGCGGAGTGTAGGGGTGTAGTATGGGTCACACACTCCTTTGAAAAAAGAAACAAGAGACTTATGCAAAGCCAGATATTGAAGTCTCTTGCTAAGAAGTTTGGACTTAAAAAAAAAAAAAGTTCTGAATGTAATGAAAGCCTTTGAAAGCAAAAGCTTCAAAGACCAGATATACATTTCAGAAAAAGCACTATGGCAGCCATGTGAAGCATAAATCATGGGGCACCCATTCAAAGATAGTTGCAATAGTTTGATCAAGAAAAAGGTCTATTTGGGCTATTCTAACAGATGCGTAGCAATATCTCATTATTGCCTTAATTAGCATTTCCTTGATGACATGTGATGTGAAGCACCTTTTTATTTTATTTATTTATTTTATATTTTTTAAGAGGTGAGGTCTCTGTCTGTCACCCAGGCTGCAGTGCAATGGAGAGATCATAGCTCACTGTAGTCTCGTATTCCTGGGGTCAAGAAATCCTCCTGCTTCAGCCTCCCAAGTAGCAGGAACTACTCCCATTCTCATCCTTTATGTTCTATTCAGGAACACCAGGGAATTTGTCTAAACACCTACCTATTTTTACTGCTGCAGCCCCTGTTTTCTCAATCATTCTACCCGCCACAGATATACATATTCATCTCCAGTTTTTGTCAAGTTCATTTTAGGCAACAGACTCATCAGCCCTTACCTCAAAGTGTGCCCTCTGAAATTCTGTCACTTGCAACTAATCGCAGTGTGGCACACACTCTCAGCTGCCTACTCAAAATCCCCATTATTTCCTTCTTCCTCACTATTTCCTTCTTCCTCACTATGATAAATTTGATTTTCTTTGGAGTAACAATGCATTCGTTTAAAAGAAGGTTATGCTTATTTAAAATAATCCACCTCCCTAGACTTCCTTGCATTTTGCAATGTCTGTGTAATCCTGTTTGGTGCGAAACAAGGTAAGCAGCAGTAGCTAGACTGGACTTCCAGAAAAGCCTTTTAAAAGGCATGTTCCTTCAATCTTTCTTCCTTTATCTTCGTTGGGCCCATATAGCTCACCATCTTTGCAAGCAAGAGTAAGAAAGCCAGATGCTGAGGATGACAGCATGGAAAGACTGGGAGCCTGGGGCATGAAGAGCACATGAACACTGCTGCAAAATAGGGCTGCCTCCTTTTAGACACCTTTAAGACGCTATATTTTCCCTAGTTAGCACTTCCCTAGACATGCAAACAAAGGCAATTTGGGCTGATATGCAGAGAAAGTAGAAAGCATCGCACAAGCTGTTTTTAAGTCTGATTGCTTCTATTAGGTAAACATGGCCTATGGCTGGAACTATAATACTTGATAGCTCATTTGAGTTTAATGTAATTTTAAAGATTGTCTGATTTAGGAAGCAGAAATTCATATTTCTAACATTTATCCTTTGTATCTAAAATCGCACCGAAATATAAAAACCTGGTGTGTCTGTGTTTTTCAAATAGAAAGATAAGAGGTGTTCCTATTCTAAGTCAAAATCAAAATTGAAGTACAACCATAAGGAATAAGAAGACTGATGTGAAATTGTATTTTTTCCTAACTACCAAGTCACAGTAAAAGCATAAACCTGATAAAATGAGATCCAAGTCTTAATCTAGGAAATTTATTTGAAATTTTAAAGTCTAAGATTGCATTAATATTATTTTAACCAAGCTTGCTAATGCTTACTTAGCTACTGATAATGAAATGAAGAGTAGCATACATCCCCCTACATAAATATTATGTTACACTTTAAAGAACATGGCCTTCTAGTTTTACTGAATTATTTCAGAATCCTAGACAATGGAAAGGCTTTCAACCCCCCTGAAAATATTGCCTCTGTACTCTATACCACATATAAATACAAATTAATATAAAGCAGATGGTATATGCATTTTTTATGTCTTTAAAAAAATTATTTCAAAAAGCATATACGTGTATTTCTATGTATATGAACAGATAGGAATGTGTGGTTACCTATTTAATTCCTTTACAACTGACTTGAACTTCTAATTGTTGGTAAGTGGTGGCTGATTTATAAGTAGCCTGTACTGTATTAAAGAGTCTTATCAACATCTCTACATCACCAGTGCATTACCTATGCTGATCTTTTGTACCAAATTTTTCATGGAGGTTACCTGATTACCACATAGATTCCTCTTTATACATTTACTTTTGTAGCAGTTAAATGTGAACAATTATACACACTCACTTTTCCCATCCAGCTCCTTATGAAGTTTGACCTCCTTACATTACAACAAAGAACTCATAAGCAGCAAAGAGGCAGCATTGAGGTACTAAAATATCTTCTCTCCTCAGAAATATTGCAATGTGACCAAGTAAACAATAAAATCAGGAATATAATTTCCTACAGCTACCTTTCTCTCATCACACACAAATCTCTAGCTTGTCAATGACTCCAAGGCAGACTTCATGAGTTTGCTTTAAAATGTCAAATTCAGTGGCATGAAACATGAAACTTTGTCAAACCTTAGTGAAGCCATCTTGCCAAGTTAACCACATTAGCATGAACTGTGCACCCTCTCCCACAAGCTTAATCATTGCAAAGCAATTTGGTGAAAAGAATGGCCAGGAAATAATATTAATCTAAGAAAACTAATTGTGTAACTTACTGACAGAAACTGTAAGATAGGCCAGGGGAGGTAGAGTAGCCATGACGTGGAGGACTTAGACAGGGTGGGGCAGCCCGTGCAGCTAGGGCAGAATAAATAAGATGAAAACTTTTCTAAGTCTGCTCTTGCCTCTCCCCTGCAGGTGGACTTGGGACTAGCATTGTCTGCCTCTCACGGAGGAAATCTGTGGCAAAGGCCCCATAGAGCAGACTCTGCTGGGACTAATCAGCTTTGGGCTGTCACTCCTCAATTCTTCCTTCTTTAAACCTTCTGCTCTGGTGGATTCCCATCCCAGAGTGCAGCTTGCAAATGGGGCAAGCTGATAGCCTGATAGCCTAAAAAATTGACCTAGGCAGATAGTCTGTGGGATGATATCAAGCTAACATTTCCCTTGCATATTATTTCTTCGTACAAAATAGTAAAAGGCACCTCTTCTACAAGTAAAATTGTTTTGAAGTAGTAGATTATTTACTTTTTCAACAATAACAATTATGACATGAATTCATTGTCTATAAATTACACAAACCAATTTATTAAGCAAAATGTTAATAATCGAAAATTTTGATCAGAATAATTACAGAGTCAAAGTCACTAGGGTATAATTTGTTATGCATGAATTATATGTCTTGCTTTCATGGAAACACAATTTTTTTACTGGAGTTTAGATTGTTACTTTCTCTAATATCTTGCTTTTGATAGAAATGGTCATTAGATTTAATAGACTTTTTTTGCCATTATGCAAGTGGTTTTTAATGAATAATTATTTTGAGAAGCTATGTTCACTATTGTAGAGGGTTTTGTTTTGTTTTGTTTTGTTTTGTTTTAATGCTGTCTTGAACACTGTTGAGGTTAGAGCCAATTGATTTCTTTTCTCTGGCAACCAGTGAAGCCCACACCCCCAACTGCCTCTGTAATCTGGCTCTCATACTCCAGGCCACTAGGTACCCACACTGCTCACTCCAGGGCCAGTTATCAGAATACCAGGGATAGCTGTTATGCACCAGAGCTCACTGAAGTTATTCCAATAAGCCAGTCCTAAATCTGCTTGCCCTGCCTTGCTGTTTCCTCCCCGCAGAAACCACACTAAAGCCCCCTCTCTCCCTCGGCCTCGTAACTGATCTTGGTGCTTCCCCGAGTGGCCCTCCATGGTATGCGGCGTTCTTCCCAGGACACTGTGAGTCTAACAAAACCAAAAAACTCTTTTCAGTTTCTCTCTCTTGCATTGCATCTGACTTCACTATACCTTACCCAAGGTAATAGAATTTAAAAAATTGTTAACTTATGTTGGCAAAAATAAATACACCCTTAGAACTACAAGAGTATTCAGAAATGTGTGGAGTAAATTTTTTCCTAAAAGTAAAATGTCACATTCCAAAGGAGTAGAAATTAGAAAAAAAAATCTAAGGTTTTACTTACTCATCTATTGATGGCTTATAAATCTACCATTCCTTCTTCCTAAGTTTATCAGTCAGTTACAACTAGGATCACAATAGCACACAGCAATATATAATTTAAAAAATTGTGATAAACATCTAGAATGCTAAAAGACCAGGATATACACTTAGTATTTTAAAATTTGAGAGTAATATTTCTGCATCTAAGGTATAAAAATAAAAGATTCTTATTTATTTTTATTTATTTATTTTTTATTTCAGGATATTATGGGGGTACAAACATTTTGGTTACAAGTAATGACTTTGCCTTGCCCAAGCCAGGGCTAGAAGCATGACCTTCCCCCATACAGTGTGCATTTAGTTTTGGATTCTAGGTGGAATAATCATGAAATTTAAGTCAAAAGTAATTGTTTGTTCCCTTTAACATTTCCTAAAATGAAGAAGTTGATAGCAATGGCAAGAAACTGCAATTCCTTTAGCATTAATAATATATTGCATTTTTCCATTGCTTTATTTTATTCTTCACATACTTTCCTAATCTTTGATACTTTTAAAAACATTGTAAATTAAATTTTAGTTTGTACAATACTTTATTTAAAATATTAATATTATTAAACACATCATGCCAAATCAGTACTAAGCAAGCAATTTAAAATTAATTTATTCTATAATGTGTTTGATTTAGCTTCTACAATCCATATCTTTATTAAAATAATTAATGATTTCTGAAAGATACTATACTACCTTGGAATTTTGTGACATCAACTCAGATTTTCCATTATAAATTTGACAAAGTTTTTGAAGCTAAAAAAAAGTTTTATAGCTATTGGATATTATATAACAAATAAGAAATGGATTTTTTGATATATTATTTACCACAATTTAAAGAATAAGTAGAAATAGTAATATAAAAAGCTCTAGAATGCTTTTTGAAGTTTTTCACTGAAAACTGATATTATCATGAATATTTAAAGCATTTCTCTTCTCTTAGCCCCTTAAATTATTTCTGTTTAAATTCAGATTTTTAGGTAGTCAAATAAAAATGTTTGTAGTTCTTTTCAAGTGATATCTACTTGAAAAATTCAAAATATGCTCATATACAGAAATATTTATATTTGAAAGCCAATAAGTCTAACAGGAATTGTTCTCTGTTTTTCACTACTTATATTGAGGTTGCATATTTGTTTTTGTATTTTTAGTTTTTTAATTTTTTTAATTAATATTTCTACATAATACTTGTGTGTATTTATGGAATACATGTGACATTTTGATATAAGCTTACAACATGTAATGATCAATTCAGGGAATTGGAAAAAGAATAACAAACAAATCCCAAACCTAGCAGAAGAAAAGAAATAACTAAGGTTAGAGCAGAACTAAATGAAATTGTTTCCAAAATAATCATACAGAAGACTAATAAAACAAAATTTGGTTCTTTTGAAAAGATAAACAAAATCAACAGGACTCCCACTAGATTAATCAGAAATAGAAAAGAAAGGATCCTAATAGGCTCAATCAGAAATTAAAAAGGAAGTATTACAACTGACATCACAGAAATACTAAATATCATATCTGAATACCGTAAAAATCTCTATGTACATAAACATGAAAATGTTAATGAAATGGACAAATTCTTGGAGATACACAACCTCACTAAACTCAGTCAGGAAGAAATGGAACTCCTGAACATACCAATGCCAAATAATGAAATTGAAGCAGTAATAAAAAATCTTCAAACAAAAAAGTCTTGGACTAGACAGTTTCACAGCCAAATTCTACCAGACTTACAAAGAAAAACTAGTACCTATATTGCAGAAATTATTTCATAATGTTGAGAAGAAAGGAATCCTCCTCAATTCATTCTATGAAGCCAATATCACCTTGAGACCAAAGTTAGGAAAGGACACAAGAACAACAACAAAGAAAACTACAGACCAATATCTCTTATGAATATAGATGCAAGAATTCCCAATAAAATCCTAACAAACTGAATTCAGCTGCTTGTCAAAAAATTAATCCACCACAACCAGGTGGGCTTCATCCCAGAGATGTAAGGATAGTTCAACATACATAAATCTATAAATGTGATTCACCACATAAACAGAAGCAAAAACAAAGACCATATGATCCTGTCAATAGAAGCAAACAAAGCATTTGACAAAATTCAGCACCCTTTTATGGTAAGAGGCCTAACAAAATAGTCATGAATGAAACATAACTTAAAATTATAAAAGCTATATATGACAAACCTATAGCCAACATCATACTGAATGAGGAAAAACTGAGAGCATTCCTGCTTAAACTGGAACCAGACAAGGTCGTCCACTGTCACCACTTCTATGCAACATGGTGCTGCCAGAGCAATCAGGCAAGAGAAGGAAATCAAGAGTATCCAAATGGGGAAAGAGGAGGTCAAACTATTGCTCTTTGCTGATGATATGGTCTTATATCTGGAAAACCTCAAAGATTTTGCTGAGAGACTCCTGGAATTAATAAATAATTTCAGCAGTCTCAGGTTACAAAATCTCTGTACACAAATCAGTAGTATTCTTGTATACCAACAATAGTCAAGCTGAGAATCAAATCAAAGACTCAATACCTTTCACAATAGCAACAAAGAACATTGCAGAGGTTGTAAACAAGTGGAAAAACATACCATGCCCATAGATTGGCAAAATCAACATCATTAAAATGTCCATAAAACCTAAAGTGATTTACAGATTACATGCAATCTGCATTAAAATACCAATGTAATTTTTTGCAGATGCAGAAAAAACAATTCTAGGCTCCATATGGAACCAGAGAAGACCCAAAATAGCCAAAGCAACCTTAAGCAAAAAGAACAAATTGGGAGGGATGATTTTACCAGACTTCAAGCTATACTATAAGGATATAGTATAATAACCAAAACAGGATGGTATTGGCACAAGAACAGAGACGTACAGCAATGAATCAGAGCAGAGAGCCCAGATATAAAGGCATCCTCACATTGCCATCTGATCTTTGACAAAAACATACACTGAAGAAAAAAATCCTTGTTCAATAAATGGTGCTGGGAAAATTGGATAGCCACATGTGGAAGACTGAAACAGGATCTCCACCTCTCATCATTCATAAAACTCAACTCGCGACAGGTAACAGACTTAAATCTAAGGCACAAAGCCACAAGAATTCTAGCAGAAAATGTTGCAAAAGCCCTTATAGACATCAGCCTAGGCAAAGAATTTATGAAGAAGACCCCAAGCAATCACAGCAACAACAAAAATAAATAAATGGAACCTGATCAAATTAAAAAGCTTCTGCACAGCCAAGGAAACTATTAGAGTGAATAGACAACCTACAGAATGGGAGAAAATATTTGCATGCTATACATCCTATTAGGGGTGATAACCAGAATCTACAAAGAAGTCAAGTAAATCAGCAAGAAATAAAAACAAACAGTCCCATAACAAAGTGGGCAAAAGCCATGAATACCAGCTTTTCTAGAGAACATAGATTAATGGCCAACAAACATATGAAAAATGCTCAACATCTCTAATCATCAGGCTAATGCAAATCAAAACCACAATGAGATATCACCTAACTCCAGTGAGAATGGCTTTTATCAAAAGTGCCAAAACAATAAATGTTGGCATGTATGTGGAGAGATAGGAACTCTCATACACTGCTGGTGAGACTGCAAGTTACTACAACCTCTATGGAAAGTGGTATAGAGATACTTCAAAGAACTAAAATTAGACCTACCATTTGATCCAGCAATCCCACAATTGAGTTTTTACTAAAAGGAAAAAAAGTCACTTTATCAAAAAGATACATGCACTCAAATGTTTATTGCAGCACAATTCACAATCACAAAGATGTGGAATCAACCCAAGTGTCCATCAACATATGAGTGGATTAATAAAATGTGGTATACCTATACCATAGAGTACTACTCAGCCATTGCAAAATGGTTAACTAATACCTCTTGTATTAACCTGGATGGCACTGGAGACTATTCTTCTATGTGAAGTATTATAAGAATGGACAAATACCACATGCACGCAGTATTAAATTGGATCTAATCAATCAACACTTATGTGCACATATGGAAGTACAACTCATCTGAAATCAAACAGGTGATATGGGTGAGGAGGGGATGGGTAAATTCACACCTGATGGCATAATGCACACTACCTGCATGATGGGCACACTTATAACTTTGACTCAAACTGTACAAAAACAATTCATGTAACCAAAACATTTGTACTCCCCTAGTATTCTGAAATTTAAAAAATAAGAATAAAATTAAAAATTCTTATGTTTATATTTTTCAAAAACATAAATATTTATATAGTCATTGATATAATAAATAATACATTTATTATATAAATCAAGATAATATATAAATAATTTATATAATACACAAATATGTAATATATCAGATTATATTAATATTTATTATATTGTAATATATTATATAATTATTGCATTATATACTATATAATACATAAGGTATATTTATATATTAGATTGAATAATATGTAATATATATTATATTTATATATAAATAAGGTAACTAGCAGAAAGCTTTTGCTCAATAAATGGTTATTAATAGGATATTTCTATGTTTATTCCATCCTTTCTCCAAGAATAAAACTGATTCACATGTTTACAATTTAAAGTACTATCCTTGGCATTTCTTTACCAAGTGCAAGTATATGAAATATCAACTTGAAAAAATATTTATCTAATCAGTAGCATAATTACCATTACCATTAAGTTCTCAAATTCCAACTCCTGGGTTCTATTTATTATACTACATGTGCCCTTGCCTTCCTTCTTCAGAATGCAATAAAATGAAAAAAGACACTAAAGTCATCTTCCTTCCTTGTTTGTATTGACTGGGTTACTTTTGTTTTGTAATTTTCCTTTGAGATCAGAAACATGCAAATATCACCTTGGCCCAGTTGAAAGAAGCATGCAGTTTGTCCTCTGTCATATCTTTTTTTAGGGTCACTACATACTGTTATAATTAAAAACTGAGTCTATATGGACTTGCAATATTCACTGTAGCAAAGTTGTTGATGGTTCATTATACATAAGGGACAACCATATCAGGTGGGTTCGGAGTATGAATGACTTTAGAGAAGACCACATTATGTATTTAACAAGTTCTATACCATCCCCTGGACATACCTCCTTAGTGATTCTTTGCTTGGCTGCCTCTATGTATAACCTTCCACTACTGCCTTTTAGAGAAATCTTCTTAATCTAAAATATTCTCTCTTCTATAATGGCATCATGAATGTCAGCTATTATTTTTGCACAATGAGTATCTATTTTACCTTCTACCAGCACCTGCATCTGTTTTTCCTTTGGGTGATCATTCTTTCTCACTGACAATCACACAATACATGTGGTTCTATTGGAGATGATCCTTCATTCTAGTTCCAGGAGTGGCACAAGAACCAAACGTGGGCAATCAAAGCTCCTCTCTCTCTCTCTGTCTCTCACAGACACACACACACACACAAACACACACGCACACACACACAAACATACACACCCATGGGGATTGACAGAGGACTGAGCATGTGTCACAATTAAGCAATATACATAGATCCTGGGACCTTCTGGAATTATGAACCAGAAAAATCCTCTTTGATAGGTTTATTAAAATAGTAAGGTGTACACCTACAGCTATCTCTAGATACAGCCTATCTAAGAATGAAGGCAGAAGAGAGAAAAGAATAGCTAGGAGATTGAAAGAGATGCCAAGTCTGGATGTAATTGTTCAGAATTCTTGGATTCATCCTTGCCTGATATTGTTGCTCTACCCCTGGAACTGGGGAGTCCTTTTCCTCCCTTAATATTTTAGCCAATTTGACCTAGTTGTCTCAAATGCCACTCTCTCATATCACCTCTCTCATGCTCTTCATGAAACATTGTGTTTACATGACACACTCCTATATCTCTTTCTCCAAACCAACTATGAACTCTTGTTAGGCAAAGGCAATGCAATGTTCAGCTATATTCCACAAATGCTTAATAAAGTGTCTGCCTCATAACATATGCTCAATAAATGTGGGGGGGGAAAAGATGAGGGAAGGAGGTGAGGGAGAGAGAAAAGTATCACCATGGAGTTCAACTTTTAGAGAAAGAGTCATTTCTTTCCTTTTATTCTTTTTTCCTATCATAGAGATTGACCAGGGATATCAAGAATTGCCCTTCGTGTTTTCCAACTGCCCACACTGTCCTCACACAAAGGCTGAAAATACACCATAAATTTTATTGACATACTGATCTGATATATTTCATCTTTGAAGATATGCCGGATGATGCACCCTTTTTTTTTCTTTTGATTCGGAAATCATTGCTATTATATTCACTCATCAGCAAAACAAATTGCACTCACCAAGTAATAAATCTTGACTCTCAGTAGAGCCCACAGGCCAATGCATTTCAAGATGTGATGAAATCCCCCCTGTATTGACCCGAAAGTGCAGGATTCCTGTGAGTAGTGACAGGTGAGCTGAAATCACTTGAGCTTATAGAAGTAGTCAGAAGGAATGATTAAAAGCCAAGGCTGGAGTAAAATGTAGCTAATGGAGAAAAAAATGCTTGCTTTCAAACACAGTTACTGAAAGACGCTAAATTAAAATGTCAGATGCAATAGAAGAGATAACCTTTTTCTTGGTTAAAAAAAAATGCATAGCAGCCTTTCTAGTTATTAGCGAAGATATTCTCTTTTTTTATTGATTTTTATATTGATCTGCTAGAACAGACACTAAAGGCAATCCAATCCTACTTTAAATGTATCTTCTATTCTTTGTGAGATAGCAATTTCTGTGTAGAGGAAGCTGTTCTTACACAATAAGCTTCAATATTGTGTTAGTAAACATTTATAAACATGGTCACAGTGAATATTAAAAGTTCACAATAGAAAAAAAAAGAATTGTACAGGCTGGAGAAAGTAAATTTGGAAGATCAGCTTAGAGGTTTTTCATATTCTTTCTGAGCATCACTAATTAATTAGAATATTATAGAAAACAGAAATTGTAGCGGTTAGATGACAGAAATTTTAGTGCAGCAAGAGATATATTGCTTGTGGGTTTTTTTTCAGCATATTATGGGGGTACAGATTTTAAGGTTTCAATAAATGCCCTTTCCCCCCTCCCCCAACAAGTCTGAGTTTCCAGCATAACCATCCCCCAGATGGTGCACATCTCACTCATTATGTATGTATATACCCGCCCCCCGCCCTCCTCCCCCCTGTCCAATACCCTATTACTGTAGTACCTATGTGTCCACTTAGGTGCTGCTCAGTTAATACAAGTTTGCTGGTGAGTATATGTGGTGCTTGTTTTTCCATTCTTGGGATACTTCACTTAGTAGTATGGGTTCCAGTTCTAACCAGGAAAATATAAGATGTGCTATATCACCATTGTTTCTTAGAGCTGAATAGTACTCCATGGTATACATATACCACATTTTATTAATCCATTTTTGGATTGATGGGCACTTAGGCTGTTTCCACAGTCTTGCAATTATGAATTGTGCTGCTATAAACATTCGAGTGCAGGTGTCTTTTTTGTAGAGTGTCATTGGATCTTTTGGGTAGATGCCCAGCAATGGGATTGCTAGCTGGATCAAAGGGTAGATTCACTTGTATCACTTTCAGGTATCTCCATATTGCTTTCCACAGAGGTTGAACTGGTTTGCAGTCCCACCAGCAGTGTAGGAATGTTCCTCTCTCTCAGTATCCACGCCAGCATTTGTTATTTGGAGACTTTATGATAAAGGCCATTCTCACTGGAGTTAAGTGATATCTCATTGTGGTTTTGATTTGCATTTCCCTGATGATTAGAGACATTGAACATTTTTTCATATGTTTGTTGGCCATTTCTGTCTTCTTTAGAAAAGTTTTGTTCAAGTCCTTTGTCCACTTTTTAATAGGATTATTTGATTTTTTCTTCCTGATTTTTGTGAGTTCTAAGTATATTCTAGCTATCAGCCCCTTATCAGATGCGTAGGATGCAAAAATTTTCTCCCATTCTATAGGTTGTCTGTTTACTTTCATGACTGTTTATTTGGCTGTGCAGAAGCTTTTTAGTTTCATCATGTCCCATTTATTTATTTTTGTTGCTGCTGTGATTGCCTTTGGGGATTTCTTCATAAACTCTTTGCCTAGGCCAATGTCTAGGAGAATGTTTCCAACATTTTCCTCTAGAATTCTAATAATTTCATACCTTAAGTTTACATCTGTTATCCAGCGTGAGTTGATTTTTGTGAGAGGTTAAAGGTGTGGGTCCTGCTTTGATTCCACTAGTGTAGGACCCTAAGCATCTCATGAATTTACTGTGAGCCTCAGTTTTCCCAGTTTTAAGATAAGAGTAAAAATCACAGCAGCTACTTCATAGGATTGTGGTGAGGCTTAATTAAATTAATCCATGTAGAGGTCCCAGAATATTGCCTGGCCCAGAACAAGTGCTAAATAGAGTCAAGTAGTTCCCTTGTTCTCTGATTATATCTATATTTGTACATTGGTATGTTTATTTCTCTCTCTGTCTCTCTCTCTATAAAATATATACAAATATAAAAATACATATGATATATAAATATATAAAAATACATATGAATATATATATATATATATATATATATATATATATGATAAAACCCGTATTGTTTTGGAAAGATAGGTTAAAAATCTTTTGTAACTCTCTTCAGAGGAGTAAGACCCAGGGGCAGAATAAAACCTCGAAGGGATGCACCAACTTGTTCAGCCTAATGAATCCTTTCTTATTATTCAATCCTTTATAGAAGCCTGAGAATACATGATTATAGTGACCTTTCTGTGGCCTTATTACACATTACTGACAACCACTGATCAATTGTTGAAGAGTGCAGCCTCTGGAAACAGCATCTGAGTCCAAAAATCACCTTGGTGATTAAATTTCAACATGTAAATTTTAGGGGGACACAAACATTCATATGATAGCACCTGCCTGTGCTTCAATTTTTTCATCTATAAAATGGAGAGAACTAAGAATTTCTACCTTATAGACTTTTACAAGAATTTAATGAGTTAACTCACGAACTTAGATATTGTATGGTACATAGTAAGAACCAATTAAGTCATTTTAAATAAGTACGTGTTAACTTA